>NC_140563.1:70902862-71010362 GCF_057381845.1 Rhamphochromis longiceps
AAAAACAGAAAAACATCAAACTCCACGTGTTGTTTTATCCGATCTCCATCTGAGCCCTGAATGCACCTGCTGAGCTGCAGGTGAACTCCTCCCTCTCTGATCACCTGACAGAGGCAGTGCCTCTCACCTGTTGGTTGGCGGCTGTCCCTTCTACAAACGTGACTTTTTTGGCAGGTGGCGTTCCCTTCACCTGAGTCTTCAGTCTTGGTTTGGGCAGCGGGGCCTGAAGGGGGAAGCATCCAGAGAGGTGAGGGAAGAGCACACCTGGACCGAGTCACAGGTGAACATCTGCTGAAGCCACAGGAAGGCCACAGCCTTCAGGAGGAACAGGCTCCTCAGGGAATTATGGGAATCGCTCGATTGTTGTGTTTAAATTCGCAGAAAAGGAGAAAAAAATCGAAAACATTTTCAGGCCATTATTAAATTTATCATTTATGTTTGGGTCATCTGGATGACCTGACCTGAGATTCGGCGCGATGGCGGCGGGCCTCCTTGCCCTCCGGCTGTTGTTTGGCCTCTGACGCTTCCTCCACAGGAGTAAACCTGGGCTCGTCCTCCATGGCGTCCACCGGGTGGATGTAGGAGACCTTCCACTTCAGAGTCACTTCGATGTTCCCGGCGGGGAGTCCAGAGGGATCGGCCAGCGAAAACACACCTGAGGGAGCAGAGCAGGTTACACGTGCTCACTCACATCTGATCGAGCTGATCCTGAAACATTTCCTCAGTCAGCAGCAGTGTGAGGCGTTTGGTTAACTTTAGATTTAAGAAGTTTAAACCATTAAAACACTTTTCGATGTTTTATCGAAAAGCCTGGAGCCTTCATCAGGAGCTAAAAATGAAAACATTTCCTGTCCAGTTTATTTAAAACCAGTGTAAAGTGTGTATGTCCATGTTCAGGTAATGACGGTGAGAAAGAACCCCATTTTAACAGGTCACGCTGCAGCTGAACACTGAAGCTGCACCTGCAGGCGAACAGTGTGCTACAAACACCTGACTCACCTGTGAGGCTCTCGTCGTGGGTCAGCGTCCTCAGAGGGACTCGGGCCTTCCCCAGGTACGTGTCCATCTGCTCCTCTTTGTAGTCGAACACGTAGAACTGAAGGACCTCCGACTTCAGGTACCGGTCCAGGTCCGCATCCATCGAGACGGAGTACGACCTGAGGTCATGGAAGTCGGGGTCCTGGCGGTTGTGAACGGTGGCGGTGGGGTGGTCGGGGAAGTGAAAGAACTTGTAGACGACATAGGGGCTCGGCTGCCAGGAGCCTCGCGGCTGAAGGCCGGAGCAGCGGCGGACGGTGATGAAGAGCTCGTTCCAGTCGCCGGTCGTTGGCGGAGGCTGAGGAGAAACGACACGAGTGAGAACCTTCACCTGCTCAGGTGTGTGTACACCGTGGGTGTATCCTCCTGCTCGTGTATCTGAGTGATGACGGGTGATGATGAAGCTCACCGCCTTCATCTTCTCTCGGTACAGTCGCAGCGTCTCCGTCATGGGCACCCTCAGCCTGAGCCAGAACTCCAAGGAGCCGAAGCAGCGCGCCTCATCACGCGACCCTGAAAGAGGTTTGCACACGAGCGTTCATCTGACGACGCGTTTTCATCGAGCATCACCGACAGTCGCCGAGTCTACCGTCATCGTCAAGTACAGCCGCCAGCCCGCAGACCGCGTGGATCCGGCCGTCACTGAGCTGGCTCGCGGGTCACACGGCCCCTCATGACACACAGGAAGGTAAATATCCAGGTTGTGTCCTCGGCCCTACTCTCACCTTGTACATATTTGAGCTTAGAGCGGACATGAGGCGCTCCCCTTATAAAGGCTAATTTACATTAGATGTAACGTCATGTGGTTGGTTGCAGCTAACAGACTCACATTAGTTTATGTTAAGTCTGCTAGCCACAACCAACCAAACTCATGACGTCATGTTCCGTACTGACAGCAGATGGCGCTAAACATCTTTTTAAAGAAGCGTCTCTTCTTCCTCAGACCTCCACCTCCCTCTGAAGGTGGAGGAACAGCATCGGGATAGACGAGCTCTCCAAAGAGCGGTGCGCTCTGCTGGATGCACCGCTCGCTCAGAGCTCCCTGACCTGCAGTGTGTCCACACCGAGTGATGCTGGACTGGACTCTCTACACTGCTCATGCACTTAATAACAAAATAATGTACTTTAGTGATGCACCCGGTAACGGTTGTTCACTGCTCGCTGTCGGTCTGCACCTGTTCAGTGTTGTTCTTGTGTCTGTGTGTGTCTGTGTGTGTCTGTGTGTGTGACAAATGAAACATGGACTCTGTCAGTGAGCCTGAGCCTTTACACGAGCAGC
The DNA here is from genome assembly GCF_057381845.1 of Rhamphochromis longiceps. NCBI lineage: Eukaryota > Metazoa > Chordata > Actinopteri > Cichliformes > Cichlidae > Rhamphochromis > Rhamphochromis longiceps. The sequence continues at coordinate 70,905,180 of NC_140563.1, forward strand.
TCTTTGGCTGTCTCTCAGTCTGTGCTTATGTCAGTCTCTCCCTCCCCCCACAGACCAATGACTCACCGACGAGCGCCACGCTGCCGTGAACCTTCCCGTCCTGTTCCAGCAGCTGCTGCAGATGAAGCTCGCCAGCCGCCAGCGTCCTCCAGTCCAGACCGAGCGCTTCGTGCAGCTCCACCCTCACCGCGCCCCGGTGGAGGTAGTCGAGGAAGCGTTCGTCCACGCTAACCACGTACTTAGAAGTAAAGTTGTATTTTGGACTGTGGCCCGTCACCACCGGTGTGGCGTGCAGCTCGAACACGTAGAAGGCGTACGTACAGAAGGTGGCGGGCTCAGCTTCGCCCAGCATCTGCAGGGCAGAGCCAGACAGCGTGACGCCTACTATCTGAAGCTCCAGCAGGTTTTCTCCACTCTCCAGGTGAAGCGCTTCGCCAGATTCGTCGGCCTCGTCCTCAGCTGTGGCGTCCGCTTTGACGCTGTAGGTTTTGGTCCCGTAGGCGATGTCTCTGAGCTGAGCTGCGGAGCAGAGAAACCTCATCATCAACGGTTCATTTATTCTTTAAACTGAACATCAGCAGGAGAACTGGATGGATGCTTGGGTGGGCGGGAACCTTCCAGTTTCCTGATCTTCGTTGCCCTGGCGTCCAGCAGCTGAGCCTGGCGTTCTAGCTTCTGCTCGTACTCGAGTTTGTCGGCGTCCATCTTGCGTAGCGCGGCGTCCAGCTCGGCCTGCGGCCACAAGAAAGGAAATAGATTCTGCTCAGCACAACAAACGTGATCAGGTTCCACTCTGACCCCTCCCCTTGCTGCTTTGCATACAGTAAGAATAAAAGTGGGCGGGTGTGTTTGCTCCACCTTGTAGCCTTGGCTGATCCGGCTCTCCGTGCTCAGGAGGCTCCGGGTCTTTTCCAGCTCCTGGATGGTTTCGGCGTGAGCGGCTCGCAGCTCCTTAATGGCGTTTTCCATGCTGGTGCCGCCCGTTTCCTCCTCCGCCTCCCTCAGGAAGTCCAGATCTCCACTCCTCTGGGATTTACGTGTCTGATAGACGATGATGTTACAGACAAAAGGCGAGACGTGAGACTGAATCTGGGCTGTGTATGATCGCAGTAACGACGGCAGCGGCGTGTGACGGGCACTCACTTTGACGAGCAGCAGCGCCTCGGTGAGTTCGGCCACGTCATAGTCGCTCCCCTGTGAAGAGCACGGTGATGTCACACACACCAAACCTGCAGCAGGCGAGAGGATTTGATTCATCTGCTCACCCGACTGTAAAACTTGAGCTGCTCGTTCAGTTCCTCCAGCTGCTGCTTCTGCTGCAGGAACTGCACCTCCAGCTTCTGATTTGCTTCTTTCAGCTTCTTGTTTGTGTCTGAAAAACAATCAGAGGGAGGAAATCGGTCGCCACGTTCACCCTCGGCGCTCTCACGGGACACGGAGCGGTCTTAATGGGCAGGTAGGGGGCGTACCCGTACCTCTCTCGGCCTTGACTTTGTCGAGGATCTCGTTTTTGTCAACGAGGTCGGCCTTGAGCGCCGTCTCCAGCTGAGAGATCTGAAGCTTCAGCCGCTGCTCCTGAAGCTGCCATTTCTCCTGCTGAGAGACGTCAAAGGCGCTGCAACGAAAGGAGGAGGTGACGGAGGTCAACCTGGGCCAGGTAAGACTGAAACGTTCATGGACAAACTGCTCACCTGTTCAGCAGCTTCTCGTTGCTGTCCTTCAGCAGGTCTCTGTCCTGCTCCAGCTCGCCGATCCTCTCCTGCAGCTGAACGCACACACAGGCAGGTGAGCCACCACACCTGCACAGCAGCACACCCCTACAGCGGACTCGGGCTCACCTGCTCCATCCTCGTCCTGGAGACGCTGGCACTCTGCAGCTGCTTCTCCAGCTCCAAGCGCTTCAGCCGCTCGTTTTTCAGATCTGCCGACAGCTCGTCCACCTTCGCCATCACCGCTTCATGACTGAGCTTAAGCGTCTGCTGACTCTGCAAAACAAACGCCGCCGCTGTTAGCTCGCTCTGTGTACACACCTGACACCTGGTCTTGTTGATCTCGTCAGGCCAGCTGTGTCTGCAGATGTGTGTCAGTGCCATAAGGTGGAATTATAAACGGGAGGTTAGTCACATGATCTTTGAGCTCATCATATCCAGCTCTGGTGTTTCGTCCCTACTCATCTGCATGATTCACAGTTTAAAACAATGCTGTGCACTGAATCAAGCCCCTCCCCTCTTAAGAAATCTTTCTCCTGATTGGCTGCAGAGGGATTTGATTGCGCTTGAAGTCACAGCGTTGCATAGAAAAGTGCGATAATTTGTTCTCTCACAGACAGAGAAGATCAGTAGTGATTACTGGATGTTGATCTTGGTGCTGCAGGGTTTCAGGTGGGGGAGGAAGAGGAGGAGGCCAGGAAACGTCTCACCTCCTGCAGCTGCAGATATCGCCCCTCCAGCTCGGCCACGGTGTTGGATCTCACCGCCAGCTGCTTCTGCAGTTTGATCAGCGTCACGTTGCTGTTGACGTGCGTCCTGACAGGAAAAAACAAAGATTCATCCACAACCTCGACCTCGAGCACAGCTTTGAGTGAAGAGGTGACCACAGAAAGCGATTATTGTGAATGACAGATGCCTCGCCACAGCACGAGCTCATCTTCTGCCCTGATACGGTGAAAGCTGTTGGACTGAAACCGTGAGAAACAGGTTCTGGTGCTCCCCTCCAACAAAAACCTGAGACCAAAATATTCTCACTGGTTTTATTTAGATGGATTTTCATTTACTCAAACATAAACGACATTTTTGATGAAATAACAGGAAACATCAGAACGAGGCGCCGCTCAGCTTTACGGAAGGCTTCGTATTTAAAACCAGCAGCTCGTACCTCAGTTTGGAGCTCTGCTCCTGCCGGACCTGCAGGAGTCTCTCTTCATACTCGGCCTCCTTCCTCCTCAGCTCCTCCCTCAGCAGCTCCGATGCACCTTCCAGCTCCTCCATGCGGCTCCGCTGGGACTCGATCACATTCTCTCTGCGACACAAACATGGCGCGTCACAATCAATGAGCCTCTGAAAATGAGGGACTGTGTGTGTCACGACCTTATTTAAACCCTCCAGCTAAAGCTGCGAGTCTGCACTTCACTCACAGCGTGAATCCAGTAAAGAACTACAAAAACTGTCATTTATAAATCCTCAGAAGGAAGCTCTGTGGAGCCTTAGTTACTCTTATCTTCCTGTTTCAGTGCCGATGCCAGCTAGGAGGACACGGTAAATATTTGTGAGGAGTTTCAATGACTGATGTAAAATACCACCTTTAATAATATCCTTAATATCCAGGATATGTACTGTGTCCACCGAAAACCTGTTTAAACACCATGAAACTGTTTGACCCGATTAACAGCAAAGACCTGGAGGACATCTTAGGTCAACTGAACTCCTCCTCTTGCTGTTTAGATGTCCTGCCAACAAGTTTTTTCAAAAAGGTCTCAAAGACTTTGGAGTCAGACCTGTTACAGATCGTCAACTTTTCTTTAATGTCAGGCGTGTTTCCAGAACCACTAAAAACTGCTGTAATCAAACCTATACTGAAAAAGGACAATCTTGACAAGACACAAATGAACAACTACAGGCCGATCTCAAATCTCCCGTTTTTAAGTAAGATCATTGAAAAAGCAGTTTCTCAACAGCTCAGTTACTTCTTAAAACAGAATAACTGCTACGATGCCTTCCAGTCAGGTTTTAGACAGAACCACAGCACTGAAACCGCTCTGACCAAAGTGTTTAATGACATATGTCTGAATACAGACAGTGGAAAAATGTCAGTCCTAGTTTTACTGGATCTCAGTGCAGCATTTGATACAGTTGACCACAACATATTATTCAAACGACTGAAGAACTGGGCAGGTCTTTCAGGAACTGTACTAAACTGGTTCAAAACATACTTAGAAAACAGGAAATACTTTTGTTACGATTCGATGTTGTCAGTGTTTTGTTTTAGGCATGACTGTTATGCGTTTCCTGTTTTACTTTGAAGGTCTGTCTTATCTCAGTGTGTTCAGTTTACGCTTCCTTGTCTCGTCAGTTCTGATTTGCCCCAGCTGTGTTTCCCTCCTGTTGTCTATTCCCTGATTACTCCCTCTATGTATTTAAGCCCTGTGTTTCAGTTTGTCATGGTCTTGATTTCCCCCTGTGTTGTAAATAGTTTGTTGTATATACAGTGGGGCAAAAAAGTATTTAGTCAGCCACCGATTGTGCAAGTTCCCCCACTTAAAATGATGACAGAGGTCAGTAATTTGCACCAGAGGTACACTTCAACTGTGAGAGACAGAATGTGAAAAAAAAAAATCCATGAATCCACATGGTAGGATTTGTAAAGAATTTATTGGTAAATCAGGGTGGAAAATAAGTATTTGGTCAATAACAAAAATACAACTCAATACTTTGTAACATAACCTTTGTTGGCAATAACAGAGGTCAAAGGTTTACTATAGGTCTTTACCAGGTTTGCACACACAGTAGCTGGTATTTTGGCCCATTCCTCCATGCAGATCTTCTCGAGAGCAGTGATGTTTTGGGGCTGTCGCCGAGCAACACGGACTTTCAACTCCCGCCACAGATTTTCTATGGGGTTGAGGTCTGGAGACTGGCTAGGCCACTCCAGGACTTTCAAATGCTTCTTACGGAGCCACTCCTTTGTTGCCCGGGCGGTGTGTTTTGGATCATTGTCATGTTGGAAGACCCAGCCTCGTTTCATCTTCAAAGTTCTCACTGATGGAAGGAGGTTTTGGCTCAAAATCTCACGATACATGGCCCCATTCATTCTGTCCTTAACACGGATCAGTCGTCCTGTCCCCTTGGCAGAAAAACAGCCCCATAGCATGATGTTTCCACCCCCATGCTTCACAGTAGGTATGGTGTTCTTGGGATGCAACTCAGTATTCTTCTTCCTCCAAACACGACGAGTTGAGTTTATACCAAAAAGTTCTACTTTGGTTTCATCTGACCACATGACATTCTCCCAATCCTCTGCTGTATCATCCATGTGCTCTCTGGCAAACTTCAGACGGGCCTGGACATGCACTGGCTTCAGCAGCGGAACACGTCTGGCACTGCGGGATTTGATTCCCTGCCGTTGTAGTGTGTTACTGATGGTGACCTTTGTTACTTTGGTCCCAGCTCTCTGCAGGTCATTCACCAGGTCCCCCCGTGTGGTTCTGGGATCTTTGCTCACCGTTCTCATGATCATTTTGACCCCACGGGATGAGATCTTGCGTGGAGCCCCAGATCGAGGGAGATTATCAGTGGTCTTGTATGTCTTCCATTTTCTGATGATTGCTCCCACAGTTGATCTTTTCACACCAAGCTGCTTGCCTATTGTAGATTCACTCTTCCCAGTCTGGTGCAGGTCTACAATACTTTTCCTGGTGTCCTTCGAAAGCTCTTTGGTCTTGGCCATGGCGGAGTTTGGAGTCTGACTGTTTGAGGCTGTGGACAGGTGTCTTTTATACAGATGATGAGTTCAAACAGGTGCCATTCATACAGGTAACGAGTGGGGGACAGAAAAGCTTCTTACAGAAGACGTTACAGGTCTGTGAGAGCCAGAGATTTTCCATGTTTGAGGTGACCAAATATTTATTTTCCACCCTGATTTACCAATAAATTCTTTACAAATCCTACCATGTGGATTCATGGATTTTTTTTCACATTCTGTCTCTCACAGTTGAAGTGTACCTCTGGTGCAAATTACTGACCTCTGTCATCATTTTAAGTGGGGGAACTTGCACAATCGGTGGCTGACTAAATACTTTTTTTGCCCCACTGTAGATGTAAATAGTTGTTGATACTGTTTTTACTCGGTAGGGGTGAGAAGCCATTTTTCTTTGGGAACCTTTTCTCCTGTTTTTGGTTAGGGAGGCAGGTAAGACACCTGTAATTTTTGTTTGGGGTTTTCTGTGAAGGTAAGCCAGCTGCATTTCATTTCTAGATTTTTTTATTGTTGTTTTGGCCATGCTCACCCTGATGCCTGCTACCTTTTGGGACTCAAACTGACTGGCTGTTGTGAAATCCGTGGTAGCTGTTTTTTGTTGGTTCGTCCTCCTTAAGAGCAGGGAGTGGGGGGGCATTTTTCCTTATTTTTATTTTCCTTATGTCGCACGCCGGTTCCCTGGGCTGGGGTGTAACACTTTCTATCAACAGGTAACTTCACATCTGAGCAGACAAGTATCACATGTGGAGTTCCCCAAGGTTCCATCTTGGGACCCCTTCTGTTTAACATTTACATGCTCCCACTGGCACAGATTATAAAGAACAACAAAATAAACTACCACAGCTATGCAGATGACACACAAATATATATCACAATGTCACCAGGAGACCGAGGCCCTGTACAGGCTCTTGGTAAATGCATTGAGGAAATTAATGACTGGTTGTGCCACAATTTTCTCCAGCTAAACAAAAACAAAACTGAGGTAATAGTCTTTGGCGCCAAAGAAAAACGATTACAGGTCACCAGAGAACTTCAATCTATACATCTAAAAACCACAAACCAGGCGAGAAATTTGGGTGTAGTGATGGATGCAGACCTAAACTTAGAAAAACACATTAAGACAATAACAAAGTCAGCTTACTATCACCTCAAGAATATATCAAGGATAAAAGATCTGATGTCTCAACAGGACCTGGAAAAACTAGTCCATGCATTCATCTTTAGTAGGCTTGATTACTGTGACAGCATCTTTACAGGTCTACCTAAAAAAATCAGTCAGACAACTACAGCTCATTCAGAACTCTGCTGCTCGAGTCCTCACTAAGACCAAAAAAGTGGACCACATCAGTCCAGCTCTGAGGTCCTTACACTGGCTGCCTGTCCGTCAGAGGATAGACTTTAAAGTTCTGATGCTGGTCTATAAAGCTCTGAATGGTTTAGGACCAAAATACTAGAGATGGACCGATCCGATATTACGTATCGGTATCGGTCCGATACTGACCTAAATTACTGGATCGGATATCGGAGAAAAATAAAAAATGTAATCCGATCCATTAAATATCACGAAAGCACCTCACAAAACTTGCAACACGCCGTAACTCGCCTCAGAACGTTAGCACGTCGGAGCAGTATGCATCACGTGATAGAGCGGCTGTGGCATGCGGGACCTGTTGGTGGTCTGGATAGCACGTGGAGCTTCGCTAGCAACCCGGCATTTCATCTCCGACAAAGTTATCCCGAGAGAAGTAAAGCAAGTGTGTAAGTCCATCTCTGAATGTAAAGCATTCCTGCGTTAAGCTTAACAAACGATATATGGAGCGACTGCCTCTCCTGCTGCTACTTCAATCATGAAACTGATCAATGATCAGCTGATCGTCTCTCTTGTTTGTTTTTGGCCCACTTCGCACCAGAAAGAGGAAACCAGCGGCTGAACAACAGCAGCACGTTTAAGCTTGATCAGCTGTTGTTAGAATGTATTTAATATTACTTTCTACTCGAGGATCTTTTTCTACGTAGCTGACGCTGGTAACTGTGCAGGGGCGGATCTAGCAAAGTTTAGCCAGGGGGGCCGATAGGGCATGAACAGGGAAAAGGGGGCACAAAGACATACTTTTCTTTCTTATTCTCATTTAAAATGTCTAGCTTTTAATAAATAATTATCTGACACCCAAAGTTTTAATTTGATGTAAAATGAATAGAAGTCAATTACTGTATATAGTGACTATTAAGTCTAATATACCCTAGTAAGCTATAGTACTTTTTCCTTTGGGAAGGTACCATCTGTGCAGTCTGCAATTTTGTTGAAGAAAGATGTTGAATCTATTTAATATTTCTTGAAAAAGAATTGATTTCTGTGCATTTTTTTTCACACTGCATCAAATTAAGGTTGATTACGTCGATTAAGCATCATGAGGTGGAGCGTGAGGGGTGGTTCGCTATTTTTTTTTTTTTGCTGGGAGTTTGCAACCTTATTAGTTTGGTTGCCTAATATTTCTGCTAAGTACTCTTTAAAATACCAGAATAGGGAGGATGGTGTAGGTCTAAGTTTATTAGATTGATCAGTATTGCTGAACTATGAAATATTTTTTTTTTGCATACAGGTATAACAGAATAGCTTTAGTGTAGTTGTTGTTTTAAACTTGAGTATGAACTTATACAAAATGCAGCAAGATATTTAAAAAACAGTTTTGTTGATTAAAAAACACTATATCGGATTCATATCGGTATCGGCAGATATCCAAATTTATGATATCGGTATCGAACATAAAAAAGTGGTATCGTGCCATCTCTACAAAATACATCAGTGACCTCCTGACCCAGTATGAACCTTCCAGATCCCTCAGGTCATCTGGATCCGGTCTTTTATCAGTTCCCAGAGTCAGAACCAGACACGGAGAAGCTGCATTCAGCTTTTATGCTCCTTATATCTGGAACAAACTCCCAGAAAGCCTCAGATCAGCTGAAACACTCAGTTTATTTAAATCCAGGCTGAAGACTCACCTGTTCTCAGCTGCATTTGAATAAAGCACCAAATCCACACTTTTAAGCTTAAATTTCAAAACTTGCATTTAACTACTGATTTTATCTGTTTTGATTTTATATACTGTTTCGTTTGTTTGTTTGTTTGTTAATTAGTTAGTTAGTTTGATTGTTTTAATCAATTTTAAATCATGCTTTTTATTTGTTTTTGTTTCTAATGTCTCTGTAAAGCACTTTGAACCACCTTGTTGTTGAATTGTGCTATACAAATAAACTTGCCTTGCCTTAAATAAGCTCAGGATGACTCATAGGTAAGGACGGTAATTAAGAACTGGTTCTTGTAGAGAAGTGGTTCCCTGTAGTCCAGCTGTATGGAATTGTTAGTCTGTTTGCCGATCGATCCTGCTTATGGAGTCTTGTGCTCGTGCATCCAGAAACAGCTCCATCATGCTGCTGACACAACTTCAGCTCTTTACATGCACCTGCACAGACAGCATGCTAACGCTAAGCCAGCCAAGAACCCGGAGTGATATCCTGCTTAGAGGTGTTTTTGAGCCAGAATCGATCACTAACATCTCACTGATTCCCATTCCTACTCACAGGTTGCGGATCTCTGATCTGGCCTCCTCCAGCAGACTGTGCCCATAGCGAGGCAGCAGGCCAGTCGGAGGTCGTCCTCCTCCCTCCAAACTCCTCGTACCTGCAGGAGATGAATTCACAGAGGGAAGATGGTAAAAGTTAAACAGAGAGAAAGAAAACACGCAGTTCGTGGAGCGTGATGGCAGAGAAGCTCTGGAGACGCCGCAGAACTCACTTTTAGGTCGTATTAAAGACGGAGACGACATGTCGTCTCTGAACTTCTTCAACCCCGTGTTGACTCGCGGCTGGATGCGGTCGTACGGCGTCGGCCTCTGGCTCTGACGATTGATGAGTTGATGCTTTGCCACCAGGAGGCGCTGTTTCAGCCCTTCGTTTTCGGCCTGCAGGGCCCGGACCTTCTCGTGGAGCTCCTCCATCATCTCCTCCATCTCCACGTCTCGGACCCTGGAGGATGGGGCTGTCCCTGCTGCCAGCTGCTCCATGCGGTCACGGTTGTTCATCAGCCTCTTCAGCTTTGTGCTCAGTCTGCAGAGAGACAGTTAAATTAAATGGTATATTGTTAGACACATTAAGGATTCTGGAGCTTTTTGTGTGGAAAAATATTATTGAGGAAATAAACGTGTTCTCTTTAAAGACGTGCTTTTGTTCAGTGATAAAAACGCCCCGGGCATATGGGAGAAGCCTCACTTCTTGATTAGATCATCCCGTTTGTGGCTGTGCTGTTTGAGCTGCAGCGTCTCCTCCTGCAGCCGCAGGAAGCGGTCCTCCAGCTCCTCCCGGGACACACGCGAGATGTCCAGTCGCGCACGGGCGTGCTGATAGGTCGACGACTCTGTGAGCAGAAATCAACAAATTAGCAGGTGAACAAACTGTACCACATAAAACAGAGCACTGGATTTAACCTAAAATGTAGGTTAGAATTCAACGTTTTAGTCATGCAACTGTCTGCTGGTACGTGGAGGACTCTGAAACAGCCTGATGAGTGTGGACACACCTGGTGGAGCCGGTGTGAGTCTGGAGAGGTCCACCGTGACGTCCTTGACCGGCACATCTGCTGCCGTCTCATCCCGGAGGGTTGACATGTTTCAGCCTGGACAGAAGATTCAACCGTCGGTGGCGGTTACAGACAGCTTTACGCCTTTTATAATTCATCTCTGAAGATAAATCTCTCAGTGAGGTTAAAAACACAATCGGCACAATGAATAAAAATACTTTACAATGAAAACTTAATCAGCAGCACTTCACTTTAAAGACGCCTCTAATAGCGCGGTGTTAAACGGACTGTTCACCATTTCAAAAGCACCAAAATTCAAACAGCCTAGTGTGTTACATGTATGCCGAACTTAAAACCGGCTAATTCCGATGTTTCCGAGTCTTCGACGATAATTACGAAGCCACATTTAACGCTACTTTCGACCGTGAACATTAAAACGTATAGAATTTAAAGGTAGTCTGGTACCGAGCGATGATTTAACAAAGCAGCGTTATCTTTGACCAATGGGACACACCATATTAATATCAGGTAAATAAATTAAAATATATATTATGCGTACGTGGATGTATTTCACTGAAAAGCTCTGAATCTATCGTGTTTTTTTCCGCATTAGCAGCAGTAGCTAACGAGCTAGCGGAACCGTCTAATTATCAGATTGCGTGTCGCCTCAAACGCTCGTGACTCCATATTTACTTCTGACTTGTTTCCGGTCATTTTTCTGGTAACATCTGACGCATTTCTTACCTTTTACAACGACTTTGTTCAGTTTAACTCACGGTTGCTACTGAAAACATAAACGCTCATCACGTCGTTATGGTACAACAGCGCACGCGCTGTGCGAAGAGCCTTCTGGGAGTTGTATTTTTTGTTCCTCTTTTTTAGCAGTCAAAGGCTTTCCTAGCTTATATTTCCCTCTAGAATATGACACAGTATAAACCACCAGTGATTAAATGCTCTTAAAGCTGTTTCGAGTTTAATAAGAAGGACTTTTGTGTGTGAACGTGTCTGTTTCCTGCTGATTTTCATGCAGAAACCCTCTCTCCTGTCTGTCAGCTGTATCTCTGACTCTGGGCCAATTTGGGGACTTTGTCTGACCTGACTTTACATGTTAGCGTACTTTCATGAACTGGCGATGGATCTAATTTAGCACCCTGAGATGAGCGTCGGCAGGCCAGGATAAGCTCAGTCGGCATGTCAGTGTTCGCTGGGCCGTGACAGTCTCCCATCACTGCTGCTGCTTCTTCCAGGCATAACCTTTGAACCCTCCTCCCCGCAAACACACCTTCCCCCGTGTGTTCGGCCTGCGGCAAGCAGGCGCGGATCTGTCAGCGAGTCAGCCTGTCGTTGAAATCTATGATGCCTGCTGGCTTCTTGTTCAACAGGCCGTGCCCACGTTGGTGCAACAACTGTCAAGCACATGATCAGACGAGCATGGAGGCCCGTCTTAGCCTCCTATTGTAATATAGGCAGATTTTCCCTCAAACATCCAGCAGTCATGGCTTTTATTCAACTGGAGCCACGGGGGGGAGGTCAAAGTCTGTTACTGTCAGGCACTGAAAGGAGAGGCCAGATCAGCCGCCTACTGTAAATCTGCTTCTTCTTTCAGCTGCTGCATTCATAGCTCCACTGCACAGCGGATCATCTGCCTCCATCTCCTCCTATCCCAGCATCCTCCTCCGTCTGAGCTCTTCTCCTCCTGCCTGGCAGCTTCATCTTCATCCTTTTTTATCAGTAATAGTCCCTGCACCCACCTCCTCTCACTGATCTGCATCGTCGTTATCATACGATCCTGTGACTGTCCCAGATGTGACACTAGATGGCAGCTGGTTAACGTGTGAGCAGCTGAGGATCCTCCACCAGTCACAGTAATGATGACGGCAGTGAGCCTCTGTGAGGACAAATCACTCGGCTAATCTGATGACACAGATGAAGTCGCAGCCTCTTTAACAACCAGCTCAGAATTTAATGGGGAGTTATGTGGTTCAGACAAAACGTGAGGGAAAGAAAGAGAGAGACCTCTGAGTGCTCAACATACAGAAGATGCATAATTATGTGTCTGAAACAGGGGTGGGCAATCTCACCTTGGGTCAACACACCTGAATCACATGATTAGTTCCTTACCAGGCCTCTGGAGAACTTCAGGACATGTTGAGGAGCTAATTTAGCCATTTAAACCAGCTGTGTTGGTTCGAGGACACATCTAAAACCTGCAGGGACACCGCCCCTCGTGGACTGAGATTGCCCACCCCTGGTCTAAAAGCACGAAGACAGGAAACAGAGCTGGGCAGTAAAACTGCTGCAGGATGACTTTGATACTGAGCAGCCTGTAGAAAAAGGTTTGGAAGAAGGTGGGACTGAAAATCTGACAGAAAAACAGTAAAAACTGAAAATAGATGCAGAAAAATGTTTCAGATTAACATGTTAGCTGCTGTTGGTCACCACAATTCGCATATTAATGATCAAAGAACTGAGCTCACAGTTCATTCAGTGGTGCTGGTTTCAGTTATTGTGCAGATGTTTACAAGGTTGGAGACCTGCAGTCAGCTGACACTGAAGAAGTCACCTGATGATGATGAAACTGAAAACATCCAGATGAACAGGATCAACTCTCTGGGATTTCCTGACCTGGATGACTGAGCACGCGTGAGACAGTAGTCTGGATATTATAGAGCTATTTCTTATACTCTGTGAACTTTGTAACATATAGTTTTATTTCATTTAGTTCAGTGTGTTACTGTCTGATGTAAATTATTGTTCTAATGAATAAACGGTGGTAATCCTGCAACAGTGTAAACGAACAGACGCTACAAATACTGTAAATATGAACAGAGTAATTACAGTAACTGAAAATACAGCTTTATGCTGATGATATATTTTGCTGTAAAAAGTTTGTGCAGTAACTTGTTTAAAGTAACCGACTGTGTTACCTGTGCAGAGTGCACGATCATCCTCCCCACATACTGTTCGTCATGGAGCACATCACTGACTCGCTGTCAGTGTTCCTGTTCCAGGAATGAAGGAGAACTCCTTTGATGCCTGCTGTGAGTAAAGCTGCTTTAGTGGCCTCGCTCTGGCCCCCGAGCCATACATTTAGCACCTCTGGTCTGAATGTCATAACTAGTAAAAACCCAGAGACTTGTTCAGAACCAAAACTTCGTCTCAGTTTAATTAGTTTTATTTCCACAGCTTCACACAAAGAAACCTGTTGTTTGATTGACTGTCATGTGATCAGCAGTTTGTTCTGGACTCGGTTTGAGGAGAAAGCAAGAGGAGCGTCTGGGATCTGACGCAAACATCGTGTCAGGAATTGAACACACCTTCTGTTTATCTTCCATTATAAGTAAAGTTATTGAGACGAACCTGACACGCTCGGGGTGTACGAGTCACCTTTGGAGCCATCACAGGACGTGCATGTGCAGGACTTCCTGTTTGGGAGCAGAACTGTTCTGCTTTTTGCAGAATTTGAACTATTTCTCTTGTTTTCAGTTAAAACGTCAGAGCGCAGGGAGCAGCTGGTGACGAGTCCGCAAACATGAAACCGCAGACAGCACGGCGCTCATCCTGATAACTCATCACACAGTTATGTTTTTGGTACTCAGCGTGTTTAAATACCTGAATTAGACGCCCGAGCCACATTTTCCTAATATGTACAACATCAGGGAACAAAATAGTTTCCACGTTGTGTTTGTCCTCTCGTCAGTAAAATATCAGGAAGTTTAGTTTTTTAGTTTTCCTCAGTCCAAGCTCACTCTCGCTGACAGCGTTTCCTGTGGTGCTGACAGCTGCTCACTACTGGTCCGAGAGCAGCAGGAGCAGTAATCAGAGTATTTCGTTAGTAATCAGAGTAGTTGATGGAGCTGGTTGTTGGTTGGATAAAGAACACTTCATTTGCAGTGTGAATGTGTCCTCCGAGCAGAGGACATGTGACCTTGTGTGTCGGGGGTCACGCCTCGGGCGCCGCCGCCGCTCTGACAGACGTGTAAACAGGTGCGGCCGTTGTTGCAGCGACAGCTGATCTCAGTTGGCACCTGAGCCGAGCCAATTAAAGCCGAGCCAGTTGGGGCGGCCCTCTGTGACTGTACGGCAGCACGTTTGGGCCGCTGCGCCGAGGCCTCCTGACGTCGTTAACGTGGGCGGAGACAGCAGCGGGAGAGGAGGAAGTGGCTCGGGAGAGATGAGGGGAGATTTATGGTAATGAGATGAGCTGCAGGGATCCAGCATTGGTCACAATCAGACGGCGAGTCCGAACATTTTTCCACCTCAGGATCAGAACAGCTGGAGACAAAAACGATACCTGTTCAGGTTAAAGGCGGAGCTCTCTTCAGCGTGTTTCCATAACATGCCGTCATGTGTTCCGAATGGTGAAGTAGGGAGAATGAAGCAGTTCCTTCCTGCTGCTGTTAGTGGTTTGGTGTGGCTATGAGAGGGAGGCTGTTGGAGCAAGCACCACCTCCACCTCCACCCACTGTGCAGAAGCAGCGGTCCAGGCTGATGGCAGCTCCTGCCTCAGGTTCCTGGGGCCTGCAGTCTCCCGCTCCGGCCCTCACACCTGCCTGCTGAGCGTGGACAGTCTCCACTGACGTCTGTAAGACCGAAGCCTCGTTAAAATAACACGAATACATCACCTCACCAATCACAGCGTTGTGTAGATGCTTTGTGGTCTGGATGGTTATTGATGCCTCAGGTGCTCGAGCCGGTTACTCCTGACTTCCTCTCTGAATCCTGCTCGACCTCTCGAAGGTCAGATTTGCAAGTTTCTCTGTGACAGCAGCTGTCAATGAGTAAGTTGGGGCCATCTTCCAGATGTACTCGTGGATGCTCGTTGTCTCATCCTGGACTGTGGTGCTGACACTCACCAGTCCCCGGCCTCCTTCTGCTTCGCGTACAGTCTCAGGGTGCTGGACTTGGGGTGAAACCCTCCATGCATGGTCAGGAGCTTCCTGGTCTTGATGTCAGTGGCTTCTATCTCCTCCTTTGGCCAAATTATTATCCCAGCAGGGTACCTGATCAGGGGCAGGGCGTAGCCCGCATCTTGTTCTTACTCTTCAGCTGACTCCTCAGGACTTGGGTTAGCTCTGTGTTAAAATCATCCGAACTGAATTCACACTTTCACACTGATGTGGTCTGTCAGGGTTTTCTCCTGCGAGACTCTGGATTTCCCATGAACCGCCTGACCCCGCTGCGTGTCTGTCGGCGCCCTGCCACCCCACTGTGTCAGATTTTGGGTGTAAATCCACAGAAACCTGCAGGATGGACTCAGTAAATCCTGCCATTAAGGCTGGCTCGCCCTGCCATCTGGCTCTTGGAACATGTGACCCTCACAGTGTTTGTCTTTAATTATGCCGCCGTGACTCAGCCGACCTCGGCTAACTACATGTAATCAGCTCAGATTTGACTAATGGGCAGAGTTTGATGAGCCCCAGGCTCGCTCGTCTCGACCCGGCTGTTTCTAAGCCCTCGCTGGAAGACCCCAAGTTCATTTGGACCGAAGCACAACAGCCAGTCGGGGAATGTTTTCCTTCCAAAATAAAACCGATAGCTGGAGTCAGTTTCACACCTCACTAACATAAATGTGTAGCTAGTCTTTATTAGTTCTGTCTCTACAGAAGAGAAGATGAATCATTACACACAGTTTCTTAAAGCTGCACGCTCTCTGATGTCCAGCAGGGGGCGACTGGTCTGACTCCTCAGAGAGGAGCAGGAAGCAGGTCCACAGTCACTTCCTCTTTAGATTCACCGAGCTGAGCCAGAGCACCGAACAGTCCTTCACACGCTAAGACCCTGAGACTCTCAGGACCACCTCTGAGCTGTCACCCATCTACCTGTAAACCTCCACACGCTACAGTTACGGGTCATCGGGACGCACAGAGGTTTGTCTCGTCTGTCAGTCTGTGAAGCTGCCAAAGGAGCGTGAACACCACATCATGTCAGTCTGAGGCTGTTGGAGGGAGTCGCAGAGACGTTTGCAGCTACCGCCTGTTCAGACCCCGGCAGCAGAACGCTTTTAGCGTGTTTAAAGAACACGCCGAACACGTTTTCGAGTCCTTCCACTTTCGTGGCTCGTTGATCTGCTGGTTCTTTGCTCTGCGCTCGAGCGCTCACCTGGCCCCCAAAATGGAAGCTAGGTGAGATTTTAACACGATGGCGTCTGACAGCATCACAGACGGCGCTGGGCGACTTGTGGAGAAGACAGCGCCTTGGATCACGGGAGATAAATCACGCGAGATCACGCTCTGAGAGCGCATGTCGCTTCCTCCCAAAAACACGGCAGACGTTTTGTCATCTCGGCGAGTTTCTAGGAAAATGTTTGAAGTCTGAGGCGAGGTCGGCAGGTCGCTCCTCTGAACCGTCATCTTCTTTAAAGCATGCAGTCAGATGCCTCAAAGACGGCGAGCGGTGACGTCTAATCCGAGCCTCTGGGGATCACGCGCGCCTGTTTTAAAGAAGACGAGGGTGTCAATTAAGAAGAAAAAAACTTCAAAACGGAGGCGATTAAACTTTGAAATCTTTAAAATGCTCCCTGCTGAATTGTCTTCTGTGAGGTCGTCGGAGCGCACGGCTCCGCTCCGCAGCGCATGGCGAGGCCAGACAAGTGGTATTTATTTACTCTGCCCGGGCTGTCAGCGTTTCTGTCACGCTGCTTTTAAAGAGCTCGCCGTGACACGTCCCGTCAGCTCTGCGTCGACGGGACGCTCGGCAGAGACGATACCGACAGCTGTAATTATATCTCTGTCGACTTCCAAACCGTTTCCTGACGCTGCTGGACCAACAAAGGCCACCTTCACACGGATGTTTCTACAGTCAGAGGCACGAAGGCTTCATTTAAGGAGACGATAACGAGCCGTCACGTCCTCCACCCTCCTCTTCGTAACCTTCAATTACAAACTGAGAGCCACCGAGGTCTCGCCAAAAACCGCACACACACCGTCTTTATTATAATAATTACAAACGGCGCTGCTGTCATATCAGAGACGAAGCTTCCTCCGTGCGTGGCACCGATCTCCAACACGAAGCAGATTAAAGCAGAAATCGCAGCACATGCAGGACGGCGCCGAGTGTTTGGGTCCTCCGTACGAAAAGAGAGAGACGAACAGAGTCACAGTATTTTATTTATGTGTGTTCGTTATCTCCACGCAGTGGGAACAGGAAGTGATACATTTGTCTGATGACCAATTAGAGTCTAGGTCCACCAACAGGAAACGCCTCTGCACCTGGATGTGCGTGCAGGTGTGTGAGCCTGTGTCAAACTGTCCAACATGGCGGGTGCGACTACAGTGACCTGGTGGTTACCTTAAAGCCATCCGCTCGTGTTTTCAGGTTAACCACAGCTGTCAGGGGGAGGAGTCACACGCCTCAGTAGAGAGTAAACAGGTGGGAATAGAGGTGTGGTCTTTGTTACCTGCCATCATTTTTTTGTTCTGCTGACAATGTCGCATCGTTTCGTGAGTCTAACAGGGCGTCACTCTCTGATAAGCATCGCTCATTTACTCGCCGCCCGCGGGCCGGCTTCCTTAGCCCCGGGTTCGCTCGGCTGTCGCTGGTCACTTAGATCAATATGAGCTTTCATGATGGAGTCCAGCGCTGTTTGGAGCGACTCGCTCCAAACAGCGCTGCGGTTTCCTGTAGTCTTTGAGAACACGTCGTTTAATCTCAACACAAACATCTTTGTTTGAATCTTTGCTGGAAACATGCAGCGCACACATCAGCACGAGATTCAGGAAGACGTTTCAGATTCAGATCCGCTCACATCATTTCACATCCATGTGTCTGTCACGCCCCTGTAACAGAAACAACTCTGACCTCTGACCTCTGAAACCCGCCTTTCTTTTCTCCTGACTCACAGACCCGCCCCCCTCTGTAGGGGACACCTCCCGCTCTGATGCCACAGCTTTCACTCAGAGGTTGAACATTAGTCTTAAATAACTGTGAGTTTAGCGTTCAGTGCGTGGGTGGAGTCTCTGTCGCTAACACGCCATTCAGCGTCTCTGCAGAAAGAAGTGATGCTTTATTTGCAGCACAGCGAGCGCGGCTCACACGGAGCTGAAGGTGCGGGTAAATGCAGATTCAGACGTTGTCGTGTGACCATGCGTGCTGTAAATACCCTGTCAGCTGTCACGTGGCCCCTACTTGGCCACCCTCCCAACTTTAGCTGTCCTCCAAATTGCTGTTGACACCGTGGAGAGGCGTCTCATATCAATCTGTAATGGCTTCTGATGACAAACTCCATGGTTGGAGGACCGTGTAATCTCCCGCAATTAATTACAGCGCGCGGGGCTTTCCAGCCCATCGAGCGGCACCCGCTAAACGGCTGAGCTGAGGCAGATGCTGTGTGTGTGTCCTCAGAAAACATCTGCACATTCAGCAGTTAATTACCTGCACCAGTTCCCCCAGTCCATCAGTACCAGTTTGCTCCCACAGAGCATCAGCAGTGTCTGAAAATCTGAGGAAGCATCGTTTAAAGGGCCAATTCACACACTTTCTCTGTGATGCCTTTGAGATGAAGGAGGAGAGGAGGAGCTGCTCTAAACCGAACGGATTCAGGCCCGAGGGCGTGGCGTGCAGCGATGTGACGTGGTGCTGACATCAGTGTAAAGATCTCAGACTGAACCGCCGCTCTCCGCCGCCTGACGAGTGTCTCCTCCTATCCCAGCATGCTCCTCGGACACGTCGTCCTCCACTACACCCATGAACCTCCTCCTTGTCTCCTCCTGCCTGCAGCTCCACTCTCCCTCCTCTGCACAGAACTGAAAACGTGAGACAGTTATTACAGCGCTGTATTTAGTTTCAGCAAGTTTCCACGGTGGATTTGTGTGTTTCAGTTTTTATTGTTTGAAAATGTCTTTCAGTGAACAATCTGTGTGTGCAAACCTGGTAAAGACCTATAGTAAACGTTTGACCTCTGTTATTGCCAACAAAGGTTATGTTACAAAGTATTGAGTTGTATTTTTGTTATTGACCAAATACTTATTTTCCACCCTGATTTACCAATAAATTCTTTACAAATCCTACCATGTGGATTCATGGATTTTTTTTTCACATTCTGTCTCTCACAGTTGAAGTGTACCTCTGGTGCAAATTACTGACCTCTGTCATCATTTTAGGTGGGGGAACTTGCACAATCGGTGGCTGACTAAATACTTTTTTGCCCCACTGTATCTGTTATTAACCTATGTCTCTCTTCCACAGCATGTCTTTATCCTGTCTTCCTTCTCTCACCCCAACCAATCACAGCAGATGGCCCCGCCCCTCCCTGAGCCTGGTTCTGCTGGAGGTTTCTTCCTGTTAAAAGGGAGTTTTTCCTTCCCACTGTCGCCAAAGTGCTGCTCATAGGGGCTCATATGATTGTTGGGGGGGTTCTCTGTTTTCTCTGTATTATTGTAGTTCCTTTACAGTATAAAGCTCCTTGAGATGCTATAAAAGTCAAATAAAATACTAAGAACTGTGCAGACATGGTGTGGATTTGGAGCATCGTAGGTGTGGGGGCTCTTGCAGAGAGGGACTGCTCGCTGTGGTCTCTCTGCCACATTTAGCTGCTGTAATCGATCTTTAAACGACGTCCCGTCCTCAGAGGGATCAAACCTGGTTTCTGGAGAGTTACAGTGAATATATGTGCACCATTAAAGAGACACGGTTTGTTAGACTGACAGTAAACGGCTCCGCCAACTGCAGCCCGGGGCGAGAGACTCCGACTCACACAGGAGGAGATGGAGAGCGAGAGGGCGGAGGACCTGGCGGTGTGCCTGATTAGAAGGAGAGCAGTGGAGTGGAAAACTCATTAAACAATGGATAAGCCTCTTAATCAAATCAATAGCTAAAGTAACTCCAACCTGATAACTGTTATCAAAGCGCAAGCAAAGCCGCAGCCTTCTCGCATTTTAATTAGAGGCGAGGAGAGCAAGCTTAACGAGGGGAGGACCGCAGAGAGGGAGGCGAAGGAGCTCAGGAGGAGGCGAGTG
Source organism: Rhamphochromis longiceps (assembly GCF_057381845.1). NCBI lineage: Eukaryota > Metazoa > Chordata > Actinopteri > Cichliformes > Cichlidae > Rhamphochromis > Rhamphochromis longiceps. The sequence continues at coordinate 70,925,181 of NC_140563.1, forward strand.
GAGGAATGAGGCACTTTATCCCAAACATGAAAAGAGCAGCAGGTTTAAAGGACCAGTTCATCCACATCAGATGCAGAAATACTGCTCAGTAATCGAATTATTCAGATTAGCAGTTAGAGCGCTCCGGTGACTTCTGCGCCTCCACCGAGCTGACAGCTGGTATGAGCTGTGCGGTTTCCTCCCGCTGCTGCGACGATCAGATGCAGCTCTGCAGGCTTTAGAGAGAGGACGCCTTGGTCCTTCCAAACAGCCGTACCTGTTCAGTCTGTCTAATTCTACTGTCATGAACTTTAACATTTAGCCTGCTGACTGAGGCCTGGATGGAGCTCTGGAGTCTGAGCTCAGGGTGGAGATCGCGGCTTCAAAGCCTCGACTTTCACGCTGCTCTTCTCTCTGAATCATTTTGTGTGGGTTGTGTTCCGTAAAGCAGTTTCACCCCGGTTCTTTTTTTATTCCTCAGGCCTCCAGAGACGGCACCGGACTCAGTAAATGGCCTGTATTTGTATAGCGCTTTACACCTCCAGTCATCCACCCGTTCACACACTGGTGATGGCAGCTACATGTAGCCACAGCCACCCTGGGGTGCACTGACAGAGGCGAGGCTGCCGGACACTGGCGCCACCGGGCCCTCTGACCACCACCAGTAGGCAACGGGTGAAGTGTCTTGCCCAAGGACACAATGAACCGGCAACCTTCCGATTACAAGGTGTACTCCCAACTCTTGAGCCACGATCGCCCCCAGTAGTCATTTCACAAAACCTTTATTCATCTTCAGTTACGCATGCATCTTCTAGAAGGGGAGACGTGCATGCCGGTGTCCCTCTGCAGAGCTCCACTTCTTTGTTTGTTTCCACCAGTTTTATAGAAGCGACCCATCATAAAACCCTCATGGTGTGTTGTAAACTTTGTGTTTGTGTATGTATACGTGAGCACGTGAGTGCCTGTGTGTGCGCGTACATGTGTGTATGTGTGAGTGCACGTGAGTGACTGTACGTGTGGGTGTGCGTGCGTCTCTGATATGTGACTTCCTGCCGGTCATAAAAGTCCATCTCCCCTCACCCAAGCTACAAAACATACAAAACACAGTTAACATATTACAAGCACTGAGACCCCCACTCTTGTCTTACTTTTACAGCTAAGCATGTGGAGAGTCTCCTGCAAACCTACTTCTTTATTACATTCAGGTACAAGCATCAGCATCCCCCATCTGTAGCTTCCTGTCTCCGTCTTTGACAGGCTGATCCCCGGTGTCCATAAATTCCTCTCAACACACACTCTCAGGCCTACAGCTAAACCAAACTGAAACACACAGACAAATCCTTCCCTATTCCTCTGATCTACTGCTGGACCCTCTCATCTAAGCAAATTTAACACATTATATTCTAACAATTGTTTTCTTGTACTCACAGTTGAAATAAGAAAACCTCCAGAATGAAAAAGTGATAAAAACTGTACCTCCTCTGAGCTCTAAGATCATTTCTTGTCATGATACGGCTGCGTGGCAGGCAGGATGAGGACCCAATCGCAAAACTCACGGACTCAAGGGATGAACTCAAAAGGCAGCTTTATTGCTGACAAGATGACAGGAAAATACAAAACTTAAACTGGGAACAATAAACTAATACTCGGAGAGAGACACAGGGAAATCCACGCAGCATGAGGGAGAACGCGACACAGAACTGAGGAAGACGCAGACATAAATACACAGAGGGTTAACGAGGGACGTGGGAGCACACGGGGAACACAGGTGACACTGATAATCATAACAAGACACGGCAGGAGTGAACACCACACTGGCGGGAGACGGGCAAAGTAAAACAGGAAGTACAGAGGTTCAGACAGGAGGAGAGAGAGCACGGGGAGAACACAGACATAACGGACTGGGAAACATGGAACAACCACAAAGGGAGACGAGGGCTCACAGATACACAGAGGGCACACAGGGGGTGAGAGTCACAAAGGGAAAGCACTCAGGGAACAACACAACAGGGCAACTCAGGAAACAGAGCCTAAACAGGGAACAAAATACAAACATACAAGAAAACTAAGAACACTGGGCCAACATGGCCCAGGACCATGACATTTCTATTTAAACTTAAATGCTGGTGGTGTTCCTCAGGGTTCAATTCTTGGTCCTTTACAGTTTTAACTCGTGGATGGACGTCCCACGAGTTTTAATTCCATATCTGTTTTAGATCCTCTGAAAAATAAAGAAAAACCAAAAACCCAAGTTCAGACGCCAGAGCAGCGGTCCCCAACCTTTTTTGTGCCACGGACCGGTTTATGGCCAACAATATTTTCACGGACCGGCCTTTAAGGTGTCGCGGATAAATACAACAAAATAAAACCAGTACCGGTACCGAAAAAAAGAAGATTTATTCATAACACACGTGAAAAGACCCAGGGACACCGAGTAAACGATAAAAACGATAACAAAATAACGCTGGAAACCGATAAAAACCCTGAAAACCAGACATTTCACACCTGAGCCTCGACTCTCGCGGCCCGGTACCGGTCCGAGGCCCGGGGTTGGGGACCGCTGCTCCAGAACACAAAGTTTTTATAGAGGTGCTCACACCTGCTGACGATCAGCTGATCAGTGCTTTGATTATCAGCACCTGAGCAGTGATAAAACATCATGTCTATGATCATGATCACAGACATGATGTGTGTCATGTTATTGACCCGAGCTGCCCTGGAGGTGTATTATATGAGCCTCACCGAGGGTCATTGAATACTCGGATACTTTCTGAGGATAAACTTTGGAAGTATAAACCCAGAACATGAGTATTCCCCGCTCTTTTTATTTTCAACCTCCGATGGTGGCGATTTGCCACCAGAAAGCCGATGCAGAGACGAACCCCTCTCTGCTCTCGGGACACCTTCACCTGAGTCACAGGTGTGAATAAAAAAGCAGCTGATGTTTGTCAGGTGAGCGCTGGAACACGAGAACAGCCCGTCCGGAGCTGTTAACGCGGCTCGCCGGCGCCACTCACTTCCTGTCACCACCTCGGTTGTCTAATTACTCCTCCACCCCTCTCCCGCTGACGGGCAGCTAATATTCGCAGCCCCCCTGTGATGTTGTTACCGGCCGAGTGACAGGGCTGACGACGGCGGCGAGCAGATACGAAGGGGATGGGCAACACGCCGCCGAGGCTTCACGGCCCGCTGATCGGGCTCTCCCCGCCTGCTCCGAGCCTGCGTGGCGGTGCATTATTAATGGCGGTGTGGTTAGACCTGGAGAGGAGTGTGGCGTTATTTGTAGTGGCAGTAATAAGCGGCGGGCGTGAAGATTCGGCAGGAAGAGGACGGCGGCGGTTAGAAGTTCATTACAGGCTCAGAGAGGAGCTGTCAGCGCTCGCTAATGAAATGCTTGATTTGTTTGTTTTCCCTCCCGACGCTCCTCAAATGTCGCATCCGGCCCGGCGCCACATTAGCGGGGCTAATTATGTCTGCAACTGTCAGCTAGCCGCGGCTAACGAAAGTGACAGCGAGGAGCGGCGGCGCTGAAGGCTGCTAATAACTCAGGAGGCTAACGATGGCCGACACCGGCCCACTTGGAAGCCGAGGAGAAGAAAGGACGCCGTCGACATCAAATCGAGTTATCTCGCTGCTGGGAGGTGGAGGAGGGGCAGGCAATCTCATCTTTAATGCTGGGTTATTGGCAGCGGCGAGCAGCGCTTTGTTCCCGCCGTCTGAGCGCCTGCCTCCTCTGGCTCGCTCCGCCGCCACTGCTGATGATGAAGAGTGGCCTGGCGAGGCAGAGGAAGATTACTCCCCCGAGAGCCTGCCGCCCTGATTTATGACATATTTATCTACATGCTGTCACTCGGAGTCGGCCTCAGGTTTTACGTGGCTATAATTGTCAATCACGGTGGAGAGCGAGCGCCGCGCGAGGGGCGCGTATCCGCCCTGTTATTGCTCTGCGGCGTGCTGACGGAGGGCAGACCGAGAGATCACGCCTCTCAGCTTTAGGATCACATTTTTCTTTTCTAATTGGATTTAATTAGTTTCCGTTTTTGTGTTTTTAATAAGTAGAAATGTTTTTGTTTGTATCACAGCCTCATGCACCGGCTCCAGTTCAACGTTTACCAAAATAAAAGAATCAGAATCAGAAAGGGTTTTATTGCCAAATGTTGAGCGGGTTTACAATATTAGGAAATTGCTGCGGTGCTTCAGTGCAAACATACTGTTATAAATACTGTTATAAATTAAGCTTAAATAGACATGAAAATAAAAATGAGAATAAGAATTAAAAGTGTTAAGTTGATAGATAGTGCTGTTTCGTTTTACTTTGTTCTAAAGTCACTTTTTTATTTTCACATCTGGTTTGAGTTTTTAGTTTCAGTTTGCTGTAATAACCTCGGTGCAGACACGCATCGCAAAGTGATGAAAACGAACGCAGCGAGGACAAACTCGTGACCGTTCACGACACAGTCGGCTGGTTTGTGGCGCTGATGTCGCAGGCACGTTTGCTCTTTGTGCGTCTCAGTAATCACGTGTTCGTGATTTAAAGAAAAGAGACGTCCTGACTGGACCGCTGCCATCTGTGGCATGTCCGTGTATCCATGGATACTACAGTACACCCTGAACGCCCGCACTGGTCACGTGTTCGCACCGTGTTTAACACCAGTCACCGCATGATGCCCGTTTCCGTGGTGATGCCCCACAGATGTTTTCCTCCTGCAGTAGTTCCTTCGTTTTCTCATTTCCTGCTCTGACACTCCTCCATCAATAAATTAGAGGCGGAGATGCTCGTCAGCCAGCGGTCTCATCGCCTCTGCCTCGCCGTGATAACCGTCCCCGTCTCGGCGGAGGCGTTTAGAGAGCTGCAGATAAGCGGCGAGCTTGGGTGGGTTTCCCTGTGCCGCCCGCAGACGCCACCTGCTGCTTTATTTCCTTCAGATAAAGAAATAAACGACCTCAAGGGGCGTTTGGCTTCGACAGATTGAGAAGAGGTGACGGGCGTCGCAGACAGTGATGGAGACTTTGCACACGGGCTCCATTGTTAATTAGCAGTCAGACTGATTGACCAGCGGCGAGGAGGCGTGACGGCAGGACGCTCGGTTTGTCTTCATTTAGTCCGACTGACCCGACAGGCTTGGTGACGCAGTGCCTCCGTGATCCGCCGATGCTGTGATGTACCTTCAACACATCCAATAACCAGCGACGCTGATCGTGAAGCTCGCTGCTGTAAGCGAAGCACGTCTTTGTGTGCAGGGAGGAGAGCGAAGCTCCCGATGTCTCGATAACAATCCGCTCTGACTTCTGCTGCCTGCATCAGTGAGACTTGACCCCTGACCCCGGCTTGGTCACATGCAGACAGTGGCGGTCCTAGCCTGTTTGGCGCCCTGGGCGAACACAAATCCCCCAACCCGAGGATCACAACATGATCTAACAGACCCTAACACACCGACACCTTAGTTCACAGACTCCCTTTGTCTAAGGTGCATTTCTGGGATTTCACACAACCCAGGATTCAGATCATGAATCCATGATGGGCTTGGATTTACAACATTATGAATGAAATGTGCTTTATTTGGAAGCAGCAGGCCCCTCCCCTTTCCACAGGTTGTGTGTGAGGCTTTAAATCATCAAACTGTAAATTTTAAATTGTTATTGATCCTTTACCCCGAGTCCTAAAGTGTATATTTATTTTCTTACTCCTCTTTGTTTCCTTGCACTGCTGTAGCTGGAGCCTCGTCGTCTCGTCTCTATATGCTGGACTGTCTGTAGCGGAGATGACAATAAAGTTTACTTTGACTTCAGCAGCGAGCACGCGCACCGAGGGCTCTCGCTCACTTTTCACGTACAGAATTTCGAAAAAACATCGGTGCAGATTATACGTCTGTATCAGGATGTCTGGTGTTTTCGTGTTTGTTGGTTTGTTTTTATTTTGTTTTATTTTGCGAGTTGGTTATTAGATGCTGCTCCCCGCCGATCTCCTCCCTGTGGCGCAAGCAGCAGGCGCACCTCGCAAACGGAGGGCGCCCTTACTCCCAGCAAAGGGGCGATAGAAAACCGATGCCTGTGCCATTCCCAGTATGCGCTGGCTGATGTCGGGGCAGCATGAGTATGAGAAATTTTTTATTTATTTTATTTATGCTCGTGATGCCGCCCCGGGCAACTGCCCGTGTCAGCCCTTCCGCTACTGCATGCAGAAGATTCTAACACAGCTCCCCGGTCCTCGCCGCAGCCTTGTCCTGATCATTACCACTGTTGGGACTAGCGCGTTATTAAGTAACGCGTTACAGTAACTAGTTATTATGCCAAAACCAGGAGCGCGTTAGTCGTTACTGGGATTCAGATAGGGTCGTTACTCGTTACTTCGTGTGGTGGCATCGCGGAGCTTCCACAGATTCAGTAACATTAGCAAGTGGTGGAGGCCAGCAGGTGGATGAAGGAAAAGGGAGGCAGGAGGAAGAGAGACCCGAGGCGGCCGCCGGTCCAAGTGTGAACTGAACTTCAGGTAAGAAGTTATGACCTGCAGTCTCTCTGGGTCAGATATGAACCAAGTTTAGGTGGAGTTTATTTTCGTTATTCTGACTTTTTCCGTACTGCGTGCTAGCTAGCATGACGGAGTTTCTATACAGCTGGGTGGTGCTATGAAGTTAATGATGTTGAACTTTATTTTGTTCATAAGTTATTAGAGTTGCCAACCGTCCCGTCTGGTATTCAGAGAAAATATTACGCGTTTCTTATTGAGGTGAAAAGGAACAGTTTGTCCCGTAATTCAGCTACAAAAAGACACAAAGCTGGAGTTATTCTGTGTCTTTGCTGCACAGCTGCCTCTTCTTCTCTCATCCTCCCCCCTCCCTCTCCTGTTTCTACTTCAATCATGAAACTGATCAATGATCAGCTGATCGGCTCTCTTGTTTATTTATCGCTCACTTTGCGCCAGAAAGAGGAAACCAGCGGATGTCGCGCTAAACAACAGCAGCACGTTTAAGCTTGATCAGCTGTTGTTAGAATTTATTTAATATTACTTTCTAGTATCAGCTGATGTTTGCTGGAGCCACAGCTGTAAAGCTGCTGGTCATGATATGGTTTGGTTATCTGGTGAGAGGGAAACATGAAGATGAAACCAGGAGATGTCCTTACTGAATCATCAGAGCTGTGATGGAGAAACAGGTTTACCTTTTAGGTGACATGAATGAGTTGAAGGGAAGTTATGAACTGTTTCTGAGAGACAAATAACACCAGGATCCTTTTCTAAGTAGCTGACAGCTGGTAACTGTGCAGGGGCGGGTCTAGCAAAGTGTTGCCAGGGGGGCATGTAGGGCATTAACAGGGAGAGGGGGGCACAAAGAAATACTTTTCTTTCTTATTCTCATTTAAAATGTCTCGCTTTTATTAAATAATTATCTGAATCTTACAACAAACGATTGATAGATTGATGCATATATACCATCAGAACAGTGAACATCACTGTCACAACAGGGTTTATTTTCATTCAAAGGCTTTATGATTTTTCCTATAATGGCGGCCGGTCTCTAGTCAAAATGCCCGGGCCGATTTTCTGTCCCAGTCCAGCCCTGTATGCAGCTCATCTGCAGTCTGGTGTTACCTACATCTTCCTATTCAGAAGGCAGAATTTCTGAGTTCTGAGTACAATCAAAGCACCACGACTGCAGTTTTTGTGTTGGATGTAAAAGGCGCACATGACGCTGTGACGTAGGCTAGAATCATGGCAGCAGTCAATGACGGTCCAGGCGTGGGATTTCTCTCGTGGAAATGTGCACATTATCTTTTCCTTTCTATTGGTAGGTGGCACAGTGCACTGTGGCAAGTAAGCAAGCTAGAAGACTGCAAAGTTATGGGAGCAACACATTAACAAGAGAATTCTGAGTAAAACCAAAGTTACTTTCCCTAGTAACTAGTTACTCTGAAAGTAACGAGTAACTTGAAGTAACTGAGTTACTTTTGAGAGAAGTAACTAGTAATGTAACTAAGTTACTATTTTAAAGTAACTTACCCAACACTGATCATTACTGAGAGTTAATAACCGCTGCTTAACGGCGCCAAACGGATCCGCCTCATCGGCCGTGAAACTGCTCGTTTATAAATCAATTGCCGGATAATTTAGCGCGGAGCAGAGTCGAGCCGGCCGGGCTGAAGCGATGATAATCAGCGCAGAGGGAAACGAGGCTCCTGCGGCAGATCTGCCAAAGACCTCGACGCCGTCAGGACTCTCCACCCATCTGCACACATCCGCCCGAAGACCAACAGAGCAGGGGCGGATCTAGAGAAATTTTCTTATGGTGGCAAAATCAAAGCCTTTTTCTTTCAAACACTCATGCAGGTGGTTACATGTGGTTAAATGATTCAAATGCAGTAAGTATGCACGTTTTTCATATAAATATAGTCGATAACTTAATTGTCTGTAGCCCACATGATTACACACTTTAGTTACATAAAACATGTGAGTTTTGATGCTATGTACTGTATAGCCTGTATGATAAATAAATATGTAGCCCAATAAGTATAAACTCCAGAAAGCTACACAACATGGGGCGCTTCATTTACAAACACAAGTCTAACTTAAGTTTCACTGTTTTTGTTAGAAAACAGTCACATTGTTGCAGCTTAAATTACACAAAATGTCAGAAATCTGCACCGTCATGAACAAACATGTAAACCTCATTTTTCATGATTTGTTGGATGAACCCTGAGGTCTGAAATACAACCGGCGATGTGTGACTCCTTTGAGTTTACGTTTGTATTTCACCCTCAGATTGTTTCATTTTATTTTTTCTTTTCAGCTCAACTGAATTTATTTATTTATTTTTTTTACTTTCTTTTTATTGTTTTTCTTTAAACATTATACGGGGGGGGGGGGGGGGGGGGGGGGGGTAACAACAAAACAAAACACCAAAACAACAACAACAACAAAAAAGATAAATACAACAGGTAGGATAACAAAACAAACCCATGTTGGATCTCCTTGTTTCTACAGTTTGATCATTTCTCATTATCAGTGTGTTGGTCTTTATCCTGTTGGGTTTATGTACTCAGTCCATTTCTCCCACTTTTTATGGTATTGATCTTCCTGAGTCCTTATTCTGTAGGTCAATTCTTCCATTGTTTGTATTTCATCTATAATTTTGATCCATTCGTCCTGTGATGGTGGGTCTATTGTGGTGTTCCCCGGTCATAGACCCACAAGATTTATCAAAGAGGGATGCCACAAAATTGCAGGTATCAGGATGAACGAAACTTAATTCATGATGTGGTGATACTTGAACTACTACTTAAATTTTACATTTATTCTCACGGTTCCCAGGCGTGATTGGCTGTATAGATGGCACTCACATTCCAATCATTGCTCCTTCAGTAAATGAAGGAGACTATGTGAACAGGAAGTCTTTCCACAGCATTAATGTACAGGTACATAGTTCCCTGTAGCATTTCAAACTAACAAATTATTTCATTATAGTAATGGATGCTAATTTGTGTTCTCTGCACTGTGAAGATCATATGTGATGCTGCCAACATTATCACAAATGTGGAAGCCAACTGCTCAGCCTCTGTGAGTGGTGGTGGTGGACGACCTCCACCTGTTTTTCGGGCCTCCGCTTTTTTTCTGTTGGCTATAACGGGTCACATTTGAGCATACAGAGTAAGCAAATATGTACTTGTAATGTGCTCAGATAGTTTCAATAAGTGCTTACAGAGGGGAAATTAATGTAGCCTCTAACTGCAATTGATTTACATGGGACAAACAGACCAAGCACTATGGCTCATAATACAATTACACCTTACCTGTTTGGACTATATTTTTATATTTCATTTTTACTTGCTGCCAGGAACGTTTGGGGCCTGTTGGGTTGCACCTGCGCTCACACCACATTGCAAAATAAAATGTATGAAATAAAAAATAAAATATAATAAAATAACGTGTTAAATGGGTGGAAATCCCTCGATCAATGTTTAAATTAACACTCACGCATTGACTCTGTCGGCTATGTTTTGCCATGCATGCTTCCGAATAGGTAGATATCTTCAGCACTCAGGCTCACCCGAGCCCAGACTTCTCGTTGAGAAGGGGTGTCAATTGCATTCAGAGACCAGTTGATCAAATCCATAATTCCTCTTTTAGGTTTTAGAGAACAGACTGTGAGAGACTGTTCCAGGGAAAAGTAATACAAAAAACACGAGACTAGACAAAGACATAAGAGGCTAAGCAGGGAAGCTAAGGGAGAGGAGGAGGAGGAGAGGAGAAAAGTGCGACCGCCTTCGCCGAGAGCCAAAACAGATGTTTAGAAGCATCAACCAATCAGGCCTCTGACTATGCGATGGAGGTCTCATTAGCAGGGGCGGATCTAGAGACATTTTCTTAGGGTGGCAAAGAAATCAAATGGGGTGGCAAAATCAAAGCCTCCCCCCCCCAAACACTCATGCAGGTGGTTACATGTGGTTACATGATTCAAATGCAGTAAGTATGCACGTTTTTCATATAAATATAGTCGATAACTTAATTATTGTCTGTAGCCCACATGATTACACACTTTAGTTACATAAAACATGTGAGTTTTGATGCTATGTACTGTATAGCCTGTATGATAAATAAATATGTAGCCCAATAAGTATAAACTCCAGTAAGCTACACAACATGGGGCGCTTCATTTACAAACACAAGTCTAACTTAAGTTTCACTGTTTTTGTTAGAAAACAGTCACATTGTTGCAGCTTAAATTACACAAAATGTCAGAAATCTGCACCGTCATGAACAAACATGTAAACCTCATTTTTCATGATTTGTTGGATGAACCCACTGAGGTCTGAAATACAACCGGACATTTGTGACTCCTTTGAGTTTACGTTGTTTATGTCCAACACAGACATGTTGGGTAAATGTTTATAACTTGAAATGCAAATATAAAACGTACATTTTATAAACATAAACAACTATTTATCTAAAAATGCAGCCAATACACCGTTTGTTTCATTTTCTACAACCATTTAAAAATATTACTAAAACTAAAATGAGAGAACAATCAGGTGTGGCAATAAGATGCCCCACAAATGATGTGTGCCAGTAAAAAACAAGTTTGTCCACCAAAAGACAGAAGAGCACAGGGACAAACCTGCAGGCCCGACAACAGCAGGTGTATCACTCCGCTGGTTTTCTACTTAGTGACAGTGTTTACGTTGCAAATGTGCCTCTGACAGTCATTAGTGCCCTCACTGACACACTAAACAAAACGACTACACAACAGAACGACTACACAACACACTAAACGTCACAAATCTGCCACATCTAAACTCTCTCTCTCGCTCTGTCTCGCTCGCCCTGTTACCGTCACTCCCCAAACTTTTCCCTCTTCCTAAACAACCAAATCCCACATGTTGACTTTTTTTTAATTGGTCGACATGGTGCATTTTTCCACCAATAAGAAAGAGGTGGCTTTTTTCCTTTCTTTCCTGTTTTCGTGCTGTCCTTACAAAACGCTTAAAACACACACGTGACGACAGTATTTAGAACGAAGCGTGGCTGATATATATGATCATAACTCTGGATTTACTGGCCTGTAATTAAAATTTAAAAACTTTGAAGTCCGAACTTTCAATGTGGCTGAAACAGAGACTCAGCGTGGCTGCAGCTTGTTGCTGTGTCAGCTTACATCAGTCATGTGATCTGGAGGTGCAGCGTGTCCGTGGACCACAGAGGGTTAATAACACTCACCTTCCTTCCATTTCCACAGTGTAACATCCACCCACCTGTGTAAAATCCAAAATTCCCATGGTGTTGTTCAAAATGTGCTCTGGCACGATCATGAGCATCGCTTGCTGCTGAAAACAAGAAAAAAGCCGGTCCTGCTATGGGCTGAACCATTTGTTACTGGTGCAGGGGGGACACTATGCAATATATTCAGTTTTAGCATTTATATTCACTGCTGACTGTAACTACGCTCAAACTGTTAATGCTCTTACTTTAATAAACAACACTGTCATATGCAAAACTGGGGTGGCAAGGGATCATTTTAGGGTGGCACTTGCCACCCCATGCCACCCTTCTAGATCCGCCCCTGCAACAGAGCCTCAAACACACCTTTAAACCAGGTTAAATACACCATTACCGTGTCTCTAATGCATCCCAACAGCTCTCAGATACAACCCTAAACATGGCTGATGAAGCACGCATTCACCCTGAAATAAACCTGATCGCTGTTAATAAAGCAACAGTTCCTCCGAGATGGCTGCAGCGCCCTGTGTCCACCTGTGAGGCCTCCACCATGACCCACAGTGTTTCTGTTTCTTCATGTGTAAGTTAGGTTAACTACTCGTTAACGCCAGTATCTAATCAGCCAATCAAACAACAACAAATCAACATATTTAATCACGTAGAGGTGATGAAGACGAGCTGCTTCATCATGACTGAACATCGTAATGATGAAGAAAGGGGATGTAAGCGGCTGTGCGCGGCAGTAGCGGTTTTAGATACGGGCGACACGGGCGGTTGCCCGGGGCGGCATCACGGCCAGCGCATACTGGGAATGGCACAGGCACCGATCGGTTTTCTATCGCCCCTTTGCTGGGAGTAAGGGCGCCCTGCGCTTGCGAGGTGCGCCTGCTGCTTGCAGCACAGGGAGGAGAGGGCGGGGGGCAGCATCTAATAACCAACTCGCAAAATAAAACAAAATAAAAACAAACCAACAAACACGAAAACACCAGACATCCTGATACAGACGTATAATCTGCACCGATGTTTTTTCGAAACTCTGTACGTGAAAAGTGAGCGCGAGAGCCCTCGGTGCGCGTGCTCGCTGCTGAAGTCAAAGTAAACTTTATTGTCATCTCCGCTACAGACAGTCCAGCATATAGAGACGAGACGACGAGGCTCCAGCTACAGCAGTGCAAGGAAACAAAGAGGAGTAAGAAAATAAATATACACTTTAGGACTCGGGGTCTGTGACACAGGACCCACCCACACACGAGTTCTGCTTAGTGTCTTTTTATTTTGGAAATAATCTGCGGTTTTTTGGCACCCGCCTCGGACGCAGCCACTCCCTGTCTCTGCCAGCATCATCTGCTCCATCTCACTGTGGGCACACAAAAAGACATCTCGCTCATTAACACAGTCCCGTACACCTGTTGCCTCCCCGCCTCTGTGCCGCCCAGAGAGTTCATTGTGTCACCCCTCCTCCGCAACAGGCCAGCAAACCACGCCCCCGCCACAGTTTCCCCACCGCCCCACCGAGGGACCAGGGGTAAAGGATCAATAACAATTTAAAATTTACAGTTTGATGATTTAAAGCCTCACACACAACCTGTGGAAAGGGGAGGGGCCTGCTGCTTCCAAATAAAGCACATTTCATTCATAATGTTGTAAATCCAAGCCCATCATGGATTCATGATCTGAATCCTGGGTTGTGTGAAATCCCAGAAATGCACCTTAGACAAAGGGAGTCTGTGAACTAAGGTGTCGGTGTGTTAGGGTCTGTTAGATCATGTTGTGATCCTCGGGTTGGGGGATTTGTGTTCGCCCAGGGCGCCAAACAGGCTAGGACCGCCACTGTCTGCATGTGACCAAGCCGGGGTCAGGGGTCAAGTCTCACTGATGCAGGCAGCAGAAGTCAGAGCGGATTGTTATCGAGACATCGGGAGCTTCGCTCTCCTCCCTGCACACAAAGACGTGCTTCGCTTACAGCAGCGAGCTTCACGATCAGCGTCGCTGGTTATTGGATGTGTTGAAGGTACATCACAGCATCGGCGGATCACGGAGGCACTGCGTCACTAAGCCTGTCGGGTCAGTCGGACTAAATGAAGACAAACCGAGCGTCCTGCCGTCACGCCTCCTCGCCGCTGGTCAATCAGTCTGACTGCTAATTAACAATGGAGTCTGTTAGGTTATGTTGTGATCCTCGGGTTGGGGGATTTGTGTTCATGCTGGAGTGCAAAATTAAAACCAAGATGGACAAGAAAAGTTCAAAGCCATCAGGAGCTCAGTTTAGAAAAAAGAGAAAAGAAGAGGAGGAGAAACGAGCAACAGATGCAGGTAAGCAGATGTATGATTGGATAATGGCAGGTCATCCTGAACCAATCAGAATCAGAACACTTTATTAATCCCTGAGGAAAATATGTGAGTTACAGTTGCTCCAAGAAGAAATGGTAAAAATAGCAACAGTAACAGACTAAACTCCAAACAATACCCCCTGAGCCATGGGGCGACCGTGGTTCAGGGGGTTGGGAATCGCATCTGTAACCGGAAGGTCGCCGGTTCGATCCCTGGGCTCTCTGTCCTGGTCGTTGTGTCCTTGGGCAAGACACTTTACCCTACTTGCCTACTGGTGTTGGCCAGAGGGGCCGATGGTGCGAAATGGCAGCCTGGCTTCTGTCAGTCTGCCCCAGGGCAGCTGTGGCTACAACTGCAGCTGCCTCCACCAGTGTATGAATGTGAGAGTGAATAAATAGTGGTATTGTAAAGCGCTTTGGGTGCCTTGAAAAGCGCTATATAAATGCAATCCATTATTATTATGTTACAGGTTTTAATAGTAATCAGTCATTGTCAGTTGTTGATTTGTCCTGTTCTCATTGTATGACGAATTATGATGGCTGTTTGGTAGCTGTTTGCATACTATGCATACTCTCTCTCTCTCCATATGTGTGTGTGTGTGTTTCTCTGGTGAAATTCAGCATGGTTCCGACAACAGTTTTATGTTAATGTACAATCCTTAATATGTTTTATGTGTGTGTGTGGGGGCAGAGGGAGTGTTCGCCCGTTAGCCGTCTCTGAGCTCACAGAGCAAACAGCAGCTGTCGCTGAGGTCAGAGGTCAGAGGAGAATGTACACACTGCTTTGGGCGGAACGGGAAGTCAAATAACCACTAGAAGAGCGCTTGCACCCAATGGGCGTGAGTACGCGAGGTCGGCGTGTTCGCAGGAACCGGGTGATATCTGTCTCAATTAACTGCGGCTGACTTCTGTGTGAAACCAATGACGTGAAAACATGAAAATCAAAGCAAGTGACAGAACGTGTGGGAGAGAAGCCGCAGCGCCGGCAGGACGAGCAGGTGACGGCGCTTTAATGAAATCAGTAAGTGTTTAAACGCGGCGCCAGAGGCTCGCCGTATCAGCTCTGCATCTCCCTGCAGGAGGACGCTGCACACGGATCCTCGCTAATCTTCTTAGCGATTGTTTCCCTTTATCTCCGTTATCAGCCTCTAACATCAGCCCGATAAGACTCCGGTTGGAGAAAAACATGAGAGCGCTTCTTTCTTATAAATGCCACATATCACATTTCATGAAAGGCCACATTTGCTTCCTGTTTGAATCCGAGTTATTATTTTTAACTGAGCTTGGTTAGCTTAGCATAAAGAAAGAGGGGGAAACAGCTAGCTGCTGCTAACGCTGCCTGATTAACATGTGAAATCTCCTTTATTTAATCTCTGCAAAGCCAAAGCGGAACGAGCTGCGAGCTCGGTATAATGACCATGCACACACACACGCACACACGCAGAGCCCTCATTGGTCAGCGTGGCCGTCACGCTGCTCAGATGCAGTTGGGCCTCCTGATACATG
Organism: Rhamphochromis longiceps; assembly: GCF_057381845.1. Taxonomy (NCBI): domain Eukaryota; kingdom Metazoa; phylum Chordata; class Actinopteri; order Cichliformes; family Cichlidae; genus Rhamphochromis; species Rhamphochromis longiceps. The sequence goes on from NC_140563.1 coordinate 70,940,703, forward strand.
CACATCTGTGCAGGCAGAGGTCTGTGTATCATCATAAGAATTTTAAATGTGTTTATGATGCAGGATTGGTTTCAAACAAATATTTTCAAAATAAAGTGTTTGCTGTGACGGTGGCTGTTTGTAAAATCCGAACGCTTTTTGAATTATTCACTTCCATTAAAATGTTCCTGTTTGTTTTCTTTGCCTGACATAAAACTTTCCACAGTTATGAAAGAACGAGGTTTGAAATGCCCCAGGCTACTGCCGATTGGTCAGATGCGATGATGTCACCGTCTGTTTTTGACTGTTGCTTGTTTTTCTTTATCTGCATCTAATACGAGCTCAGAGCCTAAAGTCAGACTTTCTGAGCGCGGCAGCAGAGACAAAGCCAACACTGTCCAGCATTGTGTATTTATCTCTGTATGCAGATTCTGTAAGCAGCGAGACGATAAGCTCATTAAATATCATCAAAGTGTTTATGTGAAGTCAATTTTCTGAAAGGACGAGACACAAAAAATGAGCAGATCTACAAAAGCGAAGCTGTTCGTGGGGAAGGAGCCAATAAAGTGAACGAATAAAGGCAGAAGTACAACAAAGACCGAGGGTAACGAGGCACAGGTGAGATAATCAAGACAAAAGCAAAGAAGCAAAGTAAAAACACCAAACTTTAAGATATCTATAACTGAAGGTTTTTCATGTTCGAAGTAGAATGTACATATCACTTCTGTGCTTGATGGCGATGGATCACCGTGATGGTTGGAGCGCCCGTGACTCTGAAAAGAGGAAAATATTCATAGTCGAAGGTGAAATTTTGCTTCATTAAATGCTAAAGTTGGAGTAAGTGAGGCCTCGGCTGACTGCTCTCTGTTTGTTTTCCTGTTTTGCAGCTCCACAGATGAACTTATTGAATAAAATGTTTGGATGTTCCTGAGTGAGCAGATCAGAAGCTGTTTGTCTTCCTCTGGAAGCGGCCCATCGAACGCTGCGGTGCCGCGGCGACCTGAATGCGTAAAGAGATTCTGTTTCTCGTTAGCTCGGCGTGATATCGCCTGTGAACTGGTTCCCTTCAAAGTCTGAGGGGCTGAAGCAGTCGTGAAGTTAGCGTCTCGGGCTGAACATCGTGTTTTTGGTGTAAAATCGAACATTTCATCAGCTCTATATGCCGTTTCTCTCTTTTGTTTCTGGTTTCCTGCGGTCGATTTATTTCTGTTTACAGGCTGGTTTTATTGTGAAGGGAATTTGCACCGAGTTGTTTTTCCTTTTGTACTTCCTGGAAAAACAGGATCCGTTTGCTCTCGCTCTCTCTTCATCCTCGTGTTTTCCTCCTCCTCCTCGGGCCCGTCCTGGGACTGTTTATTGTCTGGGTGAATATTTCATGGCCTTCGCCTCTCATCCACATGTCCACAGTTTCACGCTGCTGCTCAGCAACCGCATGAATAAATGAGGAGAGACACCGGGAGAGGCCGGCTGTCTGAAAGCATGTTTTCCTCAGCAGGTGAATCCATATCGGAGTCTGCCGAGGGCTTCAGCGTCTGTAGTTTTGGGCAAAGTTCAGATGGACAGGTTGCATGAAGATCCCAGCAGCCCAGACGGGAACAACTTGGGGGATAAAGGTCACCGCGCCGACAGCAAGTGTTTCGTAAACCCAGCACTACCTGCTCATCCTGCTCGGGGGGGGGTATCCGGTGTGTGAGGTCACTGCAGGAAGCAGTCTGCTGATTACACACAGAAGATGAAGTTTCATGCAATGAAAAAGCCTGTAAATCTGCCTCACCTGTAGTGAGAGCGTCGATGCTTCTTTAAGCAGGATTTACATGAAGGCAGCGCGTCACATCCAACGTAACTGCTCAAACACATCAGTGGAAGAAAGCCGTGCTGATATCTGCACTGAAGAACATGATCAACCTGCAGAGGCTGAATTCAAAGACCAAAATCCAAGTAAAGAGTGATGCAGCAGGCTGGTTTAATGAAACTTCTTTGCAGAACTCAAAACACCAGTTTCTACGTATACACGTCGCCTAAAGAGGTGACGGACGGACTGAACGGTCCTGCTGGGTTTAGGAGAGAGTCAGTGGCATCTTCATTCTCCCCAATACCTGAGTGCTGCAGAGGCCCTACAGCTTTTGATGAGTTTTCAGCCCTGGAGAGCGAGTGCTAACTCACATGCCGACCTCATGACGGCGCAGGGCTAGCCATCTTTAATATCGATCAGTCAGGTTTGAGTCTGTAAAACAACGAAGCGCACAGACACAGAATCCACAAAGACAAAGAAACTGCTGGGAGAAATACTGACACAACAAATGTGAGCATCGGTCTGTCAGGACTGGACTGGAGGTAGACGTGCAGGTCACGGGTCAACTTTGGACCAGGTCATGTATTTAGACGTCGGGTGGACGTTTATGACAGCTGCAGAAGATTTCTGTTCTTCAGACAGAACACAAACACACAGCTGCACCTGCTCACATATAAAACACACAATACTGTGTACAAGACACCCGACCATCTCCACACACCCCATAACAGCGCTGCTTTCAGTGTGACCTGGGAATTCAGCATGTGGGTGGAGGATGAAGATGGAGCTGCCAGGCAGGAGGAGAAGACCTCAGAGGAGGTTCATGGATGTAGCGAAGGGTTGGAGTGACAGAGGAGGATGCTGGGATAGGAGGAGATGATCCACTCAAAGGGAGCAGCTGAAAGAAGAAGAAGTCTGGCTTTGGAAAACCTCAACATTCCCAGAGGGAACGGGAAGCTGAAGGTGGATGGAGAGAAACGAGAGGCACAAAATAAAGTCCAAATGCATCTGGACATAAAGTTTCATAGTTCTGACGTCTGCTCATTACATCCTCCTCGCTGCTGCGGTTGACTTTCATTGGCTTCGGTCAGGTAGGGTCACAGTCTGACGTTCGCTCCGTTATTATCCGATGTTCTCTCAGTCAGTACTCAGATACCAACAGCTTATCTTCTGACAGCAGAAGAAACCCGGAGCCAGCCGTTGATCCAGTGAATGAACAGAGTCCTGAATCTCTGCTAACGAGGCGCGTCGAACGCAGCACGGGGGAAACCTCGAGGCTCACCTGGTTTCGTATGTTTTGTGCGCAGATGTTGAGCTGATTGTGTGCAGCAACAGAAGCCCAAAATAAAGCTTTAAAATTCCCTCTCATCACTGCAACACTGGCTTTCCTGCAGCTGTTTCTGGCTCACGTGAAGCTGGACGTCGGGTCGATACCGCCTCATATTTTATATTTTGGATGCACCTCTGCAGCCTGGACCTCAGTCATTTTGTTTCCCTACCAGGTTCAAGTTTTCACAACGCTCTAAAGGCCGCACGGCCGTATCGATACGCCCATTAATATTTAGAGCTCAGACTTCCTGCCTTCCTCAGTGATGATGAAAAAGGAGAAGGACGATACCAGCTGCGCCTGCTGACAGACTCAGAGGAATAAACCAGTCCACACTGGGAGCGTCTGCTTTCTCACTGTGGATGGATAGACGTTGTAAACATAATAATGAACTGGAGAAGTTCAAGTTCCAGTTTGAAAGCAGCTGCTGTAGAAATGTAACTTACCACAGCTGTGGTCAGGCCGAGGACGAGAGTGCAGACTGCAGCACGTCCAGCCTTCCTGCCACTCACGCCATGAACTTGTCTTTGAAGCAGTTGCCTTGACGTGTGCAGCCACTCGAACTCTTCAAGAAGCAGACGGTGACGTGTTGGCCGCCTGCTGGCTTTACTACCGTAGACAAACCTTCAGCAGTCCGTCTGCTACCACGGTTTGGAGACAGGTTGCCTCCCACCAGGATTGCACAGGTTGCTCTGAGGAATTGTTTCTTTCATTTGTCTCCATTTATTCACTCACATTTTATCAATGAGAAAACACAAAGACTTTAAATCAGTATGGATTATTAGTAACGAGGCTGGAGAAGCTCCATAAGCCTCTGCAGAAGAAGAGAAGGGCGAGCTGCGGCTCCTCGACTCGCGCTACAGGCCCACTGTACGGATCAAACACAACCTGAAGAGTAACTACAGCATCACACAGGTGAACCAACTGTCCCAGGAAGGAGGCAGGAGGTGGAACCTACCTGAGCCAACGAAGCTTGAACACATGCAGAAGTTTGAGCTGATTAAATACCTGCAGGAGGCACCTGAGACAGGTGAGCTGGGCAGCATTGTGTCTGTTCTCCACAGCTGCAGTGAACTTATTATTAATATCAGTATTTAAAACCATCTGTGATACATGAATACCGGAGTTACATGTAGTTGTTATTATCGTTGTTTTTTTTTTTGTTTTTTTTTTTGCCTGTCCCGTTTGGCTCTTTTGCATCAGAATTGTTGTCTAAAGGCAAAGAAAGATGCCCAACGGATTTACTTTACCAAACTGACCATCCCAGCCTTGCCGTAATGGTCCATTTGATTCACCTTTTATTGTTTATTTTATTTTCACTTACTGAATACGGGACAGACTTGACTGGGGGAAAGAAGGGGAGAAAGAAAGAGGGAAAGAGAAACAGCTGAGAAGAGGGACGGGGGAGAAGGGCAAAAGACAAAAACCAACAGAACGGGCAGAGAAGAAAAAATGCATATATCAATCACCTGGATCACCTGCTGAGAAAGGAAAAAAGAAAGCAAGCAGAAGAGAACAAGAGTAATAGAATAAACAACATCACAATGATATATGGGAATATGACAGTAAATACTAAATATTAAACATTATTGTGCAGCACATAAGATCAACAGAACACAGTGTGCTTTGAGGTAGGAGCCAAAAAGGGTGTAGTTTGTGGGTGTGATCACCCGTGTGTACACCTGTGAGCATGGACGCGCTTGTTTTTAAAAGGTTCCTTCATGTAATGATCTGCTAGAGGGTGTGGGGGGGCCACAGCCCCGTCCTCCAGGGCATGAAGCAGGTATGGAGGAGATCAAGAGACCAAGGAAGACCAACAGAGGGGCAGCTGCGCCACTGTCCCAGAAAGAGCTGAGGAGAGTCCCAGATGAGGGCTCGCCCAGCAGCCGCGGAACAGAAGTCAGGGGGAGTTGCAGTGACGCGCCCGTGAGCTCCGCCGGCAGCCAGCCGTGCCTGAGTGACCGAGCCCCAGGCCGAGAGGCCGGGGGCACCCCACCTCCGAAGTGGCCTGAGCGAGCCCCAGGCTCCAGGCCCCGATAAGCGGCCGCCAAGGAGTGAGCCGGTGTGTACCTGGACGCCCATCCCCAGACACAAAGAACCACCAACGCACCGATGTCTGAGGGGGTCCGCCACTGGCAGGGGAAGTGGTGGTGGGGGGAGATAGGCCTCCAAACCTTGGAGGGCCTGAGATGTCCCCAGAGAGGTGGCGTCTCATACCCAACCTGACATATAGACACAGAAATACAGGCACACACAGATACAAACATTATCGTTGTTATTACACATGAAGAGTGTTTAGGAGCTCCTTAATAAACGGCTGACAGCTGTGAGCTCCGTGTGCAGCGGTCAGGACGTCTGTGGCTGATATTTAAACGAGCGGGCTGCAGACGGCGTTATCCTGGGATGGATTTCACCCCCTCGGCCAGCAGCCAGACCTCCGTGACATTCCTAAACTCGTGTCAGCAGCTCACCCCCTCCTCTGCTGGCCTCGGCCAAAGCCTCGGCTCAACTCAAGTCTCATCCGAGGAGCTTACAACTGTAATTAAATCATTAAATTCTTGTCTGTGCTCCACAGAGCCGGGCCAGATTGACTTTCACCAACCTCATTTTCTATTTGAACACCAAATAATGATTTTCTGCCAGTCTAATTACAAAGCTCAACATCTGATCAAGCTGGCATCCGGCGGGGGAATTATCGCACGGGCCCGGCATTAGAGCTCATTACCAACCTGAGTGCAGAATTATTACATCTTGTAATTGGATGGGGATATTTATCAGCCGAGGGCCGGCCTGACCGCCGCTCTGCAATCACATGCTCCACTGAGTTTCCTGCAAAACAAAGCAAAGCTGATCTTTAACCGCAGTCCGCCGTCGCTCTCACGACGTTGACCTCCTCGCTTTCAATGTCCTCTGAATTTGTGAGTTTTCGTGTCACTGCAGGTGTTTAATGGAACGTCTGAAAATCAGCCCGTTATCCCCCTCAAAGTGAAAGTGTTTTTCTCTCCACACGTCATCAGTACAGACACGTGTTCTGCAGGCCCTCATCTGACCATAAACACCTTCTCCAGGTGTGTGAAAGCTAAATGTCTCAAAGCTAGCTGACAGTTAGCTCTGAGATCACTCAGAGTCTCCAGTTTACTCCAGCACAGCTCTACAGTCAGTAAGTCCAAGCTAAATCCACCTGCTCACCTGGATTCTGTCAGAGCAGCTTTGCATGACTCACAGTTAAAATAATCCTTCTTTATCTGACACTTCTTTCCTGAGTTACCTGCCAGCTACTGCCAGGTGCAACAAATCAGGAGGCTTCGTCTTCTTCTTCAGCAGCTGGCAGCAGCATCAGGTTCACCAGTGATGCAACGAAACACCAGACACGAGACTCTGGACTGTGTGTCAGAACCTTCGCACCCTCCAGCCCGCCGCTGCATCTGGTCCGGCACCAACCTCGTGAGGAGGAGGAGGACGTGGACGAGCTGCATGGGTGGCTTCGATCCCACACCTGCTGAGAAACGCCGAACTATAAGATCAGATTATAACCGATCTCACCGCAGACGCTCCTGACCTGATCACGCCATGGTGAAAGAACAGCGTGGAAGGACAAATGGGAACGCTGGGAGACTGGGACATGTCAGGATGCAACACTGAGGACGATGATTTTCTGTGCGTGTTTCTTTTAATGAATCACTTGCGTCCTCTCGTCCTGCGGTGTTTTGCTAACAGCTGCTGGCTCGTATTTAATCCCGTGTGACCTTCTTAAAGAAGAACATACTTGGACACGTGACGTCTCTGCTGCTTTCACGCTTCATCACTGTTTCTGTGGTGTCTTCCCTTTGCCCCTGTGCCCCACCTGTGCTGCCACATCTTTGTCTTTATCAATATTATTGCTTTTAATTATTACTCAGTGCCACTCCACACTGTCCCAGTCTGATTCCCACAGTGGCCCTCCTGGAAACGAGGAAGCCAAATGAATGGACCAAGGCATCTGCTGGGTGGGGGGTGGCACGCTTCTTCCTATTGGCTGTCCCTCAAAGACAGGAAATCTGAACCTCAGGTGGGTGGTGCAGTTAATTATGTTCTAATTTCTATCATGATTTTGTCTTTCAATTATTAATGAAATGGATTAACTGGGATCGTTTTTGTTTTTTTTACTTCACCATTAAGCTCTGGTTTGGTCTCCTTTTCACCTGCAACCCCCGTGACCCCCCGTGACCCCCCGTGACCCCCTGTGACCCCGTGTGAACCCTGCAAAAATGTGTCACATTCATGAATGAACGATTAACCACAATAACTGTGATGCATAGTTGCATGTAGTTGTTATTATCGTTGTTATTACACATGAAGAGTGTTTAGGAGCTCCTTAATAAACGGCTGACAGCCGTGAGCTCCGTGTGCAGCGGTCAGGACGTCTGTGGCTGATATTTAAACGAGCGGGCTGCAGACGGCGTTATCCTGGGATGGATTTCACCTCCTCGGCCAGCAGCCAGACCTCCGTGACATTCCTAAACTCGTGTCAGCAGCTCATCCCCTCCTCTGCTGGCCAAATATATAGAAGGATAGACTCTCTATGACATCATACAGATCAAAAAGCAGAAAAAACTGTGATAAACTGAGGGTTCAGTTTGGCTCAGAGATGACTGTTTATAGACTGAGCTCATTGTTAGAAACTTGGACATGTTTAACATGAAAAGACACCACATGACAGGAAGTGAGGAGAATAAATGCTACAGGAAGTGTTTTGGTCGTACAGTTCGGTGTCACGGTGACTCCCTCGACTGGGAGCCAGAATTCTGCACACTCTTGCAGCTTTAATGGATTTGGAGTAAATGCAGTTTCTTACATGATCATTGGTCTCCTGGAAGAACGGCCACACGGATCATTTTACTGAAGCTTCTTATCAAACTCTTTGTTTGATTTGGAGCTGCTTGTACCCTGAAGTGTCCCGGTACGTCTTCAGAGTCACGGTGAGTGTTGAGGGCAGAGACCATCTGCTTGTCTCAGGTGCACCTCCCTGAGTTTGGCTCCGTGACGCCGTGATGCCTCCCGGCTCGTCTGTCAGTCAGCGGTTAAAAACAGAGCGTTAAGCTGAGAGGCCGAGCGGTAATGGAGCCGTTTCGTCTCCTATCAGCGTTTACGGCTCCGTGGAGCACCTGGATTTGGGAACCATTAGAGCTCTGTGATGGGAACCACTTCCAGGGCAACGCTGTCGGGACCACCGACAGCCTGTTACACCTGCTGTGGCCACTATGTGGTGTTAGAGAGCACCTGGTAATGTTGCTGTATGTCACGTGTTTATCAACTAATGCTGAGTACATGCACACAGTAGACATCTCCACCCCTGACGTACAGCTGAGGTCAGAAGCTCACTGCAGGCGTGACTGACTTCAGTGAATGAATTGTGTGAATCTGTCTCATCCACCAAATATACACTTAAATCTGTCATCAGTGATCGTGGTGCAGCACACGCTGTGGGAGGACTCAACACACACAGAACAAAGCAAAAGTCCAGCATCGCAGCAGAACGGGACAAAGTACAAAACATGATGTTTCTGCTGCCATCAGGTGGCGCCATGCCTACAGCTACCGGACTGGCGTATGTGCGTGGACACCACGTTCAAGATTAGTGACAAACATGGCCTACAATGGGGACTTCCTGTTGGGGTCCCATCTTTGATGGATCAAAGTTTAACTTTAGCTCTATGATGAAGATTTTCAGCATCAGGTGTCCGATTCGTTTCCAGGTGGCTGTGGAGCGCTGTGAGCACTCATACATCGAGTACCGCTGCTCTGTGTGGAAAGTTATTCTCTGAAAGTGTCATTTTCTCCTGCGGCGCCCGATGCTACGTCTCTGCCAGCTGGCTTCCTCCCGTCACAGCGAGCAGCAATGGCGGCCGGCCTCTTTAATCAGGGCTGCAGCTCATTAAGAGTCTTGCTCCTGGCTCCCTGCAGGCCTGCTGGGCATCTTTACAGCAGGAAACACGACTCCAGCAGCCGCTGACTGACAGCAGCCGGGCGCAGCTCGCTGACGGAGGCGAGAATGCCACCGACGGCGGAGACGTGAGACGAGCCGTGAGGCACGTCAGCGAGCTGCAGAGACATTATACCTGAACTCAGCTGAAATAAAGAGTGCTGTGCAAAAGTCTCGAGCCAGCCCTCATTTCTTTACACTTCCTGGAGTCGGACTCTCCTGCAGCCGCTCTCGGGCCTGCTGAGGCGACGTGTGAATGTTATAATCAGAGACAAATCTCACGTTTGAAGAAGTTCATGAAAAGCCTTCAAAATTAAAATCCTGAATATTTGCTGAGATGAAAACGTTTAGATATGTTTCTGTTTGCTCTGTGAGGATCTGCAGAGTGAGAAAACTATTCTTTCTTTAGTCCACGCCTGAGTTTAACCTCCTGTGCTGACGGGCTGCAGGCGGCGCCGCTGCTCGCCGTCTGCGTGCGAGTCTTTGATGTGGACGCTTAGCTCGTTAGGCCTCGTTTCCGACTGAACGGCCGTCATGGCAACAGCCACTGTGGGCCCAACAATGAGCCGACGGCGAGTTAACGGCTCTGCTTCTATTATCGGGCCCGAGGTCATCACCACAGTGCAGACGTGTTCTCTCAACCGGCTTTGTGAGAAGAGTGGGAAAAGACAGGGGTCAGAGTTCAGAGGTCGGTGTCTCAGAGGAGGGACGTGAGTGTCTGTGTCACTTTCTCTCAGCAACATCTGGATGGAGCACATAAATCAGTCCGCGGGCCCGGCAGGCGTCTGCGTGGAGCTACACCCACTCTGAGCAGAAACCCACGCCTGTAAAACGGGTCACATGTTAGGGGTATGTTTGACACTCGGCGATGGCGCTCCTGGGAAACCTCAGCGCTGTTCCACGTGTGGCTCTCTCCGTGGTTCACCGCAGTCCCAAAGCCTTTGTCTCTGTGACCTTTCGGGCTGATGATGTCACTGACTTTGTTAGATGGTGGCGTGAGGCTGTTTGACATCTGTCAGTGATCTGAGTGCGGCAGTGAAACTGAACTCAGCTCTTTGTGATTAATCACAGTGATTTCATGATTTCATACTGACTCCCGCACGCAGGGCCGTGAGGTTTGGAGCACTTTTAAATAAAGGACACTCTTTAGTATTAACATCAGGACGGGGGCACAGCGCTGTCAGTGCGCACTGCAGCAGTGGTGTGAGGAAGATGGAGGGTAGCAATGACGTCACAGTGCGAAGATTTCTGTCAGCTGTCGATAAACCGAACGTGCTCTTACACCGTGCACAAGACAGGCTGAAATATCAGGGATTATGGAAGGTGGTGCACGTGTCCATCGCTGTGTCGTCCACTTTGTTTTAAACTTATCTGAACATCACTGCGATGACCAGCAGCAGCGACACTACGATGAAATGTTTTTTTTCAGCTTGCAGCCAATCAGAAGCCTAAAAATACAGCTGACATCATCAAAGGAGACAGCGGTGCACGCCTTCATACTGAGCACACAGCGGTGTGGTGGAAGCCATCTGCACACAACCTCAAAAATAACTACTCATTCTTTCAAAGCAGCTCATTGCACATTTCCTTATATGGTCATCTGTTCCAAGCTCCGTGCCCCGCCCCTTAGCAGGGTTCCAGAAGTTGAACGTCACACCCCTGAGGTGTTTCTGTGACGCATCACGTGATCCTCTCGCTGCTCGCCTAGCCCCGCCCCTTGTTCAGTCACAGCTAATTTCACTCCGAGGGTTTGTTATTAGTGTCGAGCGTGTCCTCCGCCAGCCCGCTCATTTACTGCTTATCGCTTACACAAACGCCGCCTTATTAAAGCAGATAATGAGTTTAACGCCATGAGCCGGCCAATGGAGCGGAAGCTAATGAAGACATTTATGAGGGTGAAAGAGAGTGAGAGGGTGAGGCGTGTCTGACAGAGCTGGCGCTAACGGCTTCCTTTAAACGACTTCTGTCCCGGTCCGTCAGCGCCACGTTCACAACGGCCCTCCAACGCCAGCAAACCGCTACAGCGTTAGCGATGCACAACAAACCAGTTTATAAGATCAAATGAAGGAGGGTGTTTGGACCGAAGCTCTCTGAGAGAAAATGGAGGAACAGAGTTCAAACAGGTCATATCGAGACATTTTTATTGGGTGAAAACACAGGTACTCTCCAGCTCTGCTCCAGGTAAAAGCCACCTGTCGGGACTAACCGTGGTCACGCGATGCGGGTGTTTTGAGCACAGTCTGGAAGCATCTGCACTTCCTGCATCGACACGTCAGTACTGAGCATCCGATGCCTAGTTCCTGGAATTCTACACCTCTGGATTATTTTGCCTTTGGTTCCTTTAAAGGAGGGGTGGGGAACTCCACCCTGCAGGTTTCTCAACCTCGGTCAGCACACCTGAATCGCATGATTAGTTCATTACCAGGCCTCTGGAGAACTCTGAGACATGTTGAGGAGGTCATTTAGCCACATGCAGGACACCGGCCCTCGAGGCCTGGAGTTCCCCACCCCTGCTTTAAAGCAGCAAAAGTCAAAGTGATTCAACACGGTGGGACACATGCATCCTGGTGAAACTCCACACACTTAATCCCTGAGATATGTGAATAAGAAGATTTTCTACATGAAGAGAAAGAAATGTGTAAAATCAGAGCGGTTCTGTGGCTCGCTGCTCAGATTGAATATTTCTGTTGATTCACAGAAAACGTCTGTTTTTATTTTTCTATAAAAACACATTATTACAGTCGAGAGTGAAAAAAATGAAATTCTTTATCTGTTCTTCATCACTTGAGGCAGGTCTTCATCAGCAAACTTCATGTCGTCCTTGGATCTTTGCAAGGCCGATTCTGGCCCGCGGGCCTTATGTTTGACACCTCTGCTTGATGAACCTTGGCTTTAAAATGAGGCCGGCCTTGTGTTCAGGTCTGAGTCTGCTCTTTAAAAGTGACACAGCTCACATCCACCTCCTGCGGCCATCTTTGCCATCTGTGGCTCCAAGCCCAGAAACCCTGCGTGGCCCAAACGGGGACAGAGCGGGTCACCGGGTTTCAGGCAGGGCGATCAACTTTAAACATGGAGGTCCAAGGCGTCGTGGGAGGAGGACTGAGGCGGCGTCCTGAACTCCAGGTTGAGCTGTCCCTGACTGCGAGAGCGAGACAGCAGGAAGGACGGCAGAGCGTAACGCTGCGTCCGCTGACGGCGAACACACCTCCCGCCTGGAAAGAACAAAACACACGACTGAGGTCAAACTTTGACCGAAGCACAGATCTCTTTTTAAAAAATTTTTATTTGTGTATATATATTTATTATGTATTCATTTAAACGAGTAGTTTCACTCTAATAGAGCTGTATTGGTATGCATTTACACTGCATATATAATCTTTTTTTAAATAGCATTTTTTTATGTGTCAGTCTCAGATCTCTTTTTTTTTTTTTTTTTATAAACATTATTGTGCAGCACATAAGATCAACAGAACACAGTGTGCTTTGAGGTAGGAGCCAAAAAGGGTGTAGTTTGTGGGTGTGATCACCCGTGTGTACACCTGTGAGCATGGACGCGCTTGTTTTTAAAAGGTTCCTTCATGTAATGATCTGCTAGAGGGTGTGGGGGGGCCACAGCCCCGTCCTCCAGGGCATGAAGCAGGTATGGAGGAGATCAAGACTCCAGACATCCAGAGGCCCCCAGAACACAAGAGACCAAGGAAGACCAACAGAGGGGCAGCCGCGCCACTGTTCCAGAAAGAGCTGAGGAGAGTCCCAGATGAGGGCTCACTCAGCAGCCGTGGAGCAGAAGCCAGGGGGAGTTGCAGTGACGCGCCCGTGAGCTCCGCCAGCAGCCAGCCGTGCCTGAGTGACCGAGCCCCAGGCCGAGAGGCCGGGGGCACCCCACCTCCAAAGGGGGCCCGAGCGAGCCCCAGGCCCCAGGCCCCGACAAGCGGCCGCCAAGGAGTGAGCCGGTGTGTACCTGGACGCCCATCCCCGGACACAAAGAACCACCAACGCACCGATGTCTGAGGGAGTCCGCCACTGGCAGGGGGAGTGGTGGTGGGGGGAGATAGGCCTCCAAACCTTGGAGGGCCTGAGATGTCCCCAGAGAGGTGGCGCCTGACACCCAACCTGACCGAAGCACAGATCTAAACCCTCCTGTTATACTATCTCTGTGATCGAGCAGCAGACGGATCCATCTGCAACCAGAGACACCGAGCTTTGACTGGCTCCGCACACAGAAGAAACTCTCTGTGAGGGGAAATGCACCGACGCCGGCCACTCGCCCACACGGAGAGCGTGAAACAGCCTCCACCTCTGCGACCAGCACGGCCGCTGCAGTCGCTCTCAGATTAGCAAAGGTCTGAAAATATCTTTGCTAATGACACTGAAACAATAATTACTGACTCCACAGACTGTAGGTCATGCTTTTATTGTGAAATACAGATTTGCTTCCTTTGGCGTTATAGAGTTTCCATCTTTATTTTTTAAATGAAAAGAACGACAAAACGCGGTGACTACAGAGAACAGGAGAGAAAACTTCACTAATGAGTAACAGTTAATAATAATAATCCAGAAGCTTCTGTTCTCTGTGATGACTTTAAAGCTTTTTGGACATTAAATATAAGAATTTTAAATTATAACAAAAAGTCATTTTAAAAACCAAACTGCATTCGATTTCTTCACGTCAGTGTATGGGCCGCATGTTTGGGTGATGTGGGCCACTTGCGGCCCCTGAGCCACGAGTTTGAGAGCCTGGTACAGAGTAACTTCACTGGCACAGATGGGCTTCCGTAGCCCATGCAGCATGGTTCTGGTAATGAAAACATAAAAAAAGTGATTCTTATAATAATTGTTGGACAGACCTGACTGAGACTCGGGTTTCTCGAAGATGTCGGCGCTGCCGCTCCAGTACTGAACGGCCGTCTTCCCGTGGTAATCTCTGATGTTGGTTTTAGCATCTGATTAAGACAAAACACGACAGTTTCCTCTGGATTAAAATCATATCGTATTGGCATTGTGTATGGATTCTGTTTGAGTCGATGGAGTCAGACTGACAGGAGTGAACATTCAGAGGTCGTCTTTGCAGGGTTCAAGGAAACGCCGGAAACATATCGAGAGGTACATCTCCATCAGTGAATCCTAAACTCAGGTTTAAATTCACAGGAGGACACTTCAGAGAGTCACGCAGACACAGGAAAGGATGTCAACCTGTATCCCTGCATTTCCTGTCAAGTGAAATGTTCTGTTTAAGCCTTTGTCTTCATATTTACAGCTCGGGGGCGCGGCGGTTTGGCCTGATCTCTAATGAAAGACATCTCAGTTTATTATTGGCTTTTATGTGACAGACTGACAGGAAGCTGTCTGTGTGCTGACGCTGCCCAGCAGGAGATAAAAACTGCTTATTCTGGGGTCATCATTCAGCATTTGTTTCATCAACTAAAAGACAGAAACATGCATCTCTGACAGGAACGTCGCGGATAATAAAGGTTTGTTTTTCCTTCAGTATCTGGATCACTAGGAAATGAGATGTGCAATTCTCTCACAAAGTTTTTCACTTTTAAATGTGACTTCCTCACAGCTCAGAGTCTGTGGGACCCTACATCCACAAAATGGACGGATGGACAGAAGGAGCGAGGGATAGATGTAGGGATGGATGGGTGGATGGATGGATGGATGGTTGGATGGTTGGATGGATGTTTGGATGGATGGTGGATGGACAGATGGATGATGGATGGAGGGATGGATGGATGGATGGATGGATAGACAGATGGATGGATGATGGATGGATGGATAGATGGACAGATGGATGATGGATGGACAGATGGATGATGGATGGACGGATGGATGGATGGATGATGGATGGATGATGGATGGATATTTGGATGGATGGATGGATGGACAGATGGATGATGGATGATGGATGGATAGATGGACAGATGGATGATGGTTGGACAGATGGATATTTGGATGGATGATGGATGGATGGACAGATGGATGATGGATGGATAGATGGACAGATGGATGATGGATGGATGGATGGATGGATGGATATTTGGATGGATGATGGATGGATAGATGGACAGATGGATGATGGATGGATGGATGGATATTTGGATGGATGATGGATGGATAGATGGACAGATGGATGATGGATGGATAGACAGATAGAGAAGAGTAAAGTCTCTGGCTGAAGGTCTTTAGTGAAACATTTTTAAACATGATTTTTCTGAAAGGTGTCTCCAGGAGGAAGCAGTTTGGATCTCTGTGATCTCCACAGATAGGAGGCCTCGGGAAGGCGGTGGGTGATCATTGGAGATTAATAATAACAATAATGGATTGCATTTATATAGCGCTTTTCTAGACACCCAAAGCACTTTACAATTCCACTATTCATTCACTCTCACATTCACACACGCTGTCAGTCATCCTTAAACAGAGAACTGACAGCTCGCTGTGTTCGGGTGTTAAGCTTTCACATGTAAATGGTAAATGGCCTGTATTTATATAGCGCTTTTCTAGTCCCTAAGGACCCCAAAGCGCTTTACACCTCCAATCATCCACACATTCACACACTGGTGATGGCAGCTACATTGTAACCACAGCCACCCTGGGGCGCACTGACAGAGGCGAGGCTGCCGGACACTGGCGCCACCGGGCCCTCTGACCACCACCAGTAGGCAACGGGTGAAGTGTCTTGCCCAAGGACACAACGACCGAGACTGTCCGAGCCGGGACTCGAACCGGCAACCTTCGGATTACAAGGCGAACTCCCAACTCTTGAACCACGATTGCCACGTGTTGCCTGTTGAAGTTTCTCGTGTCGCTCACATCTATCACTCTGTTTCCATCCTGACTCTTTAGTCGGAAGTGTTTTTAAAATTGGATTTTGAACAGGGATCAAAACATACATCTTCCCAGAGCTCAGAGTGGAACATTTCATATGTTTAACATCATGTTTCACCCCTCTGGTGTCGCTGAAGCAGAGCCTGGGCAGGCTTCAGCACCAGGGTACCAAACATCAGGTGATGAATGCCCTGTGTGTCGTGTTTGCACCAACGCTCTCCTGCAGGCTTTTTGCTGTGGGATGAATATTCCTGCTGAACTTTACTGTTTGATGCCACATTTAAAACTTGGGGAAGTTCAATCAGGACACATGCGGCTCACGGTGATATCCCTTTTGTGGAGGCTGGAGGCTGAACGCAGCAGCTAATGGTTACCGCTGGTAACCGACTCTAGTCATTACAGACTGTTTAACTCCCACTGTCGCTCCACCCACCGGCCTCAGAAGGAGAAACCAAAGCTCGCCTCCACGGCAGCGAGGAGGCCTTTTCCTGAAACCATATCTGCACTCGGAGCACCAGCTGAGTCCGGCTGCTGTAATTTCCCTGGTTTCCAGCTGCTTTCTGGTGTGATTTTCAGGAGCTCTCACTGACGTCCTGCACAGTTTGGCTTCTGCATCGTCTCAGGAGTCTGTGAACTCTGCATGCTAAAATCGAAAACATGCAAACTCATCGTCTCATCTTCCCTGGCACAGAAACGACAAAGTCCTTAAGGAATCTGGGAGAAGGCTGGAGACCCGTTTATATCCGAGCCACCGGCGTGGGTCAGAAGCTGCAGCAGGTGGAGCTTCACGTGAATACAGTTTGAACTGAAACCGTTTGATTGGCAGCTCAGATCTGCTGATTTCCTGCTGCGTTTTATTTTGGCGGGTTCTCCTCCGTGGCCATATGGAAACATGCTTCGTGTCTGACCCTGCAGACCGTACATGTCGGCGGCCGTTTGCGTGCTCTGACTCACAGCATATGGCAGTCTGTGGCTACAGGGGTTCAAACCGCTGCTCTGCAGGGATCGTCACAAGTCCATCATGAAGCGCCTGGTGGCCTGAAGCGCAGGTGTGCCTCATTAGCTCATTAGCGAACTGCCCGCCTCGCCTCTTCCTGAGGAGGAGGGTGGAGGTGAGCATTTGGACTTGTCAGTCTGAGCGCTGGGTGGGTCTTTTGTCTGGCAGAGGTGATCTGCATCAGTGCTTCTTCACCTCTGCCAGCCTGTGAGGCGTGCAGGAGAACAATCCCTCGCTATTTGATTTGTGGTGTGAATGTCAATTTGAAAACTTCACACGAAGAAAAATCCTCACATGAATCGTGCTTCAGTGGAAAAACAGTCCGGACACGAAGCTGCAGCTTACGGACAGGTCATTGTGATCTTTGGTCTGACTGTTAGCCGCTGCTCTAACTTCTGCTGTTTTAACTTTAATCTGCACATAAACCGACAGACAATTTTAAAAAGTCTGCATGCAGAGCTGGGTGCTGCAATAACGATCAGGGAAAATGAAGCTGAGATGAGATCAGTCTTAGTAAATGTGAAATTTTCATGCTGCTTTTTAATATTCCAAACGATAAACAACGTCTCCTCGTCAGCATCAAGCTCGTCTTCATCAAATATCAGAGACAAGAATGGGGCGGCTGCAGAGTGCAGTGCGACTGTGGCCTTCATCAGTTATTAAAATAATAATGAATTACATTAATGATACTGAACACTGTGATGAAGAGAGGTGGTGAAGGCAGACTCACTCTGAGTGTTGATCAGGGTCTGAACGACGTCCTGGTGTCCGTGAATGGAGGCCAGGTGAAGAGCTGTGTAACCCTGTGAAGATTATCAGCTGTTACCTCATCACTCACAGCTGCAAACACTGAAGCAGCTTCTCGTTAGCTCAGTCGTAGAAGCTATATCACTGTGTAATTGTACACGGTGACTTCACAGACAGGACCTGACAAAGCAAACTACCCGAAACAAACACTAACCTACCACATTTACTCTAAACTACCACAAACAAACACTAAACTACCACATTTACTCTAAACTACCACACAGACCCCAAACTACCGAAAAAAAACCCACTCAACTACCACAAACAAAGGCTAAACGACCACATAGACCCTAAACTACCGAAAAAAAACCCACTCAACTACCACAAACAAAGGCTAAACGACCACATAGACCCTAAACTCCCACAAAGAAGCACTAAACTACCGAAAACAAACACATAACCACCACAAACAAACACTAAATTACCCGAAACAAACACTAACCTACCACATTTATTCTAAACTACCACAAACATACACTAAACTACCACATTTACGCTAAACTACCACAAACATACACTAAACTACCACATTTACGCTAAACTACCACAAACATACACTAAACTACCACATTTACGCTAAACTACCACAAAGACCCTGAACTACCACAAATACTAAACTACCACAAAGACCCTAAACTACCACATAGACCCCAAACTACCAGAAAAAACACACCGAACTACCACAAAGGCTAAACGACCACAAAGACCCTAAACTACCACAAAGAAGCACTAAACTACCACAAATAAACACATAACTGCCACAAATAAAAACTAAATTACCACAAAGACTCGAAACTACCACACAGACCCCACACTCCCAGAAAAACCCCACTCAACTATCACAAACAAAGGCTAAACTACCACAAAGACACCAAACTACCACAAACAAACATTAAACTACCACAAAGACCTTAAACTACCACTTTTACTCTAAACTACCACTGACAAACAACCAGAGACACCAACCACCAAAGATGCAACCCCAGCCCCCTCCCCCCAGACAGACTAATTGGTGGATGGATGGATGGATGGATGGATGGATGGATGGATGGATGGATGGATGGATGGATGTATGTTCAGGTGGATGGACGGATGGTTGAATGGATGGATGGATGGATGGATGGATGTTCAGGTGGATGGATGGATGGATGGATGGATGGATGGATGGATGGATGGATGGATGTTCAGGTGGATGGATGGATGGATGGATGGATGGATGGATGGATGGATGGATGTTCAGGTGGATGGATGGATGGATGGATGGATGGATGGATGGATGGATGGATGGATCGATGGTTGGATGGATGGATGGAGGGATGGTGGATGGAGGGATGGTGGATGGAGGGATGGATGGCTAGATGGATGGATGGATGGATGGATGGATGGATGGATGGATGTTCAGGTGGATGGATGGATGGATGGATGGATGGATGGATGGATGGATGGATGGATGGAGGGATGGTGGATGGAGGGATGGTGGATGGAGGGATGGATGGCTAGATGGATGGATGGATGGATGGATGGATGGAGGGATGGTGGATGGATGGATGGCTAGATGGATGGATGGATGGATGGATGGATGGATGGATGGATGGATGGATGGATGGATGGATGGAGGGATGGTGGATGGATGGATGGATGGTTGGATGGATGGATGGTTGGATGGCTAGATGGATGGATGGATGGATGGATGGTTGGATGGATGGTGGATGGATGGATGGAGGGATGGTGGATGGATGGATGGATGGATGGATGGATGGTTGGATGGCTAGATGGATGGATGGTGGATGGATGGTTGGATGGATGGATGGTTGGATGGCTAGATGGATGGTTGGATGGATGGATGGATGGATGGAGGGATGGTGGATGGATGGATGGAGGGATGGTGGATGGATGGATGGATGGATGGATGGATGGATGGATGGTTGGATGGCTAGATGGATGGATGGATGGATGGATGGTTGGATGGATGGATGGATGGAGGGATGGTGGATGGATGGATGGATGCGCTGTCTTGTTGTGTTCAGGCTGTGTTTGAGCTGTTTACCTGTTACCATGGTTACTTTTCTACGCACTCACATCAATGCGTGAGCACTTCCTGCCATCAGCAATAACAGCAGCTATTGTTCTCGGTTTCTTTGGAGTCAAGAAGAATCTGTGAGCGTGTCAGTCTGAGCGCTCTGATCACTGACAGATGCTTGTCCACGCTGCTTCCTCTGAGCAGCGAGTGTGTAAAGAGGACGTGAGCATCATTTGTACACTTTAACACAACGAATCCCAGAGGAGGAGCTGCTGTCAGTGCCATAGACAAACAGACGCCCTCTTTGCTGTCACGCCGCCATTTAACGTGCGGTCTGTGACAGCAGACAGTCGGTGTTCATTACAAGGACGGGTCTGTAGTTAACGGGCCGTAAACGGGCCTGGAGAACACAGAGACGCCTCGTCGTCACACTCCTGCCGTCCTGTCAGCGCCCTCGCCGCGAGGCGCACGCTTTCCCAGTATCACCTCTAACGATCAGAAGAGGCTCTCTCAGTTTGACTGCTGGATCATGCGCTTCTTTGAACAAACAACAGATAAACACTTATGCGTCACTTTCAGGAAACACGCCATCTGACATTTCGCTGAAAGGTTGAGCTGCTTTTATGTGTTCAGGTGCACTTTGAGCTTCATATCGCAGGTAAAGGCCACCTCAGCAGGAGGTCCTGAGAGCCAAGGAACATCAAGGTGAGGCCTCAGCCTGATCTAAGAAGTGCCAGCAACACCCCAGAGCTGCTCTACGTTTCACTCTCATTAAATGCAACCTGCTAAACCACCTCAGCGCGTATGCTAACCCGTTAACTAACCAGTGTCTGTGAGAGCAGACGGACACATCTGCTCTGAGCTGATTCTATATCTGTGAACAGATCACAGTGAAACACTGCTCTGATGGTGATATCTGTAGCTTAACCACAGTCAGGCAGCTCTTACTGTGACTAACCCGACCCCCACCGTTCCAGCTGTTATCCAGCAGTTACTGGCTGTTATCAGTGGTATTGTTCATCTACAATTATCTACAATGACCTGCTGATAAGTCAGAATTTAACACGAGGCTCAGTTTATCTCAGACAACGACAGGCCTTCTGCTCCACCCTCTGCAGTTTACACATATTCAATAACTGCTGTGGAAGTTTAGCTTCATCAAATGATGCATGGATGGATCCCATTGGCCCATTTACAGCTCGTTTCTATAAATCTATAAATATGGAGTGTTTGATAGAGTTGTATGTGTAGACAGTAGTAAGTATGATTACAGTAATGTCCACAGATACCAGTTTGGAGACGCTCACTCGGCATGTTTCCACGCTCTTCCGCGTTGTCATGGACACAGGTTTACCGGTGGAAATGTCAAACGCAGAGACCCGCTACGACTGAAGCAGTCACAACTGAGTTATTTCTACAGTCAGTTTTAGGCGTCTGCTCTTATCGATATAATTCCAGGTCTGCACATCGATAACAGAATTTTGACGTGTTGCAGTCTTTGAATAATGGAGATGTGAGAGTTCAGAAGACTCTGGGGTAAATAAGGTGATGGAAACAACTGCTGATTGATCAGTCTGAACCCATAATTGAATCAGATACAGCGACCTAAAAGTCCACAAAAATCCCTGTTTGATGTTTCGGTAATGCCCTAACCCACCAGCAGGAACAAGACCCAATGCTAGAACATAATAATATACATTATTATTATGAAGCCACTTTATTCGGTTGCATCCTGAACATTAAATGCAGTTTTAGTGGTTTAATGTTCTGCTTGATTTCTCAGAGACGTCCGTGTGTTGGACGTCTCTGACATGTTTATTTATAAACAGGCTTGGGACAGATTTCTCAAATATTTGTGTTTCCTTGTGTTCTTCTGCTCTAATGACAAACAAGGATTTATAATAACAGGTCAGAGTAAATGTCAGTGTGGACCTGGCCTGTTTGTGCCACACTTCTGTGAACAGTTATTTATCATAACAGCCATAAAAGACACAAACACGCCCAAACTATGACAAAGCCATCAAAAGAAATCTGAGCTCTTCTGACTGAAACAAGCTCCAAGCCTTGCTCCTGTCTCTTTAAGGCCTACTTTCTTCTGATTGACCGACATCTGGAAGCCTGCCGAAGGACAGCACCCGGGTCTCGTGAGCTGTCTGCGCAGGTGGACCTGCACTTGCTGTAGCAGACAGACAAAAACTTCCTTATTTACCCCAGAAAACTTCAGATAGACTCAAAATAACCAGAAGGAGACACAAAGTCTCAGAACACCTTCAAAAATGAAATGAACAGAGAGAGCGCAGACGGCGAGCTGCTGCCAGGTTTCATAGGAAGCGGGATTAAAGAAGCACGCGTCCACACGCTGCTGTGTTTCCTGTCAGAGTTACTGCATCGGAGCAGAGAACGGACACTGCAGACGCTCGAGTGAGAATGATATCAGAGTGCCGGGAACGTGAGCCGAGCTGTCGGGGTGGAGATGCCAGAAGGCGTTTTGTGCGGTGTGCTGCTCTGTGGACTCAAAGGTGACTAAAACACGACTTACCCCCTTCAGAGAGCGGCGAGCGGCATGAGGAGGTCAGAGAAACACAGAGTTAAATTCAGGAGATCAAAGACGGTACCGCTCCGGGCGCTCCGACTGAAGCTCCATCGACTTAAAGAGCGAGACGGCTGATCTGTAGGACCGCTCGTCTCTGTGGAGATCTCAGAAACATACTTACATGCTGGTGAGGAGGATGAGCCGAGAGTGGGGTGAAGAGGCGGGAAAGAAAAACAGAGAAACAGGGCAATGATATCACTGAGGAGGAGGAAGATGTTTAGACCTCACAAACACTTTTTTACACGTGAACAACGTCAGCCTCTTCACCACAGGTGGAGAACTCCAGGCCTCGAGGGCTGGTGTCCTGCAGGATTTAGATGTGTCCTTGATCCATCACAGCTGATTTAAACGGCTAAATGACCTCAACATGTCTTGAAGTTCTCCAGAAGCCTGATAATGAACTAATCATTTGATTCAGGTGTGTTGATACAGGGTGAGATCTAAAACGTGCTTTTCCCCGAGCTCACCACAGCGCCATGTTTTTTTCGTGAACTGCAGTAGAGCAGCTTTTAAGATCCAGGTGATTCATAGAAGTCCACCATCCTCTGCTTGGCCACTTTAGGAAGCCTGCCGAGGGGCAGCCCAGTCGAACAACGCATTTATACTACAGCTGCCCTGTAATAATATCACATTACTGGTGTCTCTACATCATCTCCAATAAATACAACAGCAGTAAGGAAAGGCCTTTAATCATATTTTTAGTGACAAAATGTGAAGCTGATTATTATATTATTATTTCACTAAGATGCCAAATTACAGCTCATGTACTTGGATTCCTGAACAGAAAGACGAGTGTTCTTCAGCTGCTGGGAGGTCATTACTGAGGCCTGCAAACATCCAGGAACACCTCCGAGTTTCCAGGGAGCACAAAGATCTTTGTGGCAGCTGCATCCACAGCAGAGATCCCAGCATGGTTTGGAGGCGTGGGCAGGTTAGTGAAAATCAACGGTATCATGAACAAGAAGGTCGAGTGGAACACGTCCTGGAGCGGAAGTGACCGATCGTGGGCTCAAACACCAACAATCGTTAAAGCTGCGGGGACAATCTGACCAGGAGAAATGAGTGTGGAGCTAACGGACTCAAAGATCGATGGCTCAAAGGTTTCTTTGGAAGTAAAAAAAAAGCTTTGATGACGTTTCTTGGTTATCTTTCCATCATGGACAACCCCTGTCACCCCATGCACACCCCCATGATGGACCATCGGAGCAAACGCAGCAAAAGACTCATCGCCCCGAAATGCAGAACTGACTGCCACAGTAAATCCAATAAGACTGTTTATCTCTTCCTCACTCTGTAGGTGATTTTCCTGAGACTTACCAATGTTATTCTGTTCCCTCTCAGACCGTGCAACAGTACCTTGTTTCATCCCCCATCATACTCTGCTACTCCCTTTATTCTATTGCACATTACTGTCACTTTCTAGAATCGCCTGCACTGATAGTTCAGTTATTTATTCTCCAGGATAGAGTTATATATATTACTTCGTTAGAGTTATTTGATACTATGTCTTGCACTATCCTACTGCATATTACTGTACACTACTATTCTTATTGTATATATTGTATATCTTATTCATCTGTTCCTCTGTCTCTCCTGCTGCTCTGAGCATGTACATGACAAAAGAATAGGGATGGGTATCGTTTAGGTTTTATCCGATACCGGTGCCAAATCGGTACTTTTGAAACGGTGCCGGTGCTCAAACGGTGCTTAAAGAATGGAGAACACAAAATTGGTCCTAAAACCTCTCATGCTCAGCTGTTTTTTGTAAAAAGATAACAATGTTAGCCTTTTCTGCAGCTATGGGGCATATATGGTATCACTCTTGGCTGGAAGCAGTGCTTAAACAATGGAAAAAACACAAACTTTGTCCAAAAACCTCTCATGTTCAGCTGTTTTCCACTTTTTCTTTGGTCATTTTAGCCTTTTTGGCCAGGGTGAAGGGAGTATCTGCCATCAAACAAGAAGACAGCCGCATGTAGCTATGATGATGTTTGCTAGTTCACCTTACATGCATTAATGTAATAACGTGGTTAGCCTACTCAACGTAAATTACACACGAACAACATTAAGCTACTCACGCAGAGAAGAACGGCTGCTGCTGCATCATCATCCTCATCATTTCTGCTACACTGGCAGGGCTACGGGCCAGGACTCTCCTCTTCGTGTTTTTGGGGGATGTTGCTAACTCCGGGTCGATAACAGGCACCACACCCGCAGTAGATGTGCTCGGTGTGAGGTCTCGCAGCGAGCTATCAAATACGGCGCATTTCTCGGCTTTTAAAAAAAACGCTATGCGTCGCCAGGTGTTTCATCAGATTCGAGGTGTTACCTCCTTTGACAGTATCACAGTATCAGCTTAAAGCACTTGTTGCTGCTGAGTTTGCATCTTTTGCTGTGAAGTACAGCCAGACTTTGACCGCTTCGCCTTGGGCATTTTTAATCTGTAGCTCTGCTCTAAAAGAACGTACGTACCTGGACCCGCCTACTATCCTCGCAAACGTAAAATGATTGGCTAGAAGTGTATCACAGCTCAGGAAAAAAAAGCACCGAAATAAAGCACCGAAATGTGCGCTGCTTTTCGGTCTGGTTACTACCGTTTATGTCAGAACCGACACCGGTACCCATCCCTACAAAAGAATTTCCCTCGGGATAAATAAAGTCATTCTTATTCTTATTATCTGTGAATAAGCACTGTTAGCTGCTCTGTGCTCTTGTTTGTGTGACCAGAAGGGGGGCACATACCTCGGCAGGAAGCAAGTGAAAATCCCCTGCAGCTATAAGGCACCTGCCCCCCAGCTGCCCCCCTGTAGAGCCACCCCTGGTGACCTGGCTACTTTGTCCCACATTTACGTCTAATATGAAAATTCAACATATTTAACAGGGAAACAGCTTTTTTTTCGTATTCACAAAAATCTTCCTGACATTTGGGGCTTTGCTGTTTCCTCCACAGTTAATTAACCACCCGCTCTCATCCAGCCGTGATTTTACGGCATGACAGAAGCACGCAGGTGTCCTCACAAGAAATCTGTTTGAATGAATAAAAGCGGTTTTATTTATTTTCATTTAATTCATGAAATGAATAATAATTGTATTTCAGCGCACAGTTTAAATCGGCCTTGTTTCCTCCTCTCGGAGCAGCACCGAGGCGAGCGTTTACGCGGCTGCAGGAACATCCATCAGCGAAGCGCCGAAGCCTCCAGATCGTTACCTGAAGCGCGAGCGCTCCTCGGCTCGCGATGCCGTGCTATGGATTATTGATTTTTGATTTGCTGGCCGCTCGAGCTGAGGGCCTTTTTATCAGAGCCATTACCTCCTTAACGATCAGAGACAAAAGTTAATTATGTAATTATGGAGCCAATAAGTGACGTGTCTGCTCCGCTTTGTGCTGCTGAGGCTGAAACATTATCTCCTGTGTGCACATGATCGGCAGCGGCGGGCGGAGGCAGCAGATTAACGCTCACACAGGCAGATGCTAAATTGAATTCTCTGGACCCACGGCTGTCTGGGAAGCCATTAAGTAATCTCAACATTGGCCCTCTTGAATCACTTTTGAATCACTAAAAATCACTCTGCGCACGCTCTCTTTTATTGACTGTGAAAGAAAAGAAACAAACACGCGCCGCAAGCATTTACGAGGGAATGAAGTGGGAACAATCTGCTGACACAAATATGGGTTATTCTCCCTCTCGTTGCTCCGTCTGTGGCCGTGGAGTTTATAACTCGTCTAGTTAAATGACGGCTTTAACTCTTCTGATTCGGAGGATTGTGATTGGCTCCTGTGGTTTGGAGGACTCTGCTCTTCAACTGCCCTCAAAGTAATCGAGTATTTTTCAGTTCAGCTTTGGGACTTATTCTAAAGTTTTCCAGCTTCACATGAGGATGTTTAGTGCCATGGTGTGATATCCATCCCGTCCATGCAGGTCCAGTAAAACCTGCAGGAAGCGAGTGAACACGCCCTCTGCAGAGGGAGCCCGGTGAGGTCACAGGGTTACTTAAACCACTCCTCGGTGGCGGGGTCTCCGTGGTGGTCCACCCAGACTGCTCTGGGTCACGTCTCTGCTCCATCACCTAGATGTCAGGCCCGGCAGAGTCAGTGAAGGGGTGGAGGCTCTTTGCTTCATCAGGTGGTGATCTCCAGCTCACAGTGGGACAGTCTGCAGCTAAGCCTCTCCACCCCCCAACCGCCCTTCTGGTCCTCAGCTGGATCGTCCTTCCCACCCTCGCCTGTGACCACCACAGTGATGAGCTTCCTGTGGAGGGTGGCTGGGCTCAGCCTTGGCGGAGGGAGAGGCCACACCTCCCCAAATCTGATTCTTCCTGCGGTTTCTTCCTGTTAAAGGGAGTTTTTCCTTCCCGCTGTCACCAAGTGCTTGCTCGCAGGGGGTCATGTGATTGGTGGTTTTCTGTATTATTGTCGGGTCTTTACCTTGCAATATAAAGCACGTCAAGGTGACGGTTAAAACTGAGTTGAGTGATTCCCACAGGCTGTCAGCGAGTGCAGATTACATTTAGGCGATAACACTTTACAATGAAGTAAGGACTTCCTGTTTTATAGCTGAACGCAGCTCAGGTATCAGGAGGTTATCATTATCTACGTCTCTGTGCTGATTTGTTTTCTTATTGAGGAATCACTTTTCAAATCTGCGACTGGTGTTTTGAGATGAATTAAACTCTTAAAAACTGCTGTAAAAACTGACCTTAGGGCTTAAATTAAACCAAATTAAAGAGCGAGCTTTCCTCGGTGAGCTGCAGCAGAAGCAGGAGGAGGGTGACGGCTGAAAAACACCAGCCTGTTTGCCACTCGTCAGCAGGTTAACGCTCTGAACTTCACACACGATGCAGTAATTGGAGGGGAAAGGCCTCATGGGGCGTCCACTGAACTGGAGGTTAAGGGAGAGCGCGAGAGATTTGACTGGATAGTCATAAAGCCCCTGCAGGCTTGGCAGGAAGGAGAGAGAGCAGTACAGCTGCAGTGAGGCGCTGATATGTGAGAGAAGCAGAGGCCTTTATTTTGGCGGTTTAGGCTGATGTATTATTGGCAGACTGACACTGATTCTCCTGTACACGTGCGCTTCAGTTCAGCCCTGATAGTTTCTTAGATTAATCTTCAATGTGCAGTTTATAAACAACATCAGTCCTGAGCGCTGCACACACACCAAACACACACTCACTGATCTGACGTTGACGTCGGCTCCAGAGTGAAGCATCATGTCCACGGCATCCTCACGGCCGTGCCTGGCTGCCCAGTGAAGCGCCGTCTGAAAACACACACACGTCTGGTTTACTATCTTTGTGGGGACATTACATTGACATAATGCTTTCCCTAACCCGTACCCTAAACCTAACCATATCCTAATTGTAACCCTGACACTAAAACCACATTTTGAGTCTCAGAAAAGTCTTCAAACTCATGGGGACAGCACTTTGTCCCCATAATGACTGTTTGTCCTAGGGATGGGTACTGATAAGATTTTCATGATTCCGATTCCAGTTTCGATTCTGTTTAACGATTCGATTCTTTTAAAAAAAAGGAGAACACTAAGGTTGATTAGCTTAGGACTTTGTTTTATATCTTCTCTTTGGACAAGACAGACATTTAGGAGTAACATGGCCTTACAAACCCAACAGTGAGATCTCAAGAGATCCAGCCTACGGCTCTTCAATGGGGTGTCACAGGGTCCCCAGGAAAAAAAATTGTAAATGTAAAATAATAAAATAAATATTCTTCTGTAGCAATAACAAAGTATAACATAAATTATTCTGTAGCAATTACACAAGAATATCCAGTAATGTCCCTGCCTACAATTAAACACATTCACTTACTGAAAATCATCTGCTGTGGCAAACGGGTGCAAGCCTTTGACCACAAACTGAGTCACTGCTCGGTGACGTTCGTCTATCCTGCCTGAAAGGAGACGCTACCGGCAGACTGCAGCAAGAACTGGCAGCATCTGAGCCAGACTCTGTCTCATCATGGTCACTAAATGCACAGTAATGGCAGGTTTGTAATAAGGCAGATTGCGCTAACATAATATGCTGTTAGTTGATTATTTACCTGCCGCATTAACGGGAGAGGACGTGCAAACGTTACCGCTGCTGCTGGGTTGAGATTCACGAGTCCGGAGCGAATTAAAAACACGACATTCATGTAAGGTCATCGCGTGTTTGTGAGCAAATGCTTTTGCATATTCGTAGTGTTTCCTCCCTTAAATGAAATCTCTACTTTGCAAGTATTGCAAGTTGCCCTGTTGTCATCCGTTCTCGTAAAGTGTAACCAAACTTTTGAGTGTTAGGCGCCGTGTTTCCTGCCAGGTAAATGACGCTCCGCAACGTGGGGACGTTATTCGGGGCGACTGGAATCGATAAGGGAATCGTTTGCAAAAATGGCAAACAATTCCAAGGAACTGAAACAGTGGGAACCGGTTCTCAACAAGAACCGGGTTTTCGATACCCATCCCTAGTTTGTCCCCACAAGTATTGTGGCATGACAATTTTCTGTCCTCACAAAACTATCTAAACATGCACACACACACACACACACACACGCACGCACGCACGCACGCACGCACGCACGCACACGCACGCGCACGCACGCACGCACGCACACACACACGCACGCACACACACACACGCACACACACACACTGTGAAAGTCTGATGATTTTCAGTTTGAGCAAGCTCTTCTATTTCCACCTCCCCCTTCCTGATCCTGGCTCTCTTCCTGCTAAAAAGCAGTTCTTCCTTCCCACTGTCACCAAGTGCTGCTTGTACATTGTAGTTGGAATTTTCTAGTAAAATCGCTGTTGGGTCCATTTTCTGCTACATAACGTCTAACCGCCTTTCAGAAACCCAAGGTCACCTTACAAAGAACACAATTAATAAAAGGAACAGTAGTCATAAAATACATCAAATAAGTTAAAATTACAAAACAGAGCGTGACAACAGATAAAATCAGCATTAAAGCGAATAAGCCAGTTTAAACAGATGTGTTTTGAGCTGTGTCTTAAGTACAGAGAGGGAGTCAATATTTGTTAGTGCAGGAGGAAGAGAGTTCGAGAGCCGAGGAGCAGAGCGACTGAAAGCTCTGCTCCCCACAGTGATGAAGTGTGAGGATGGAACGGTAAGATGATGATCTGAGAGGGCGGGAAACAGTGGTGATATGGAGCAGGTCACACAAATATGGAGGAGCAGATTTATGGACACACTTGTATGTAAGAAGTAAGATTTTAAAGTTTATCCTGGTTTCTACGGACAACCAGTGAAGCTGCTGAAGAACTGGGGTAATATGAGCTCTTGACGGAGTGCAAGTTATGACCCGAGCTGCAGAGTTTTGAAGAAGTTGGAGTTTATGAAGGGACTTTTTAGGGAGAGCAAATAGGAGGAATTAGTAGAGTCCATGTGAGTAAACTGGTGGCACAGCTGTGGATGCATATAAGGCAAAACACAGAGCCTGTTTCTGTGACATGGGAACATCAAGAGATGTCAACAAAACACCAGGAACAGAACTGTGGAGCTCCATAAGTGTGGCTCAGTTTGAATACAATTTGGTGTCATTTGCAATTAAGAAACACAGACAGTTTCTCTCTTTACTCTTAAAGTTAACAAATATGTTTTTATATTTATCTAAAAAATAAACATTTAGTCTGATTTGATGTTACAATTAAAAAAGTGTTTTGATCTGAAGGGTAAATATCTGGTTTCAACTGTATATTTGATGATTGTCAGCACAAAGAGGGAGAGAGAGGAGCAGAGAGGGAGAGAGAGGAACAGAGAGAGAGAGGAACAGAGAGAGAGAGGAACAGAGAGAGAGAGGAACAGAGAGGGAGAGGAACAGAGAGGGAGAGAGGAACAGAGAGAGAGAGGAACAGAGAGGGAGAGGAACAGAGAGAGAGAGAGGAGCAGAGAGAGAGAGGAACAGAGAGGGAGAGGAACAGAGAGAGAGAGAGGAACAGAGAGAGAGAGGAACAGAGAGAGAGAGGAACAGAGAGGGAGAGAGAGGAACAGAGAGAGAGAGGAACAGAGAGAGAGAGGAACAGAGAGGGAGAGAGAGGAACAGAGAGAGAGAGGAACAGAGAGAGAGAGAGAGAGGAGCAGAGAGGGAGAGAGAGGAACAGAGAGAGAGAGGAACAGAGAGAGAGAGAGGAACAGAGAGAGAGAGGAACAGAGAGAGAGAGGAACAGAGAGAGAGAGGAACAGAGAGGGAGAGGAACAGAGAGGGAGAGAGAGGAACAGAGAGGGAGAGGAACAGAGAGAGAGAGGAACAGAGAGGGAGAGAGAGGAACAGAGAGAGAGAGGAACAGAGAGAGAGAGAGGAACAGAGAGAGAGAGGAACAGAGAGAGAGAGGAACAGAGAGAGAGAGAGGAACAGAGAGAGAGAGGAACAGAGAGAGAGAGGAACAGAGAGAGAGAGGAACAGAGAGAGAGAGAGGAACAGAGAGAGAGAGGAACAGAGAGAGAGAGGAACAGAGAGGGAGAGGAACAGAGAGGGAGAGGAACAGAGAGAGAGAGAGAGAGGAGCAGAGAGGGAGAGGAACAGAGAGGGAGAGAGAGGAACAGAGAGGGAGAGAGAGGAACAGAGAGGGAGAGGAACAGAGAGAGAGAGGAACAGAGAGGGAGAGAGAGGAACAGAGAGAGAGAGGAACAGAGAGAGAGAGGAACAGAGAGAGAGAGGAACAGAGAGGGAGAGGAACAGAGAGAGAGAGAGAGAGGAGCAGAGAGAGAGAGGAACAGAGAGGGAGAGAGGAGCAGAGAGGGAGAGGAACAGAGAGAGAGAGGAACAGAGAGGGAGAGAGAGGAACAGAGAGGGAGAGAGAGGAACAGAGAGAGAGAGAGGAACAGAGAGGGAGAGGAACAGAGAGGGAGAGAGGAGCAGAGAGGGAGAGGAACAGAGAGAGAGAGGAACAGAGAGGGAGAGGAACAGAGAGGGAGAGAGAGAGGAGCAGAGAGAGAGAGAGGAACAGAGAGGGAGAGGAACAGAGAGAGAGAGAGAGAGAGGAGCAGAGAGGGAGAGGAACAGAGAGGGAGAGAGAGAGGAGCAGAGAGAGAGAGAGGAACAGAGAGGGAGAGGAACAGAGAGAGAGAGAGAGAGGAGCAGAGAGAGAGAGGAACAGAGAGGGAGAGGAACAGAGAGGGAGAGGAACAGAGAGGGAGAGGAACAGAGAGAGAGAGAGAGAGGAGCAGAGAGAGAGAGAGGAACAGAGAGGGAGAGGAACAGAGAGGGAGAGAGAGGAAGAGAGAGAGAGAGGAACAGAGAGGGAGAGAGGAGCAGAGAGGGAGAGGAACAGAGAGGGAGAGAGGAGCAGAGAGGGAGAGGAACAGAGAGAGAGAGGAACAGAGAGGGAGAGGAACAGAGAGGGAGAGGAACAGAGAGAGAGAGAGAGAGAGGAGCAGAGAGGGAGAGGAACAGAGAGGGAGAGGAACAGAGAGGGAGAGAGGAGCAGAGAGGGAGAGGAACAGAGAGAGAGAGAGAGAGGAACAGAGAGGGAGAGGAACAGAGAGAGAGAGAGGAACAGAGAGAGAGAGAGAGAGGAACAGAGAGGGAGAGGAACAGAGAGAGAGAGGAACAGAGAGAGAGAGGAACAGAGAGAGAGAGAGGAACAGAGAGGGAGAGGAACAGAGAGGGAGAGGAACAGAGAGAGAGAGAGAGGAACAGAGAGAGAGAGAGGAGCAGAGAGGGAGAGGAACAGAGAGGGAGAGGAACAGAGAGAGAGAGAGGAGCAGAGAGGGAGAGAGAGGAGCAGAGAGGGAGATGGAGAATGAGGACAGAACAGATGAACAAGAGCAGGTGAGACACACATGTCAGTCAAATGGTTGTTTACCAGAAGTATCAGCGTATCACAGGTCCTCATGTATCTCGTACCTCGTGTTTCTTTTTAGGTTTGTTATTTTTCAAATTCTATATTTATTAAGTTCTGCAGCTTGTTTGCACAACAAGGCTAAATAATTATATAAATGTTTCTGAATCTAAACAGTGGACTTTGGTAGAATTAAAAAATAAGTGTAGTGCAGGTCTATGATGATTTTTACTGCTACTATCATCTAGTTCTGATTCTGGTTCTGTCTTGATTAAGTTCTAAGTAGTCCTGATTTTGAACTGTTGTAGTCCTGTTTAGTTCTGGATCAGTTCTGGGTCTGGTTGAATTGGGGTTTGGTCCTCATGTCTTGATACAGCCCTGATTTTGTTCTGCCTTGCTGCTGAATTTAAAAAATAGTTTTTTAATTAAGCCCCCCCAATCCCACATGCATACTACCCTTTAGGGCTAGGCCCCGGGTGTATCAAATGTCTGCCTCCGCCTCTGGTCCTCACCCACAGAGGGGACGTGTGGATATCTGCTGAGGACATTGGTAGAAACCTCAGACTGAGAGCAGAAAGTCCTGCTTTGAAGTGAATTCATGGTTAATTAGTTTAAACAGATTTGGCTGTGAGCTGCACGCAGACACACAAACTGCTGTGAGATAATGTGAGCTTTAATTTAACCCAACAGGACTTAACTCTCTGCTAAAGAGCCACATTCAAGGACGGTTATCCCATCACCATTGTGTGTTGTATTAGAACATGCCGCTAATTGTGTTTCTTAATGTGATCTAATCAATCTGAATAAGCGGCCTGTGTGAAGGACACGAGGATACAAGTGCATTCACAGCGAGGGACAAACATTTAGAAACATTTGTATTTAAATCTGCTCAGTGAGCGAGCTCACATTAACTCTGACTGTGTGTGATGGTTTCATCCTGCTCAGATAAGCTGACATGTTCCCCTCCCACAGGGTCAAAAATCCGTCACCGTCACAGCTGCAGCAACACTGGTGCAGTTTTACAGAGCTGTGAAGTCTGCAGCAGGAAATCAGAGTGAAGTCATCTTTTTTCCGTCTATCCATCTGTCCGTGTGTCTGTCAGCCCACCATCCATCCATTCATCCGTCCATCTGCCCATCTGTCTATCCATTCAACCATTCATCCATCCATCCATCCATCTGTCTATCCATTCAACCATCCATCCATCTGTCTATCCATTCAACCATCCATCCATCTATCCATTCATCTGTCCATCCGCCCATCTGTCTATCCATTCAACCATCCATCCATTCATCCGTCCATCCGCCCATCTGTCTATCCATTCAACCATTCATCCATCCATCCATCCATCCATCCATCCATCCATCCATCCATCCGTCTATCCATTCAACCATCCATCCATCCATCTGTCTATCCATTCAACCATCCATCTATCCATTCATCCGTCCATCCGCCCATCTGTCTATCCATTCAACCATTCATCCATCCATCTGTCTATCCATTCAACCATCCATCCATCTATCCATTCATCCGTCCATCCGCCCATCTGTCTATCCATTCAACCATCCATCCATTCATCCGTCCATCCGCCCATCTGTCTATCCATTCAATCTCTGGACTCTCCACCATTTGACCTTAGAACTGAAGAAGCTTCTCGGATGAGAGGTGAAACGTCTTCAAGTAACTTAAAGAAGTCCAGACGCTTTTCTTTGCAAGCTCCTTTGACTACGATGACCTGGATGACTGAGAACCTTCACAGGCATATCCATTCAACCATTCATCCATCCATCAGTCTCTCCATCCATCCGTCCATCCATCAGTCTCTCCATCCATCCGTCCATCCATCAGTCTCTCCATCCATCCATCCATCCGTCTATCCATTCAACCATCCATCCATCCGTCTATCCATTCAACCATCCATCAATCCATCCATCCATCCATCTGTCTATCCATTCAACCATTCATCCATCCATCCATCTGTCTATCCATTCAACCATTCATCCGCCTATCCATCCAACCATCCATCCATCCGTCTATCCATCCGTCTATCCATTCAACCATTCATCCATCCATCCATTCATCTGTCTATCCATTCAACCATTCATCCATCCACCCGTCCGTTCGTCCGTCCGTCCATCCATCCATCCATCCATCCATCCATCCATCCATCCATCCATCCATCTGTCTATCCATTCAACCATTCATCCATCCATCCATCCGTCTGTCTATCCATTCAACCATCCATCCATCCATCCGTCCATTCATCCATCCATCCATCCATCCATCCATCCATTCAAACATTCATCCATTCATCTGTCTATCCATTCAACCATTCATCCATCCATCCATCCATCCATCCATCTATCCATTCAACCATCCATCCATCCATCCATCCATTCAACCATCCATTCAACCATCTATCCATCCATCCATCCATCCATCCATCCATCCATCCATCCATCCATCCATCCATTCAACCATCTATCCATCCATCCGTCTATCCATTCAACCATTCATCCATCCGTCTATCCATTCAACCATTCATCCATCCATCCATCTATCCATTCAACCATCTATCCATCCATCCATCCATCCATCCATCCATCCATCCATCCATCCATCCATCCATCCATTCAACCATCTATCCATCCATCCATCCATCCGCCCATCTGTCTATCCATTCAACCATTCATCCATCCATCCGTCTAACCATTCAACCATCCATCCATCCGTCAGTCTGTCCGTCCTTCCATCCATCTTTTCCGGTATGGGAGTGGGTACACCAGTCCATCAGAAAGAAAGACTTCCTGCACATGTCTGAACTTGCTCATGATGACCTTTGACAGAACAGCAGTATCTGATACTCTGGGAAGAAGACAATAAGAGCTCTACAATAACCATCAAAGTGGACTGACTCTTCTTCTCCACATTTTTAAGTTTACAATGTTTAGTTCTATTTTTAAGCACTGGGTGCTGCCCCTCAGCAGGCTTCGGAACCTAGCTAATCCTAAGATAGCTGGTTGAAGGGGAGAAGCTAAACAGCTAGTTTCAGAGAGAGGGTGCACTGAGGGGCTGCACTGAGGCCCAGTGTTGTCAGATATTATTTTGAATCGTGAATCATGGAAAACTACTCTGGTGAAGTCCAGGAATAATAATGTGGAGCTGAAAGCAGCAGATCCACTTTTCAGAGTATATTATTTTTCTTTGTGTGTAAAGTTCTCATTGGCAGCTGTGCTAACACTACGGCACAAACACTGCACACAGAGACACAAAGATGGACTTACAAACTGTGTGTCCGAGTGAGTGGAAGAGGAGAAAACAGAAAACGTTAAACTTAGTGGGAGAATGAAGGGCTTGTTTCAAATATCAGACTGTAATCCTAATATTAAAGTGACTGTAGGAGGAATCATGGTCATTTTCTGTTTTTTTTTTTTAAATGGAGTTTCTTGCCCTTCTTTAACTACTTGCAGTGGTTTTTGATGTCTGTGGATATATAATCCCACACAACTCATCAGTCCTCCGTGCATCCGGAGGGAGGATCGAAGCTCGTTTTGCTTTAATACAGCAAACATTTGATTCATGACTCATTCTGATGGATGTTAAAGTCGTCCTGATGCGAGTCCTTGGTAAGATGCTGCGTTTCCTCCTCACACTGCTTCATCAGAAGCCCCTCCTCCTGGTCCTGTTATTTGGACCCCTTCCCTCGTGGTGCTGCTCTAAACTGGATTAAACAGCCTGAACATCGTTTTCTGCTGTTTTCCGCCCATTTAATTATGCCGCACTGATGTTCCTCATTCAGCCAACAACCGTGAGCGTGAAAACCGAGCGGGGCGCCGCCATCACAGGAACAGGAGGGGAAAAACCTGTCAATGTCCACAGGATGCTTCATGGAGGTTTATTTTGGCAGCGTGCCCGTGTTGGCGGCGAGGTGCAGACTGACCACTAAGCCCAGAGTTTTCATTAAAAGGTGCTAACTGAAGCCGGCCTCACCCGCCGGCCTCTTCCAACACTCGACCAGATTGTTCGTGCCTCCACCTCAGCCTCACACAGGCAGGTGTTCAAGACTGCAGAGGACACATTTATTCATTTCCTCGAGTCAATCAGAGGCAAAACTTACTTTTCCAAACTCAAACATCGAATGCTTTTCTTCTCAGAGCAGATTATTCTGCATTTACGGCAATGCTCTGACGAGCCATAGGCTGAAAGAGTCAAACTGATCCGGACAAGTAGAAAGCACTGATGCATCTGAATAACGATCAGCTTGAATTAGAGTCCAGAATCTGTTAGTTTGAATGAGTTTTTTCTGACATCTTTGATTTAGAGTCTACTACAGAAGCAAGGACACATTCTCACAAACACCAGCAGACTGAGAGACCTGCAGGCTGTCTGAATGCAGGATCTCTGGATCGTGCACAGTGCAGGGATTTTCTGTTCCTTTAAATGGTTAACGAGCCAACTAGAACACGGGCCAACTCAACGAGCCACAAAAGCTCCATGTTACACATTTGCAAACATGACAGACACCTGTCCGCCTCAGCGGGACACTCGGGCCTCCGAGAGACGCTCACAGCCGTTGTCCTCGCACAGATCCGGGGGTAGCGCCGACAGTGACCCGGCACAAACCGCCGACTGCCTGCCAACAGTCGGGCTCGGTGTGCCGAGCATCTGTCGGCCCTTTGGAGGTGGAGGAGGGACGCGCGGGATGAGTTAGCGCCGCTCGCCTGGAAGCAGCAGGCAAAAAGCACATCAGAAAGGCGTCAGCTTCACTCCTTCCGTTTTGATCAAGCGAGGCATGAAAAGGAGAGCAACGCTGTCAAGTGGCGAGAGGGCTACGCCATTAATGTTGTTATTTCTGCACGGGGAGGTCTGTGCAGCTAATGGAAGGGGGGGCACATTAGGCGAGGCCATATGGAGGGGTCCCTTTGCCGGAGCTCTTGAATAGGCAGCTTAGAGCTGTGTGAAATTCTGCTTGTGTAGAGTTTTCAAAGACAGCCTGCAACAGCTCTGCCATATGTGGCGCTCTGAAAAGCCGGCTCTTTATTGGCTGTGGAGTCACACTTTGACTTAACAATGAATATGAGGAACATATGCTGGGACGGGGTCTCAAAGAGCTGCAGGAGAAGAAAGGAAACCACAGATCGATGCAGGAGCGCCGCTCACAAACAAGGACAATCTCGCCGTTCCCGAGATCCTCCGCTCAGCACCGTGAAATCAAACCGCCACCAAATAAAAGTACAGAGGCTCCGGCGAATGGCTGTGGAGAAATTATCAGTCCCTCCCATCTGCTGGGAGCCGAGCCGCCTCCCTTCAGGCTCGCTGTCTGCTCAGATATTAATTACCATGTAATTACAATATCATTACACACGCCCGCTGTCTGGCTGCTGGGCCGCTCCAATCGCACGCAGGCCTAATGAGCGTGGACCCGCCATCCCGATGGCGCGCAGCGGAAGGCCAGTCGGCGCCGGCGTGTTTGAGCCCCCCGAAATCTCCAGACCCCGAGACACAAAACAGCTCAACGAGCTGACCACAGACAGGAAGACGCACATGCGATAAGGCCGTGTTGTTGCTGCGTTTCTTCATTTTATCAGTTTGATAAAATCTCTGACTTTTAATTTTTTTTTTCCATATTTGTGTCCGTTTCTGTCTCTTTGTCGTTGTTTTGCGTTTCTTTGTATTTGTGCTTCTTAGCTTTCGGCAGGGTTTAGTCTCTGTGCGGTGGTTCGGCGTCTCTGTGCACGCCGTGTTCGGTAATCCGTCCATGTTGCTGTGATTAACCTGATGGCAGGCTGTCAGAGCTGTCAGCCTCTTTGAAGAGAGGGCTGCACGGCTCGCAGCGCAGTGCTGCATTTCTGCAGGTGTTTCAAACAAACACACAGGACGTCTGAGTGAGGCCAGTTTATATGAACTGAATTTTACATTAACGCCGCCCTCTGCTCGCGTGAACGTCCGACTTGTTTAAACTCGCCGTGGTGACGGGAGACAGGAGGTGAGGGAGCTGCTCTCTGTGATATGGGCGCTCAGCTAATTGAGGCAGAAGGCAGAGGTGTTCTGTTGTGTTCAGATGATTCATGTTAACGAAGCCAAACTCACCCCCTTCATGTACGGCAGGTTTGCATCACAGGAGGCCGTCAGCGGCAGCCGGAAAGAGTCAGAACACAGAAGCCGATGAATTCACAGTGAAACAGCCTGAGAGCAGGACTGAAAACAGGAGGGACAAAAGCTGCTGGCTGCTAAACTACTGTCCAAACTAACGTGGAACAAACACATCCCGTCGATTGATTTATTGGTCATGACCTTTCACTCATTCAAGAGTCGAAGTGCTGCTATATTTATTACTGCACTGCAGTGGTTTGTATCATATCTATCTAATAGACTCCAGTTTGTGCATGTAAATGGAGAGTCCTCTTCACACACTGAGGTTAATTATGGAGTTCCACAGGGTTCAGTGCTAGGACCAATTCTGTTTACACTATACATGCTTCAAATTCAAATTCAAATTCAAATTTTATTTGTCACGTACACAGTCATACACAGTACGATATGTAGTGAAATGCTTGGACAACTGCTCGTGACCTAAAGAAAACAAAAAAGGAAAAGGCTATGAATAAGATAGGAAATAAATATGAAAAATTAAAATGCTTCCCTTAGGCAGCATCATTAGAAGACATAGCATACATTTACACTGCTATGCAGATGACACCCAGCTCTATCTGTCCATGAAGCCAGATAACACACACCAATGAGTTAAACTGCAGGAATGTCTTAAAGACATAAAGACCTGGATGGCCGCTAACTTTCTGCTTCTTAATTCAGATAAAGCCAATAAAACCTGTCAGTCACTTTGTGTTTACACACCTCTCTGCATTTAATCATTAGTTATTATTAATCTCTGGCTGCACAGCGTGCCTTTGTCCTGTCCTCCCTTCACTCCTGGTTTTGGTGGTGAGACGGTAAAGTTTTATTTTAAAGGTGAACCTTCTGTGTTTCAGTTTGCATTACACTTTTTCTATTTTCAGCACAGCACAGCTCAAAAACAAAAATGACAATTCATGCAACCTACAAGTGGGTGCAATAACAGGTAGGTGTTCTGCAGCAACCACTCCCCAGGGCACATTTTTCCCTAGCAACTGGAGGTTACCATGTGGTCGCTGACCGGTCTCTGGGCCTAAATCCACGTATGTTGGTCCCACCCAAGCCTCTGTGCTGGATGGATGTTTTACCCGTGGTTCCACATGCTAGCTTCATTTTGTTATCATTTGTGCGTTTATATGAATTTTTATTTATTTTGGAGCATTTTCTCCACCGTTCAGAGCTTTTTACCTGACCTTGTGAATGCAGGCAGTCTGCTATAAAACATTTTGTACTAGAATTAAAGAGTTTGTAGGTACAAACGTGTTTCGCCTGCATAAAGAGAATTGATGTAAGTGTGAATATAACCACAGTGTATGTTAAACACTTCATGGATCAGGTTTCATTGAACAAAATCATTTTTTCTGTGTAAAAATCTACAGTGTGACTCCTCGGTTAGCTTAAGTGAAGCTGTTATAAGCTCAGCTTTATTCATGAAAATGATTACAGCTCTTCTCACACGTCAGCGTAGTTTACTCAGGACGGTCCAGACAGTAACCATGAAGCCTCCGTCCTCAGTCTTCTGTTTATCTGATCCTCGTCCTCACCTGCTGCCTGACTCTCAGCAGCTTCTTATCCAAACTAATAGGATCATTACCCCCCCTCCATTCATTCAGCTGCACTCCCCTTTCTTTCTTTTCAATAAGCAGATTACTAACGTCTTTGTTGCTCTTTGAACATTTAATTTCCTTAAGCCAATTATTTTGTGAAAGCGTCCGGCTCTGAAGCCATTTATCGACGTTTGCTGACAGCGTGGTGACGGCAGAGCTCAGGTGGAGCGGCAGGCTGCAGCATGGAACCAGAGGAACACTTATTATTAAATGAACCAATTATTACTGTCTGCAAAAGTAAAGCCACACCTACTTCCTGCTTCCAGTAGAGAGCCTCAGATTAAAGGCGGTTCCTGTCCAAAACAACACAACAAAGTTAGGAGGCAGACTGGGAGCTTTGAAAGTTTGGGTCCAGAGGTCAGTTCATGGTCTCCAATGAGCTGAGGCGAAGCTTAGCAGGAAGCTGCCTGTGAGGACTCACTGCTGCCTCTGCTGGGCATCAGAGGACCTGCAGGTTTTGATGTTTAATTGTTGGTTTTCACTTGTTTTTGGCGAGATGTAGTAAAAGAAAACTCAGTCAGACAGAGACCAGTCGGTGATTCTCTGGAAACCTCCGGTCGCTGGAGAAAACCGTGTCACCAGATCAGTGGCTGCTGTTGCTGGCTGTCACCAGATGAAATCAGTCACAAAGACGGTGTTGCACCACCATAAACGGTTGTGTTTTTACACTGCAACCAAAACATTTCCGAAGGTGCAGTTCTTATTGTGAAGGCAACTGTAATTCTCTTCATTTTGGGGTGAGTCGATCTTCTGTTCTTCGACTGCAGCTAGCTCAGAATGCTGCTGCACGTCTTTTGACTGGCACTCGTAGATGCGAGCACATCACCCAGTTTTATATTCACTTCATTGGCTGCCCGTGCATTTTAGGATCATTTTAAGCTGCTTTTATTTGTTTTTAAATGTCTGTCCAATGCTGCCCCTCTGTACCTCTCTGAGCTCTTCATCCACACATACCCTCCCGGCCCCTCAGGTGGGCAGACCAGCTCCTCCTGAGCGTGCCCAGGACTAATCGTGAGCTCAGAGGGGATCGGGCGTTTGCTGTGGCAGCACCAAAACTGTGGAATGAGTTGCCTTTACATGTTAGACAGGACCTTCCTTATCTGTTTTTAAATCACGTCTTAAAACATATTTATTTACCTTGGCTTTCAGCACAGCAGGACTTGTTGATGTCTCTTAATATGTTTCTTATTAATTACATTATTTTTAATTTTAAGATATTCTATATGGAATTTAAACTGTTTTCTCTTTCTTCTATATTTGTAGCACCCCTAACCCTTATAAATAAAGATGCTATGCTATACTTCGAGCAGACAAGCCAGCATCTTCTATACAGATACGGGCAACAGGCTTTCAGTGCAGCATGGTCAACCTCTCTGTGACAGGTTCCACCCACTGACACCAGCTACCACCCACCAGCTGGTTGGTGAATGCACATATTTCCATGGGAGACCGGCCCGTGTGACCTTTCTGTTCTCTAATCCTCCTCCGTGAAGCTCTTTGAGCTGCACGTGTGAAACAGAAATAATTCAGTCATCCTATGAAAATATGACCTGTGAGCAGGTAAGCAAGTGTTTTACTTACAGTGATGAAATCCTGACGAGGTGAGAAAAGAGGAAAGGAAAAAGGAAAGAGTTCAAGTGTTTAGAGGATGAATCAGAATAGCGGCGTGCTCACTATTTCCGCCTATAAGTCCTACTGCACGCGCTCCAGCTAATGCACCAGACTCTATTCAAGCATCGCTGTGTGTGTAACAAACACTGATGGCTTTAATCCAGCAGCTACTGATCACTAAATGACACCTTCTGCGTCAGAGCACCGCACAGGAGCACTAGGTCTGAAGCGGACCTTCTTTAGCACGAGCCCGGGCTCCTGAGCGAGCAGCCGGCGCTGGGTGGCCACGTTCCCCACGGCACAGCTCTTCAGCCACTCCTTCTCCAGAGGATCCAGAGAAACCCTGTGGAACAGAGACTGGGGGAGGAAGGGGAGGGAGAGGAAAGGAGAGGAAGGTGACCTCCATCTGTATTTAAACTATAACCGAACACCAATGAAGAAGCGACGAAGCCCAGGCTGTCTCCGCCCCCTGACATTTGGAACTGTTGAGCGAGGTGAACGTGTTTTCTTCCAAACTTTCAGTTTGATGCTAAAAACTGATTTTGTAACATTTCCTCTAGTGTCTTGATTTTCTGTCATAAACTGGCGTCCTCGTTGTCCTCTAGCCAAGGCGGGGGCTGCTGGGCGGCGGGCGAGCGGGGATCCTGACGCCATTAGTGGTGTTTATTGGCCAGCAGGGTGCTGCGAAGCACCACCCAGGCCTTTAATCAGAGGCCTGCCGGGCTGTCCTCACTGTTTACCTGATAGCTCCGTGTTAATTACACAGCCTGGGCGGGCACAGAGGGAGGCCGTCCTTCAGCTTGATGGCACGCCGTGGCGGCGAGCAACACGGCTAACGGCTCGCAGTCGACCCTGATGCAGCAGGAAGAAAACACGTCCAGCTCAGTGCACGTTTAAAACTTGTTTCCAGCACAGAGACGTGTTTTCAGTCAGCTGCAGAGGAAACCTGCCCTCAGCTTGGCGTAGGCGTCCGAAGGGCTGAGACTCAGAAACCAACCGAGAGCTGTACACTCATGGACACCAGATAGTAGTTTAGTCTGGTTTGGTCTGATTTGGAGCTCGTGTTGGACTGACGAGAGGCTGGACTTTACCTCGGTCAGTAAAGTATAACTGGTGTCGCAGCAGACGCTGGTTAATCCAAGCCGGAGCCTGAACAAACTGAAGCCACAAACATCGATCAGACTCCGCGATCTGGACACGAATCAATAACGAAACTGTCGCTCTGCAAACTTACAGCCCAGTAACAGGCGGACAGTTCCTGCTGGGTCCAGTCAGACAGCAGCAGGAGGCCATCACAGCCAATGAGCAGCCAGCGCTGTGTCATTATGGGACATCACCATGGGAACGGCATTGGGGGGAGGGTCTGTTTCAGCTCTTTCACACACACACACACACACACACACACACACACACACACACACACACACACACACACACACACAGCGAAGGCTCTTTGTGTCTCACCATGACGGAGGACGTTGTGACGCTCCTCGTGTCGTCCTCCTCGCTCTGCCAAACAACAACAACACAAACTCATCAACATTCACAGAAAACTTTTAGCTCTGACATCCCCGTCAGAAAGAATCTTTACACCGAGTTCTCAGCACAAAATATTTCTACTGCTTTGACATACAGCGCTCCCTCGTTTATCGCGGGAGTTACGTTCTAAAAATAACTAGCGACAGGTGAAATCCACGAAGTAGCCAACTTTATTTTTTACAATTATTATAGATGTTTTAAGGCTGTGAAACCCCTCACCACACACTTTATGCACTTTCCCACACAGGCATGAACATTTTCACACTCTTCTCTCTTGTTTAAACGCTCTCAAAGTTTAAACCTTCGTAGAAAAATAAGTCCAGTGTTATCGAATGAAACCAAAGATCAAATCAGCTGCCAAAGAATTCAACAGTAATGAATCATTAACGAATCAATGGTGCGGAAGTAGACAAAGCAAGAAGAATGAGATGAGTAAAGTTTGACTTATCTGACTGTTTTGTTTCCTTAATGCACCTTATAATCCAAAAAATATGGTAACTTCTGCCTTTAGCACAGACCTTCCCAAAGTGTGGGGCCCGCCCCCAAGGGGGGGCACAGAGCCATTGCAAGGGGGGGGGTAAGAAAAGGGGAAAAATAAAAAACAACGCTTGGACACTGCTAGCACGGCGCCCACACAAACGCAAAGCAGGAGATGAAGCATCGCTGAATATGTTTCCAAACCAACTTCATTCTAAGCCAAAGAAAATATGGTGAAGCAAATCTGCCCTTTGGCTTCACCTGCACAGGTGCTGAGGCAGGTCTCCCTGCAGGTCTTCCCTGCGTCGGGAGCAGCGCTGGGCTGTTTAAATCACGGACAAACAGGATCCCACAGTTGTTTATATTTTTAACCACAGAGAGGCATTTTTGAAAAATGTATTGACAGCAATGTTGAACATTATTACACAGGAAAAAACAACTACATGTAAAATAATCACACCGTGAGCCTCTGCCTTTGTAATGGAGGGACAGTAACTGCGTGTAAACCTGCAGACAGTCAGATTAAGAGTATTTCGTCTCTATCATTCTGCGATTCATCTCCTGTAAACAATAACGTGGCCACAGCGTGGCGTGAAAAAGGCACATACCTTTGACGCTGCGTGACCAACTCTGCATTCCTCGTCCACACGGAAACGCAAAAAAAGGAGTTTTAAAAGTCTCAGTTTTCGGTGATTCGAAACGCCGTTTACGTGGACGAAACAGCTGCGTGTTCAAAATCACCCGTGTACGCAGCGTAAAAGAGTTAGTGGTTTATTTATTACTACCTGCAGTTTACTTGTATTTGCTTAACTGTTTACTAAATGTTTGAGGTGTGAAATAAACCGCAATGGAGCA
The DNA here is from genome assembly GCF_057381845.1 of Rhamphochromis longiceps. Lineage (NCBI taxonomy): Eukaryota > Metazoa > Chordata > Actinopteri > Cichliformes > Cichlidae > Rhamphochromis > Rhamphochromis longiceps. The sequence goes on from NC_140563.1 coordinate 70,985,023, forward strand.
AAATATGGGCGTGTGTGGGTGGAGGACGTGTGCGTGCGCGCATTTTTCTTATAAAACAAAGGCAGCAAAAAAAGTTTTAGCATGTCCAGAAGTCCAACTGTTTGTGCGATGGTTAGCATCTTCCTACCGCAGGAGCCTCTGACGGTGCAAAGCGTTTCGTCGACAGTGTTGTGTTTGCTTGGGAGAAAACTTACAAACATGCAGTGCAGCACTTCAGAGTCACACTGTAGAGATGAAAGATTTACGTAAACTTGACAAGCTGAACGCATTCTGTACTGCACAGGAGACACGGCGCGAGATTGATTGACAATGGGCTAGGCCACAAAAGGTGAACCGCGTTATAGTGAGGGACCACTGTATTTTAAAAGTTTATAACATTATTATTATTAATTGTTCTGAAACATCCTTCAGAGCGTTTGGCGGCGTGTGAGCACAAACCCGATCAGTGAAATCTGAGCGATGCTGTAGGACGACGGGTGACTCCACGCCAGATTTTGGTTTTTCTTGGAAAAGTATCCAGTTTTTTCTTCACATTTGTTTTTACATGTTTCTGAATGTCATGAAATATTAGAGTTTTTTTATTTTTAGATTACCGTATTTTCACGACCATAAGGCGCACTGTGCTAAAAGGCGCAGTCTCAGTTATGTGTGCCCTTACTGTATTTAACACACACATAAGGCGCACTGGACCATAGGGCGCATACAAGTACCGTATGCGTATTTAAAAATAAAGCGGGAGCAAACCTGAATTCGGTACCTTACTCACATTTCTATTGCCGGTAATCGTCATCATCAACAACACACAAGCATACAAGTGTGCGTATTTAAAAATAAAGCAGGAGCAAAACAAAGTTTGGTACTCACATTTTTATCATCAATCAAACCCATCGAAGTCCTCATCCTCTGTGTCTGAATTGAACAGCTGCGCTAAATCTCCATCAAACATGCCAGGTTCACTGTCTTCACCGTCAGAGTCACTTTCCGTGCCGTGCGGCTCCTCGGAAACGATGCCGGCTTTTGCGAAAGCTCGAACAACAGTGCCAGCAGACATGTTAGCCCAAGCATCTACAATCCATTGGCAAATTGTGGCGTAACTCGCCCGGCGCTGCCTTCCACTCTTAGTGAAACTGTGGTCTCCACCGGTCATCCATCGCTCCCAGGCCGCTCGCAGCCTTACTTTGAACGGGCGGTTCACACCGATGTCCAGCGGTTGGAGTTCCTTTGTCAGGCCTCCTCCCGGAATGACAGCAAGCTCACAGTTCATTTGATTCACTAGTTTTTTCACATCGGCTGTGAGATGGGCACGCATAGAGTCACAGATCAACAGCGATGGTGATGCGTGGAAAAAACCACCTGGTCTCCTTACATACACCTCCCTCAGCCACTCTTTCATTATTTCCTCATCCATCCAGCCCTTTTCATTTGCCTTAATGATGATTTCTGCTGGAAACTTCTCTTTAGGCAAAGTCTTTCGCTTAAAAATCACCATAGGCGGCAGTTTCTGTCCATTAGCATGGCAGCCAAGCACAACAGTAAAAGAAGACTTTTCGTGCCCCGTTGTGCGTATCGCTACCGTGCTGGTCCCCTGCTTCTCCACAGTGTGACTCACCGGGATGTCAAAAGTGAGCGGGACCTCGTCCATGTTTGTGATGTGGCTGGGCTGGATGTGTTTGGCGGCGATGTGTTTGCTGCAGTAGGAGCGGAAGATGGCCAGCTTTTCCTTATAATCCGCTGGAAGTTGCTGCGCTACCGTAGTCCTGGTCCGGATGGAAAAATGGCACCGTTTCATGAACCGAAAGCACCAAGACGGACCTCCTCGGAAATGTTCAATGTTCATCTCTTCAGCTAGTGAAACTGCTTTTAGCCGAATGGTGACCGTCGAAACGCTTCTCCCGCTCGCTCTTTGCTCGATGATCCACCGCTCGAGTCTTTCCTCTAACTCGGGCCACCTCGCCTTATGTCCGCGGAAACTCAGCTGCGTTTTCTTGACCTGCCGGAGCTTGTTTTCCAGCTTCCTCCATTTGCGAACCATCGATTCGTTAATCTTAAATTCTCTCACTGCTGCTCGATTTCCATGTTCCTCCGCGTAGCTGATGGCCTTCAGTTTAAACTGTGCTTCGTAAGCGTGTCTCTTTGCCATTTTCAGGGTTGTTAAAACAACGATGTCCTGCATAATGCACATACCTGTTCTTTTATACAGGTATGTGCGATTGTCCCGGTATATACGATCAACGCCCACACTTCACCCTTGGCCGGGCCAGCGGGTGCGGAAACCCCTGGCTGAGAAGCAGGAAGGCTCACAGCTGGCTCTGGGTGCTGTGGCTGCAGGTCCGGGAACTGAACAGGATGGTAGACCGGCGACTGGGAAACAGGGGGCGACTGGACTGACTGGACAGGGGACTGAGCTACAGGAGGTGACTGGAGGACAGGAGGGGACTGAGCTACAGGAGGTGACTGGAGGACAGGAGGAGACTGGACAGCAGGTGAGGGAACTGACTGGAGTGGAGATGCTAAGGGAGGAACAGAGGCAGGCGTGGCTGCTGGCTGAGCTACAGATTGAGCTAGTGACGGAGATAAAATTACGGCTTGGGCTCGTAAGGCTGGTGCCTGGGCAGGGGACAGTTCAGCTAATCTAACTAGGGATAGTGCGAGGGCGTGAAAGGCTGGGTCAGGAGGTGGATGAAGTGGTGAAGTAGCAGGTGGACCAGTTAGCTCCTCCAAGCCTCCAGGGAGGTCAAGCTGGGCTCTGGTTGCCCTCAACCTGGGCGCTGGGACGGGCACGGAAGGTGGCTGGACACCAGTCACCCCCACCTGAGAAACAGAAGCGGGTGTGGAGGTAGACCGGGTCGCAGCTGCCCTCCTCCTGGGAGCTGGCACTGGTGTGGGCGTAGACTGGGCCCCTGTGCTGGTGGGAAATGGCTGAATACTGGGTGTGGAAATAGTGACGGTGTGTGTGTTACTGGCAGGTTTATTGGAGATTGTTCTGATTTTTCTGCCACCACTATTTACAGTCTTTGGAGGAGCAGAGCAGAACAAATCTTCCCAGTCCACAGAATCCTCCAGGAGGGAAACATCCCATGAATGAGAGATGGGTTTATTGTGCGTTTTAAGTGAATAATCAGATGGTGAGTGCGAAAAACAGTCACTGGAGCTCACCATCGGGAGTGGCTGAAAGTAGTCCGTTCTATGGCGGCGTGTGCGCCGCTTTCTCTGGGAAGCGGAAGCGGCCGGGGAAAACAGCAGAGCCTCTGGCGCGGTAGCCTCCGTTGAGCCGAGGTGGGAGGCGTAGCCGTTGTGCCGCGGCGATGGTGGAGGTCCGGCGGATGAGGCGGCGGGTGTGGGAGCGAGGAGCGGAGTGGCGAGAGAGGGAGTGGCCGAAGCGCGGCGTGGAACGTCCACTCTCCACGGCAAATGCTCCGGTACAGGTGAGGCAGCAGGTGGGGGAACGCGGCGTCTCCGAGGCCCGCCCAGAGCCAAGCGAGTGCCCTCGAAGACGTGCTCTCGCTCCGCGAAGAGCCGCTGTCTCTCCTTGAGCTTTTCCGCCCACAAGGAGAGCGCTACCTCCTGCCGCTCGTAGAGGTCCGAGTCCGCTGGGTTCCAAACGTGTCTTCGTGGCACGGGTCGTGTCATTCTGTCAGCGGTTGGGTGGAGGCGAGGAAGAAGGAACCCAAACGCAGGACTCGCAGGTAGGTGACGATTTATTATAAGGAGTGGATGAACAGAACAAAGGGAGAAAATGGCTGGCTGGACGACTGACTGAAGCACTGACTGACTAACTGAACATACAGACGGAGAGACAACATCACAATAACATCAATGACACGACATTGGACTGGTTGAACTGAGGGACATAAATACACAGGCTGAGTGATGAGAGATTAGAACCTGGTGAGTACACAGCTGAACATAATGACCTAATGATAAACGGGAAGAGGACGGAACATAATGCACATGGACCAAGGCTAACACAATAAAACAGGAAGTGGAACAGGCAGAAGATAAACAGTGAACGTGAACTGAAAATACTGGGTCACCGACCCAGGAACCCTGACATAAGTGCGCCTTATGGTCGTGAAAATACGGTAAAATATTACTTTTTTTTTCAAATATTAAATAACTCTCCTAAATTAGTTTACTTTTCAAAAAAAAATGCAGCCACATTTTTTCCTGACGCTGAATGATTTTTGATTGGTGTTTGTTTCCTGAGTGGAAGCAGAGTGGACCTGCAGCCTGCGTTCACAGGACATGCATTCATAATTATCTCTGGGATCATTTGTGATGTGTTTGCTGTGTGAACATCATGTAAGGCTCCAGCAGACTGACAGTGATGCTCCCTGAAGGAGCGCTAAAGGCTAAAATCTAACGAATCCATTAAATCCCTAAAAAGACGGTTACAGCTCTCAAAGGCTCGATAAAACACACTTCAGAGGACTCTGAGAGGATGAGGCAGCTTTCATCTCTCAACCTGACATATTTATTTACAGTCTGTGGTGAGCTTGGCAGATTGGAGGGGTCTCCTCTCGGCGTGTTAACGAGCGCCGTTCGTTTATTCTTTCATTTCTTCCCTGAATAAATCCCTTTCATGTTCGCTGTTTCAGTCATTGTGTCGCTCGCAGTCCTCTTCACTTCTCCAGTCGCTCTTTGTGTCATCGGGAGAAAATGAAAGTACAGTTGACTCCCCAGACTCCACCGATAACGCTTGCTGTTAGGATAGAAACCGAGTCGAGGAGTAAAAACCCGTCAAGCCTACATCCATTATGTCAAACCTCTGGAAACGTAGCTACACTGATGTCTGCAGCTGTCGGCGAGTGTAAGGGTTTCGTCTCGACACAAGCGTTCGTAAAGTTTAGTCTTGCAGCACATGTGCAGCATACAGCTGACACTGTTTGATGTTTTCAGGTAAAGACTAAAGGTGTTCCAGACTGACTGTATTCGAATGATTGCCGGAAGAATTGTTGAAGACTGGTATTTAGACTAGTTTTATACTGGTTTAGACTGGTGTTGGACTAGTTCTAGACTGGTATTGGACTAGTTCTAGACTGGTATTGGACTAGTTTTAGACTGGTTTAGACTGGTGTTGGACTAGTTCTAGACTGGTATTGGACTAGTTTTAGACTGGTATTGAACTAGTTCTAGACTGGTATTTAGACTAGTTTTAGACTGGTTTAGACTGGTGTTGGACTAGTTCTAGACTGGTATTTAGACTGGTATTGGACTAGTTCTAGACTGGTATTGGACTAGTTTTAGACTGGTATTGGACTAGTTCTAGACTGGTATTTAGACTAGTTTTAGACTGGTTTAGACTGGTGTTGGACTAGTTCTAGACTGGTATTTAGACTGGTGTTGGACAAGTTTTAGACTGGTATTTAGACTGGTATTGGACTAGTTCTAGACTGGTGTTGGACTAGTTTTAGACTGGTATTGGACTAGTTTTAGACTGGTATTGGACTAGTACTAGACTGGTATTTAGACTAGTTTTAGACTGGTTTAGACTGGTGTTGGACTAGTTCTAGACTGGTATTTAGACTGGTATTGGACTAGTTTTAGACTGGTATTGGACTAGTTCTAGACTGGTATTTAGACTAGTTTTAGACTGGTTTAGACTGGTGTTGGACTAGTTCTAGACTGGTATTGGACTAGTTTTAGACTGGTTTAGACTGGTGTTGGACTAGTTCTAGACTGGTATTGGACTAGTTTTAGACTGGTATTGGACTAGTTCTAGACTGGTATTTAGACTGGTATTGGACTAGTACTAGACTGGTATTTAGACTAGTTTTAGACTGGTTTAGACTGGTGTTGGACTAGTTCTAGACTGGTATTTAGACTGGTGTTGGACAAGTTTTAGACTGGTATTTAGACTGGTATTGGACTAGTTCTAGACTGGTATTGGACTAGTTCTAGACTGGTATTTAGACTGGTGTTGGACTAGTTTTAGACTGGTGTTGGACTAGTTTTAGACTGGTATTGGACTAGTACTAGACTGGTATTGGACTAGTTCTAGACTGGTATTTAGACTAGTTTTAGACTGGTTTAGACTGGTGTTGGACTAATTCTAGACTGGTGTTGGACAAGTTTTAGACTGGTATTTAGACTGGTGTTGGACTAGTTCTAGACTGGTATTGGACTAGTTCTAGACTGGTATTTAGACCCACTTTAGACTGGTATTGGCCTTTGTTTGGACAGTGTCCAGTTTCAGGACTTCTTGTTCATTGAAGACAGTTCTTCAGACGCCTCTCTGACAGTGAGGGTTAGAATCTGAGATGAACGTCTGCATGTTCTTCTGAGAAAACTGCTCCACATTCACTGAAAACACAGAGGCACAAAGGATTATGGGTAATAATGGAAAAAACAGCCCTCTGAGCTCTGCAGGATGACGTCCTATGATGGACATTCACTGTGTGGAACAGAGTGCTGGTTTGTTGGTAAGGAGGAGCGTGAATCCCTGGAGAGGAGGAGGACGCTCTTCATCTTCCTCATTAGTGGTCCAACTCACACTCACAGAGGAGTCTCAGTAAGCGACTGTGGGACAAGCAGAAGCTGTTTCAGGTATTTTCATGTAGTTTAAAGTCATTATATCTGCAGTCAGTCAAGGTTTGAATTGATCAGGATAAAATAACCGTACATAAAATAATGAAACAGTGTGAACTACTTCCACCCGGCCTCAAACAGTTTTGGTGCATGGGGGTGGGGGGGTGGGGGTGCATCGTGTGCACAGAGCAGCTTCCCTGTGGTATCAGGGTTGGATGTGATGAAGTGAGGTGAGATGACAGATTCTCAAACTACATGTAATTAAAACATGGAAACATCTGCGCAGAATTACATAGTGCCTCTGCAAAGGCTGGAGACACTCGTGCCGTCATCCTGTCAAGACAAAAAAACATTCCCCAGGAATCTGGAGAGTGACCTTTCCCCCCTCCCTCATCATCCTCACCCTCCGCTGCTCCCGTCCTGAAGCCCTCTCCTCCACGAGAAGCAACAAGATAATTAAATCAAGTCATTCGGTGTCGAGGAGACATGAATAAGGGCCCGTTAGCCAGCAGTTAGCATAACAAAAGCCTTCCTCAGCCACTTCCACTGCTCCGTCTATTCAGGCTGTCAAAACACGGCCGCCTGGCTTTTCCTTCTCCTCCTTCTCCTCCTCAGATCCCCTGACAACGACCAAGGAGGGAGGAAAGCCTCCCACTTCTCATCACTATTCAGGAGCGGCCTCTTTGTATGCCAATCGCCCGTCCTAATTGGTGGCGTTTACAAGCCGCTCAATCAAACCACAGAGCAGTGAAGTCCTGCAGAGTGGGCAACGGCTTAAAAAAGGAGAGGAGGAGGAGGAGGTGAAGGCTGAGGAGTCCCAGTCTCAAAGGCCGCTCAGAGAAATGATCTCAGAACTGTTTGAGCATCTAAAGACACAGAGCTTAAAGTCACTGTTACATAAAAAAGGAAAGGAAGAAAGAAAAGGCTGCAGAGATAAAAAAAAGATAGGAAATATGAATTTATACACGGAAAATAAAAATGACAGACGAACCAGGAAAAGAAGTTTGCTATTGAAACATTATCCATTAAAAAAAAGAAAGAAAAAAGAAAGAAAAACTACAGAGTGGATCAAAATAAAAGTTTTATACTAAATATGTTTTATATAGAAAACAAGCTTTTATCAAGTCTGTCAAAAACCATGAGCTAACCCTCAGAGGGCGCTACGGCTGCATCAGGACGTCCAGCTTGGTTTGAGCTCTTTCTCCTGGCTAATGTTAGCCACCGCTAGTTCCCCCCTCTGTGATAATACAGACCAATAACATAACGTGAATATACTGTTGTTATGTCATCCACCACCGAGTGTTTATTGTAACAAGGTTATTAAAGACCATTTTTTTATCATTAAAGGATAAACGTGAACTCAAACGCACAAATTACTGATAAAAGCTGACTTATCTCAGTCTTTGTGATCCATAATGAGGGTAAAACTGCAATGCAACCAAGTAGTGGGCAGTCAGCTCCTGCAGCCATCAATGATTTATTATGAGGAGGAGGCAGGACGCCGTGGGGGCGGGGCTTCCCCTATAATTATACGGCGAGCCCCGCAGCCATGGCTCGGCGACTCCGTCTGGAAATGAAAAGCGCCTAAACAGTCCAGCGAGACGGATAGAAGCGCATTAACAACTCTGATGAAGTGCCGTCCACTGACGCAGAACTGAGCTTGATTACTTAAAGTGCTCCTGACTCCTTAATCCCACTCTGTGTGAAGCTGCTTAAACTCGAGGTGTTCGTTTCAGGAGGGTCTTCAGCCTCACTCACGCTTTATGTTACCTGTTAAATCCAGGTGTGCGTGAGGAAGCTGCATCGAATGTTCGAACCGCAGCGCTGCTTCGGTGATGAACATCCTTCCGACAGCTCAGGGACAAACTGGATTATTGAGGTTTTGTTACATGTGACTTGGTGTGGGCGGGGCTTAATTACACCTGGGCTCAATGTGGCTTTACGTGTTTGCAACTTTTCATGTTCATATCTGAGCAGTATCTCCAGCAGTCTACTGACTGATTTGTACGTGACGACTAAAATCAGTCTGTCGAGTCCACTGACAACACATCTGTGGTTTCCCGTCTATCCTGTCATTGTTTTACGCATCTTATTCAGGTAATCAGCTTTGTGCGTTACAGAGGAGCTCCGGTTCGTCCTTTTTTCCGTGTCAGAGCTTCTCCTCTGTGACGGGTTTGGCTCGTGTTAACCGTCAGGTTCGTCTTCATCTTTAACTGCAGGTATTCACATCAGAGAGCGTGGGGAGAGCAGCGCTGTCTCCATCACCGTTTGTCTTAGTGTTGATCACAGACTCCCCTCAGACTCATCGCAACAACAAAAAGACATCATAAGGCTTTGTGTGCATGCGAGGGGAAAACCGAGTTTTAACCTTAGTGCAGTGCATGCTGGGAAGCTGGAGATCTAAAGACCCGTGAGGGTTATGTTGCTGTGATACATTTATATTATGATTGTTGTTGCAATAAATTTATTGTACAATTTTTATTGCTTTCAATTTACTTTTTAAACTTTCATTTAATATTAATCTGGTTATTCTGTACGTGTTCAGAGAAACTAGGAGCACTTGGCTCCTCTATAATGTCAGGTTTTCTATTCTTCACCAAAACAGAGTTTGATAAGAAAATGTATTCTTCTGTTTAATGAGCATAACATTAAACAAAGTGTTTCTCTTTTTAAGAATAAAATAAGTCTATATTATAAAATGATATTCTATTGTAATTCTATAAGATGCCAGAAATTGTTTAGCTGTTATTTTTTAATTAGGAACCGGAGGAAACCTGTTTGGCACCTGTGTAGAATCAATCACATATATGGTATGAATATAAAACATATATACAGGGAGTGCAGAATTATTAGGCAAATGAGTATTTTGTCCACATCATCCTCTTCATGCATGATCTCTTACTCCAAGCTGTATAGGCTCGAAAGCCTACTACCAATTAAGCATATTAGGTGATGTGCATCTCTGTAATGAGAAGGGGTGTGGTCTAATGACATCAACACCCTATATCAGGTGTGCATAATTATTAGGCAACGTCCTTTCCTTTGGCAAAATGGGTCAGAAGAAGGACTTGACAGGCTCAGAAAAGTCAAAAATAGTGAGATATCTTGCAGAGGGATGCAGCAGTCTCAAAATTGCAAAGCTTCTGAAGCGTGATCATCGAACAATCGAGCGTTTCATTCAAAATAGTCAACAGGGTCGCAAGAAGCGTGTGGAAAAACCAAGGCGCAAAATAACTGCCCATGAACTGAGAAAAGTCAAGCGTGCAGCTGCCAAGATGCCACTTGCTACCAGTTTGGCCATATTTCAGAGCTGCAACATCACTGGAGTGCCCAAAAGCACAAGGTGTGCAATACTCAGAGACATGGCCAAGGTAAGAAAGGCTGAAAGACGACCACCACTGAACAAGACACACAAGCTGAAACGTCAAGACTGGGCCAAGAAACATCTCAGGACTGATTTCTCTAAGGTTTTATGGACTGATGAAATGAGAGTGAGTCTCGATGGGCCAGATGGATGGGCCCGTGGCTGGATTGGTAAAGGGCAGAGAGCTCCAGTCCCACTCAGACGCCAGCAAGGTGGAGGTGGAGTAATGGTTTGGGCTGGTATCATCAAAGATGAGCTTGTGGGGCCTTTTCGGGTTGAGGATGGAGTCAAGCTCAACTCCCAGTCCTACTGCCAGTTTCTGGAAGACACCTTCTTCAAGCAGTGGTACAGGAAGAAGTCTGCATCCTTCAAGAAAAACATGATTTTCATGCAGGACAATGCTCCATCACACGCGTCCAAGTACTCCACAGCGTGGCTGGCAAGAAAGGGTATAAAAGAAGAAAAACTAATGACATGGCCTCCTTGTTCACCTGATCTGAACCCCATTGAGAACCTGTGGTCCATCATCAAATGTGAGATTTACAAGGAGGGAAAACAGTACACCTCTCTGAACAGTGTCTGGGAGGCTGTGGTTGCTGCTGCACGCAATGTTGATGGTGAACAGATCAAAACACTGACAGAATCCATGGATGGCAGGCTTTTGAGTGTCCTTGCAAAGAAAGGTGGCTATATTGGTCGCTGATTTGTTTTTGTTTTGTTTTTGAATGTCAGAAATGTATATTTGTGAATGTGGAGATGTTATATTGGTTTCACTGGTAAAAATAAATAATTGAAATGGGTATATATTTGTTTTTTGTTAAGTTGCCTAATAATTATGCACAGTAATAGTCACCTGCACACACAGATATCCCCCTAAAATAGCTAAAACTAAAAACTACTTCCAAAAACATTCAGCTTTGATATTAATGAGTTTTTTGGGTTCATTGAGAACATGGTTGTTGTTCAATAATAACATTATTCCTCAAAAATACAACTTGCCTAATAATTCTGCACTCCCTGTATATATATATATATATACAGTACATATACACAGTCGGGGGTAAGTACCAATAAACTGAACTCAGTTCTGCTCAGAGTATATGTTACAGTTACATGCACAGTTAGAAAATATGAAACAAGCCAACATTTTGTCACTATATAATGAACTATGTAACAAACATTCCTAGTCTGTCCCATTTCACCTCCGTGCAGTTACCTCCATGAACAGTTGTAGTCCTTTCACTGAGTGCACTGCTGCCAGCTCCTACATAACTCCCAGTGTCCCACTACAAAAATGAGTAACTGGGCTGTGTGGTGGTCATCACGGCTCAAACTCCAGAGCACAAAGTCAATAAACTGTCCACTTAGTTTTTCAGCTGAAGAACCAGATTTCCTGTAGTAGCCTCAGTCCGTCCTGTTCTCCTGAATCATGCTTCTTTTTCTCTCAGCATCTTCGAGTGGCAGAGTCCACCAGACACTCTGTTGCACTTTGCTAAACTTCCTGTTTACTCGTGTAATGGTGATTTTCAGGGACGATTGAAGGCTGGGTGGCACCTGTGGGCCGTACCCAGGTCTGGTATAAACCCTGGATCCAGCTTCTGGCCACTGCAGAAGTGCCTTGAACCTGTATTTTTTGTAATAACCACCAGGGGGGCGAGAATTAGATTTTGGTCATGTTATGTGTTTCAGAAAGAAGCATTATTTGTGGGGTCATAGTCACAACCAATGACTGTAGAAAACATTGGCTGTCTCCCAATCCAGGCTCTGCAGCCTTAAAGGCCGCATTTTAAGGCCAATTACGTCACAGCGACGCGACGAAGGCTGTCCCAATTCAAAGGCTGCTCGAAATGCGGCCCTCAAATGCGTCCTTCATTTCCCTGAATTTTAAGGACGTGGCGGTGTAGACTTCGTGGCCCAACATATCCCAGAATGCATAGCGTGGCGGTGGGTGTGGATAATTTTGCCGAAAAAAACGGCGGATGAGGGGCGGCCGAAGAGTGAACTTTAAGTACTGAATATGACGTCACTTATTTATGTGCAAATGTTTAATAACGAAGAACATTAAAACATTACTGTTGGCCACATGTCGGCAAAGTTATGTGACATCAGTGACGTTTGTACTAACTTGGTTTTAAAGCCTTTACTTTAAAATATACGCCGTCCAATAGCTGAGCTTCATCTCACAGAGAATGATCAAAGCTCATGTAGCAACAAACAAATGAACAAAAGATTTTCTCCTTCATCTCTGTCAAACACAGCTGTATGACACGTTTCCAGCTGTTAGTATCATGGTTGCTAGGCAACCTGGGCAGCGCGACGGAGGCTAGACCGCCCATTTCACAAGCCTCGCACTTCCGGCCTTCACGGTCTTTGAGTGGGTTAGGGTACTTTTTTTTTTTTTTTTTAAAGAACTTTATTTAGAAACAACAGTAACATTCAAGGCTCCATCATTAATCCGAATATGTAATATCCTCGGTTGAGCATTATAGCAAGAAAGGAAAAAAAAAAAAAAAGAAGAAACAAACAAAAACAATAAAAACAATAAACACAAAGCCAAAAGAGTAGAACTTTCACGTCTGATTTTCGCGCATTGCATGCCGGGAACTCGTTGCAAAAAAATCCAAGTACCTGCATCAAATGCAAGCATTTGCAGCACCGCAAAACGTTCATTCTCCGGTTCCAATACCTTCTTGCTTTTTCTTTGTCCCCTAAAAAAGGTATGTACAAAACGAAGGAGAACAATGCCGGTCCGTACAAAGACAGACTCGACGAAAAGACAAAGAAAAGATACGAGGAAAAAATCAAAGGAGTGAAAGGGTCAGACCCTTACGAGCACACAGAGGGACAAAAGACGTTAGTGTGCTGCCCAACTTCACCACGCTCATATTTATAATCATACGGTTCTTGGAGTGAGTGCATACACTCATGAAGTTTAGTAACTTCAGGTCACTGCAACAAGCCCAGGTACAGTTTACCGACGGATGGGTGCAGGACCTTGAAACGCACCGTGTAGAACAAAGACCATCGTACGTATCATAAGTTTACCAGTCTCACAAATCGTCGTCATAAATACACATTCCTTAACTGTTTATTAATATAACCTTTGAGCTCAACGGTAATTAATTAGTAGTGGAAATAATTTCTGGTAGCATCACAGAAATGTAGCAGTGACAATAATACTGTATGTTGTAATCGTACTGGGCAATTAGTGATACAAAAAACCTGTTTTATCCTGTGAATAAAAGTATATGTTTTTGTCAATGTACCATAATAACAGAAGCGAAACGCAATATTGTGTCAGGACAATTCACTATTTATGCACAATAAATAAAGGAGCATAGCGCGACCATTTCTGTTCAGCGCCAGACTTGCTTGTAACCTATATCACCAATTATGTTATGAAAATGACGCATTAACTACAACAGCAGACTGACCTTTGTGTAAATGCTTGGAGCAGACTAACCTGTGAGCTGGAGTGTTCTGAGACGTTATATTTGGTCTTTGAATGGCTGCGATCCAGTCGGCTCTTTGTTACTTCGGAAACACGGCTCGAACAATTTCTCTTCAACGACGTAATCCGATAACAACCGATCTCTTTACCCGTCGGCTTCCCGTGGCTGTCATGCGACCGGCTATTGCAGTTAATAATACAACAGCTTCTTGCCATTTTTGTGTTTCTTTTTATCGCTGTATAACTGATTTCAATTGAAAGCCTGCGTGAGCTAGTACCGCTTGCCACGAGTTCCCAGAATTCTTTGCGGTTTTACCCCTGAATGACGTCACATTTTCAATCTCTATTAGAGTAACAGGTGTGTAGCAAGAATTCCTATAGCACAAACTGGGAAATTTTTAAATTTGAGACAAGTAAAATGTTGAGACAGTATGGGGCAAAAATAGCTAAGTCAAGGGCAGCAGAAGAAGAAAATCTAATTGTTCAAATTTCTGCAATATATCAACTCCCACCAGACGAGGTCTCGGAGGAGGATAGATTACATCTTAGGTCCTTTCAATCTAAACTGGATGAGATTTACCGCCAGAAAGCTGAAGGAGCTTTCGTTCGTTCAAGAAAAAGGTGGATAGAGGAGGGAGAGCAGAATTCTGCTTATTTTTTCCGCTTAGAAAAACATAGATCTAAAACCAATACTATTCATAAATTGAATATAAATGGTACGGTCAGTGATGATGCAAAATTATCTCTCAATTTTGTTGTAATTTCTACTCAAAGTTGTATGAATCCAATTATAACGCAAAGGTCGCTACCCAATTTATTGACTCTGTAAACAATGTTGAAATGATTAAAAGTGCTGATAGGCTTTTTTGTGACAGTCCAATTACTGAAAAAGAGATATTGACATCTATTGAATTTCTTAAAAACAACAAATCTCCGGGCACAGATGGGCTGGTGGCTGAATTCTATAAATCATTTTCTTGTCAGCTTGCACCCTTTTTGTTGCAGGTTTATAATGAAAGTATTGAAAGGGGCACTCTTCCTCCCAGCCTTACTCAGGGACTTATTACTTTAATTCCCAAACCTAAGAAGGACCTACTTTTTATAGACAACTGGAGACCAACAAGCCTCCTAAATAATGATTATAAAATATTAGCTCTATTGCTAGCTAGAAGAATTAAATATATTTTGGATGATATTGTAGACGAGACACAGTCTGGTTTTATGACAAACAGGCACATCTCCAATAATATTAGACTCGTCTTGGATATTCTGGACTACTCAGCATTAATATCTGATGACTCATTTATCCTTCTCCTGGACTTCTATAAAGCCTTTGACTCAATTGAGCATGAATTTATATTTCTTACACTTCAGAAATTTGGTTTTGGTGATATCTTCCGCAGCTATCAAAACTCTGTATTCCAATGCTAATAGTTCTATTAGAATGAAAAATGGCACCACTTCTCGTTTTAGTCTTAATCGAGGTGTACGCCAAGGTTGCCCGATTAGCCCTTATCTTTTTTTACTTTGCACCCAAATTCTTGCCTCTCATATTTCGAATAGCCCTGTGAAGGGTATAAACATAGCAGACAGAGAGATTGTCATCAGTCCATTGGCAGATGATACCACAATTTTTCTTAAAAATGCCAGCCAAGTGCCAATTGCTTTACGTGTAATAGAGGATTTCTCAAAAGGGTCTGGATTGGTCCTAAACTTAAATAAATGTCAGTTATTACCTGTCAAAGAGTGTAATGTTCAGAGTATTTGTAATATAACAGTTAAAAATGAAGCAACATATTTAGGTCTGATTATCTGCAAAGATACAAAAGACAGAATTTTACTAAATTTTCCCCCAATTATTAAAAAATCTCAAACCAAATTAAATCAATGGTTGCAGAGAGATTTAAGTTTAAGAGGAAGGGTATTGCTCTCAAAAGCAGAAGGTCTGTCTCGACTGACTTATGCAGCAATTTCTCTGCATGTGGACGGCAAAACTTGTAAGGATATCGACCGAATGCTCTTCAACTTGCTCTGGAAAAACCGGACACATTACATCAGAAAAAGTGTATTGATGAATGACTATGAGCACGGTGGTCTCAATGTTTTGGATTTTACTACTCTAAACAATACATTTAAGATTAATTGGGCTAAACATTTTCTTAAAAATCCGGTATCCATTTGGAATTTTATTCCTCACTACATTTTCTCTAAGTTTGGTGGTCTAAGTTTTATCTTAGGTTGTGATTATAATATAGATAAGCTTCCAGAAAACCTTTCGATGTTTCACAAACAAGTTCTATTAGCTTGGTCCCTTATATATAAACACAACTTTACACCCCATACGTGTCCAATTTGGAATAATAGGAACGTAGTGTATGAAAATAAATCATTATTTTTTTCTAGGTGGGTTGAGAAACGGATTGTTTTAGTGAATCAGCTGTTTAATCCTAATGGGCAGCTCATGTCCTACTCAGAATTCTTAAACACCTATAAATTTCCAGCCACACCCAAAGAATATGCCATATTATTTGATGCAATACCTACGGGTATTATAATGCTTTTTAAAGGTATTCAACCTTGCATATCATTGTTTCTCTCCCCAACCCTTTAGATTCACACATAGGAAGAATCTGTCTAACAAACCACAGTAAAAGTAATAAGAATATTCGTGCTTTGTTCCAGACAGAATCTCTAACTGTCCCACATGTGGTCTCTTATTGGAATTTCTTTGTCAGTGACATTAACTGGAAAAGAGTATGGACAATTCCTAACAAGTATCTGGTAACGAATAAAGTGAAGGAAGTCCCATTTAAAATATTGCATAAATTTTATCCTGCTAATCATTACATGACGAAGTTCAAAAGGGACATAAATGTGAGCTGTGGATTTTGTGGAAGCCATCCTGAGACTGCAGCACCTCTTCTGGATCTGTTCATACGCTAGAACATTTTGGAAAGACTTCAGTAGATTCATTGCTGGACATCTCTACAAAGACTTTACTGTGAAATGGGAAAATGTTGTATTTTGTTTCTTTCGAAGGCAAAAAAAAGAAGATGTTTACTTTATAATAAACTTATTAGTTATCTTAGCTAAATTTTATTTTCACAAATGCAAATACAGTAACAAAAAACCTAATTTTAAACATTACTATAATGATGTTTTATGTTACATAAAATTGATTAGTGGATCACTTAACAAAAAGGCTATGAAAACTATTACTATTTGTAGTAATTACAAATTATTTGAATGTTTGTAATTCTTTGTATTACACCCCCTGGCATATGTTAATTTTGTTCTGATTGTATACATGTTCTGTATACTGTTTCTTAATTAAGTTTAATATTTTGAAAAAAACAAAAAAACCCAAAAAAAACCAGGTGTGTAGCATTGCTAGCTAGCTAGCAACAAGCCTCCAACACAGTGCGTATGCTAGCGGCTAATCTAGCAAACGAATTAACAACAGAGCGATTTTAGAACTATAAGATGATAAGCTGTGTGTCTTTTTTATAACAGTGACATGGTTGTTTTTACCTTAATTAAACGAGTCGTCAGTCGCGGTAAACCAGCAAAAAACTGGAGCAGCCGGGCTACGTAAAAAGTGTAGGGGGGCGTGTTTACGGTCACGTCCAGCGGGTGTGTGGGCGGGAGCGTTACACAGTTGCTCCACCTAAAGTCATTACTGCGCAGACTCTGGCTCCAAAAATGCAAGATGGCAGCCTCCACAAGCGGGGTATTTTGGCTTCATTTTTGCACAATAGGAGGAGGCGGGGTGGCATCGTCCATGTTTTCTACAGTCATTGGTCACAACCAGGAGGTACCACCTGGTTTCAAAACACCAAGGTGGCAGCGCTGAAAACACTCATCTGGAGGCGTAAAAGTGGGCGGTCTCGCTGCAGCTACGTCCGTCTTTTTCAATCCGGTTGTTCAGTCTGACGTCACTAGCCGTGTCTGGGTCTAAACTCCGCTGTAGGTCCATATATCCAACGATCACTATGGCATTACTGAGAGTTGGAAAAACAGTCTAAAGTCTTTCATCTTTAATAAAATGATCAGCGTTCTGCTCTACCAGGTGTAACAATTGAGTTTAACATCCAGGCATCCATGAAAACGGAATTTATGACATTTAACGGAGTTAGAAGTTAGCAGGGAGTTAGCTCGCTAGCTTCTATCTAAATGCAATATAGCATGTCCTGACTGCGGGGTTTTGGAAACAAATTAAAACGTACAGCTCTGTTATCACTTCCAACATAAATGAAGACAGAAAACAAAACAGCAGTGCCGTTTGTAGGGTTACTGAAGTTTGGCTAGCTGGTATATAATGATGTGCTACGTGACCGCTAGCGACACAGCTATGCTAGCATAATATGAACAAGCTAACTTTTTTTCCACTCCATAAAAGTTAACGTGAGTGTTTTCGGTGGTCAGGAACAAATGTAATCGCATGGCAGGATGCTGTAAAAGGACCAAACTTCAGCCAGGAGAACAACTGAGATAATCCATCCACAATACGAGGTTAGTCATTCATATACTGCTGCATGGGCTGGGCTGTAGCTACATCCTAAGGTTTTAAAAACTGAGCTTAAATAAATGATTAGCGGTAATAAAAGCCGAGGGAGGTCAACAGGGATCACTGACTGTTTTAGGAGCTTTTTGAGATCAAATAGAAGAAAATACAAAACATTAAACATGTTAACAACACAAAAGCCATATTAAACGCAGACTACTTTAGACCCGGAAGTAGGATTCGTCGCGTCATCACTGAACAACCGGATAGGGTCTGTCCCAAAAGGCCTTCCTGTTCTTTTCACAATAAAGTCCTTGACATACTAGTTTTTCCTTATTAAAGAATGCCTAACATATGGCACCAGCTTAATAGAAAATATAATTCCACTTGTCAAAACATGCATTTGTTGCATAAAGTAATGGCAAAAAACACAAAATTTTTATTCATGGTTTAACAGCATATAGTGTGAATTTCAGTTCTTCCTTTAGAAATGTCTGCATACAAGAAGAAAGCGTATCCAAAGCACAGAGAGGCAGAAAAGAGCCAGCTTTTATTTTTACACAGCTCTGATGTCGATGTGAGCGGAACGCACACACTTCACGTAACGTTCACTCATTTAATCCCCGATCCAAACTCGGTCTCACGGACGTATCGGGCCTGGAGCACAAGCTAAAGAACAGCGAACAGTATGTTTATGGAAACTTTCTGTGGGTGGGAGGGTTCTCCTGGAGCTCCTTCAGGGCCCGTTCCTGCTCCAAAGCGCCGCTGTGGGCTCGGATGATGCTGTTTGTGGGTCTCCTGTAATTTGGCGCTAACCTGTGAGCGCGCTGAGCTCTGCTTCCTGTGATGAAATATCTTGCACACATTAACATATTAATTGAGAATTTCCAGCCGCCGTGTTGTTCCGATGGATGGATTCAAAGCAGGCTCCGAGTCAGAGGAGGAATTTAATGAGAGCGATAACGACTGCGGCGTTTTGGAGAAAAAGCTCTCATCTCACCCCGGGAACCCCCACCTTATGTAATCTGCCCTCTCATTCAGCGCTGCCGCAGTGTGATTGTTCGAGAAATGAAAAAGCCATTTTGGAGCGGGCGGCGCCGTCTGTTGTGTCGCGTGGCCCTCGTTGTCAGAGCCTCGCAGGGGTCATCGGAGGTCAAGAGAATTATGATTACGCCGTAGCTTCATTCGGCGGGGGGGATGTGGAGCCTGCCGCCAGCGTGATGATACCTCTGCAGAGGGCGGGAGTCCGTTCAGTCCACTAGGTTCATCACGACAAGATGGGGTCAGCTTTTCCTCGCCGGCGTCCGAATGTAAGAGCGAGAGGCTGAACGAGAGGGCGCAAACACGTGTGATTACTCAGATCTAAAAGGTGGGACGGCAAAGGTGAAACAGATTTGATCGCATTAAAAATCCTGAATGAAAACGTAGACAGAGCCTCGCTCAGGCTGAGCTCACCTGACTTCACCTGAGCACTTCCTGTTTCTCCTCATTCAACCTCATCCTTTAGTTTAAGGTCAACGAACTTCACAACACTCATTAATAAATGATAAACCCAATTAAGGGTAATTAAACACAATAGTTTCTATCAGTGCGTTACACTTTATTACCACCGTGATAAACGTGGAGGGGAGAAGTGGGCGGGTCTTCCTGTTTCACTCACGGTTTAGTTTTGGTTCTGTTGACATCACAGTCTGGGTACAATGTGACGAGAACCTCAGCCACACACCAGACTCCATTCAAAAATTCAAACATTTACTGCAGTGTTGTCTGACTCTTACTGAAGGTTTGTTCTGAACAAACAGTGACCATGTGATGTCACCTAGGGCGTACCTGCACTCTGAACCGCTGACATCACTTTAGCTGCAGCTCCATCGTTACAGGAAGAAGCTGCACTTTGGCCCAAACGTGTTAACATGCAGACCCTCCCCTCTGTCCTCATCGTGGAACAAACTGCACTGTAAGAAGCTAGCTCTCTGGTTGTGGACACTATGGGCTGGATTTGCAGGCATCCTGGATATGCATATGGATGTTATACCTGATGTGTACCTGCCCACAGAGCTCAGCGTTTCTGTGCTCAGTCCATGATGGACAAACAAATAAGTTAATCATGGAAGCGTGATTCTTCTTTATGCCACAGAAATCACCTCGGTCCGAAGCAACACACGTTGCTGTGAACTATTTACAGCAAATATTTCCTATTTCTTTGTGCTTTTATTTTGGCGTTCCGTGATCGGAGCGAGGAGTGATGTCACATAATGTGAGTTTCTGTGTGCACAGACCCAGATTTGTGTAACAGTTCATTATTGTCAGACTCACACCAGCAGAGCTGGTACAGGCAGAGGCGGGACCAAGTCATTGTTTTGCAAGTCTCAAGTAAGTCTCAAGTCTTTATCCTCAAGTCACAAGTCAAGTCTCAAGTCAAGTCTCAAGTCACTGGTGTAAAAGTCCGAGTAAAGTCACAAGTCTGAAACTTTGAATTTCAAGTCCTTTCGAGTCTTTAAAAAAAAAAAACGAAAAAAAGCATGTTGCAGTTATGCTAAATGTAAATATTAGACCATGTAATTTTAAAATCTGTGTTTTTCTCAACACATGACGAAATAGTGAACTTAGAAAATATACACAAATTGTGAAATTGCACCTCTTTAAAATGCAGCTCAATTAAACCTAGCTCCAAGAATAATTTTCACACAGTTCTGAGATAAGCTGCATGTCATTCTTGGATGCGGTTGTAGGACCAGCTTTAAAATCGCATGACAAAAATATCATACACATTAAAAAAAACTGTATCACCAACGGAGCCTGGACAACATTTGCTAGTTAGATGAAGTCATGAAGCCCCGCCTACCGTTCTTTATACAACTTCAACCGTCGGAGAAAGTTGGAAGTTGTTCCATCTCTGTCTGTGATTCTCTGCTTGCATGTTTTGCATATTGCATTTCGGTTTTTTGTTGACTACTTCATAGTTTATGTACCTGAAAAAAAATATCTTCTTGCAGCATTTGAGCGTTTTTTTTTTTTCTTTTTAAAAACAAGAAAATCTGGTTAATTTGATTGGCTGTGCTACAGCTCACGCACACATACGTACGGAGTGTGGTTTGAATAAATGAATGAATTGAATTAATGGTGCACACTTTCTATATAATATAATATAGTATGCGTGTTAAATTTTATATTTGGGGTGAAACATCAAGTCTTTTCAAGTAAACCGGTTCAAGTCCAATTCAAGTCCCAAGTCATTGGTGTAAAAGTCCAAGTCAAGTCACAAGTCTTGGAACATTTTTTCAAGTCAAGTCTAAAGTCATAAAATTAATGACTCAAGTCTGACTCGAGTCCAAGTCATGTGACTCGAGTCCACACCTCTGGCTGGTGTAAACCAATCCCAACAGCTGCTCGGCATTTCCGATTTCCTGCTTCGGAAACAAAAGTCTGCGTGAACGCCCCGGCTCTTCGTCTTTCACTCACCCTCCCAAACACGTTGGACTCGCTGGCCAAAGATACCGAGTCGCTCCTCAGAGACAGCAGGTCGCAGCAGGTCACGTCTCCTCCGTCGCCGCTGGAGGTCGGCCTGCTCGCGCTCACCGCCGCGAAGGTCGGCGGGTCTGAGGGTCCGCCCACTTTCTGCAGCGATGCTTCTTCGACCGCAGTCCCAGGTTTAAAACATCCGTCAGGCCGGCGGCCTCGAGCCGCCATCTCTGTGTTTCTCTGTGGACCAACAAGCACTCGTTGGATCAGCTGGATCATTAGATGAGAGCACGTTTACTGATAAACAAAATGTCTGAACACCACGCTGGCCGAGGCGCCCATCGCTACTATGTCTACACGATTCTCCAGGTTTGGCGGTGAAGCCTGGCGTGTTACAGTCACGCAGGGGCTCGTTTCAGACGTTATGTACCAGGCAAAGACTGAGCAGCATCAAAGCTTCAAAGGCAGAAGTTATAAACTTTTCTCACCAGTGAGGAAGAAATCTCAGAGCTTCCACGCGACAATCAGATTGTTGTTCGTTTTACGTGGTCGTATGTTTGTGTGGACATGTGATCAGGTTCGTCATGTGCTGTGGAAAGAGGCTGATGACACTTTTACCCCACAGCACACAGAGTACACGTAAAAGTACTGCAGTCTCTGGAACAAAGTGTACTTTAATAATCAGAGAAAAAGTACTCAGAGTACATTTAAAATGTCCATCTGAAGTATTAAACAGGACTTTCTCACTAAACAGCGCTAGTGATGAAGTTGGCCAATCATCAGAAAGATGTCTTAAAAGGGGAGGAGCTTGTGTGAGTCACAGAATGAGTTGAGTATAAAACAAATAAGGATTATTTTAAGCTGCGAGTCATGCAAAGCTGCTGTAACTTAGTGACACAATATCCTGCTCCGTTGCAGGACGACCTCAGTGTCCTCAGACGAGTCAGCGTGGCGAGGATGGGCTCTGTTTTTAACTTTATTGGCTTTGATTTGATCGGAGTTTCTCAGCTTGTGGGGCCAGGACTCCCAGACTAAACATGTCCAACCAGACAGGAAGGGCCTACGCTTTCAAAATAAGAGCGCGGGATAGTCAAACAGCAGCCTGAGAGTGGGTGAGCTGCTTCAGTGAACTCTGCACACATCTTCTCATGGCTTTCCTGCCTTCAGTGGCGAAGCTCAAGAAGCTGGGCCCGTTTTAAATTTTAAGGTAGAAATGGACACGCTGCAGGTTCGGGCACACCTGAGATGCATCGGCTCAACTCTCGCTGCATATTAACTGTCAGCGGCGGCCTGCGGGGCGTCTTTCACCACGTGCTCGCTCTGCGGTTTGGCTGTAATTCCATTTGTTGCGTCGTCCTCGGTCGGAGCTTCCCCTTCGGGACAGATCGGATCTGATTTAAAGGTAAATCGGCGACCTCGCCAGTAATCTGCGTTTCTTTATTTGTCTGCAGACGCGGTGAAGGCGAACGCTTGTAGAGGATGGAGGGTTAACCCCCCCCGTTCCAGGCGCCGCGTGGAGCGAATCCCCTGGTGAACGCTCAGGCCTGTAAATTGTTTATCAGACACTAATGCAGGAGCCTAATCCTATTTGCATTCATATTAGTTCCCCGTATCTGAGGGAATGACTTATTTCAATCCTTCGGAGGGTAAATAACTTTATGCATGATATCAGTATCGTCATAATTCACATCAGTAAAGTCAATTTGCTTTAAGTGGTCCTCCGCTGTGAGCTGCAGAGCTTCAGAGGAAACTTATTTGGAGGCGCTTTGGATCAGTGAGCGCGCTCACACGAGGGTGGGTAATGCAAACCTCTCAGAGGAGTGCCCACCCTCCCTCTGCAGGTTCAAGTATCTCCTGCTTCCATTTCCTGTTTCCTGTGGCCAGCAGACTTTTCTTAGACGCATTTTCACAGCAAGTTTTTACATCCTTTCTTGATTTGTGACACCATCAAGAGTCTGTACAGAGATGTACCCAAAAACATGAAAAAGAAAAAAAAAGATGAAAAAGGTAATGAGCAGGAAAACAGGACACAGGTGGAGACGATGTGGGCGGGGCAGAAAAATCACAAAAACCGGAAGTAAGACACGACACGGTGAGAAACTAGCCTAAAACAGGAAATGACGCTAACGCTGTGTCCACGATGGCAGCGATTTGTTTGTTACTTAGAAGCTGAGAGCTGGTTGGACGTTCCAGGCTCCGGTTGCCTAGGTGACCGTCTAATATATTTATTACCAGGTTATTATTATTATTATCAGTCAAAGGTACTCTTCACTCACATTGGTAGTTGCTTCAGTCACCTGGAAGCAGCTAGCACTAGCATGTTCTTCACTTCCTGTGGTCTCTGGTTGCACGTGTATACAGAGCCACTGACAACCGCCTGGCGACCTCTGGTTGCTAAGGAAAACAAATCCCCAGCTGGATGGTGAGCGGTTGCTGGAAGTTGCTGAGTAAAATGAAGAAAACCTTGTGAAATTTGTATGGAAGACGTCGACTGGTCTGCACACGCTCGTCAGCTGCGCTCTGAGCGTGTGCGGCCTGTCTTTGCACGCTGCCGCATTTATTTACTGATGATGTGACTGACTTGATGCGTGAGATGGGACGAGATGTGACGGCCTGCAGACATTCAGATGCTTCTCGGTGTCTTGTGTCAGGAGGGGCAACGAGCTTCACTGATAAAATACTGATTATTGTTTGCATGTGGAAAACGACACGAGTGGAGTCGCTGACAACGGTGGCGAGGAACAGGAAGAAGAGAAGTCTGTCACGATCTGAAAAGCAGGACGTTTGAGATAAAAGACAGCGCAATGAAAATACGAACATTTAAAATAGTTCACGGTGAACAAAAACATTACTGAAAACACGCCTAAAATCCACAGCGGGACGAGCGGCTACGCGGCGCATAATTACCGCTCTAAACGCACAGACATACGGGAACATGAAAATGAGGAAAAGTGGTTTTGAAGACGCAGAAAAACGTGTCAGGCTGATGAAGAGAGACTGTCAGGAGGGCCGGGCTTTGAACTTGATCAGAGGCGCCGTTTACAGAAAGAACAAAGCAGCAAATGTGGAGAAGAAGAGCGACCTGCAAGCGCTGCCAACAAAGATGAAGCCATGAATAAAGATGAGCCGTCTCTGGACTCACCTGCTCTGTCTCAGTGACGACCGGCGACGGCACGCTACCACCTGACTCCCCGGCTTCGTCCTGATTGGCTACCCCCATCATTAGGTTGGAATCTGGGTCTGGAGGCAAAGCTGCATGTAAGCAGATGGAGGCCAAACATGAAGACAAGCCCACACCTTTATCTGATGGTCGTGTGTTTTCTCAGAGGTTGTTATAGTTACATCGAGACGTTACTTACTCATCAGCAGAACCTCAGCAGGTGAAATCTACGAAGGAACGTCAGCATCAACGTTCACGTAAATAATGTTACTGATTTTGAGAACAAAGTTGAAATTGTGAGATTACAGACGGCTCGTGTAGACGAGTCAGTGAGACAAAGTGATGGTCCGTCCTGTGATACAACAGGACCATCGATGACCTCACATCTGTCCAGATGTTTCTGCCAGCTTTTCCACGTTTGTGTGTTTTTCCTGCTGACCACACGTTCAGCGTCACCGCATCGCCGCCCTGTGTTTATGAGCTGAAGGGCTGAAAGAACGATCTTCACTTTGCACTTTGTGCTGAAACTTTAGCTGTTAATTCAACTTTATTCTCAAAATAGAGTAAAAAATAAAAAAACTTTTAATGTGGCCAAATCCTCCATCCTAGGCAGATCCTCCCTCCCCCCAAATGACATGAGTGTGTGTCTGTGTGTGTCTCTGTGTGTGTCTCTGTGTGTGTGTGTGTGTGTGTGTGTGTGTGTGTGTGTGTGTGTGTGTGTGTGTGTGTGTGTTTCTGTGTGTGTCTGTGTGTGTCTCTGTGTGTGTTTCTGTGTGTGTCTGTGTGTGTCTGTGTGTGTGTGTGTGTGTCTGTGTGTGTGTGTGTGTGTGTGTGTGTGTGTGTGTGTGTGTGTGTGTGTGTGTGTTTCTGT
>NC_140563.1:71012862-71027862 GCF_057381845.1 Rhamphochromis longiceps
GAGGCTGGCAAACGTTTTCCAGAGTGAGACAAAGTCCCAGGTAGCTGCACTGCTATATTACAGCGTCAGCTCTGCTGCGTTTCCGTTGGATGGTCGCCGCTGCAATGGTCCGAGGCAGCTCCTCTAGGAGGAGCGCTCCTAGCTTCGGCGATAGCTTCTTCTCTGTTTACTCCGCCTTCAGTCGTGCTCCGTCACTCGCGCTGTAACGATGCCCGCTGTAACGATGCCCGCTGACGCCGCGGTTCCCTCAAAGAAGTAGCGTTTAAACGAGCCTCCGATACACCTTCACCTGGCTGCTGCTCAGCCTGCTCTCTCTGCTGACAGGTGCGCTTTGGCATTGCGTCAGGTACGAGCGTCTGTGGTCACATGATGACCAGAGTTCATTCAGAACCTAAACCTGGTTTTAACTGATGCTTCTGTCCAGCTATCCTCACACAACAGTTCGTGACCTCTCACCTCTGTCCTCCTTCTGCTCCTGGCCTCCCGCCTCTTGGTCATCAGCTGCTGCACCCTGCTTTACTTCCTGGACCTCTGGCTGGTCCTGAGGTGGATCTGGATCATGTTCCTCCTGCTCGTCGTCCTCTAGAAGGTGACCTAGGTCTGTGCTCCAGCAGAGAGCTGCTTCATCGGGACTCTGGTGGACTCTCGAGTTCTCGGCTGGAGGTTCTGTCATGGAGGGACAAGGCTCCTGAGGCGGCTGCATCGTGATTGTAGTTTTACCTGAAAGAAGATGTGAAACACTTTATCACACTTTCTGAGCAGCACATGTTTCTTAAACAGAACCAGCTCACAGCACGCAGTCTTGGCTTCTGATGCCGTTTCCAATCACGCCCAAGATCCTGATCAGATCTGATCAAATGCACGTGTCTGCATGTTTTACCTGTTTGACTGACAGCTCATGGAGAGCGTTTCACATACAAACATCATGTGTCTGATATTTGTCTGCCTCTCATTTGCTACATGGTGACATTCACACGTCACAGATGGACGTCGTCCTCGTGCTGTGTATTTTCTGTTGTTTGAGAATGTTTTGCTGGTTTTATGCTGATGTGATCAGAGAAATGATATGAAATCATTCGTCCAACAGAGGCTCCAGCAGACAGCGAGGGAAGATCTCCAAGATCTGCATAAATTTGACCTTTCTTGGTTTTTCCAACCAAGACTAGAAGTCCAGAGACGAGGGTCAGCTGCAGGTTCTTAAACATGTCGCTGGGTAACATCAGCGTGCTATGAACCTCAGGCAAATTCAGAGGGGAAGCGTGGACCAGGGGAAGTCTACGAGGCCGAGAAAAAGAAGAGGGGCCTGTCCTCTCACACCTGTCCCCACTCACACCGTCCCCTAACCCTGTCCCCCCTCACACCTGTCCCCTCACACCTGTCCCCTCTCTCAGCTTTCCCCCTCACACCTGTCCCCTAACCCTGTCCCCCCTCACACCTGTCCCCTCACACCTGTCCCCTCACACCTGTCCCCCCTTCACACCTGTCCTCTCTCTCAGCTTTTCCCCTCACACCTGTCCCCTCTCTCAGCTTTCCCCCTCACACCTGTCCCCTAACCCTGTCCCCCCTCACACCTGTCCCCTCACACCTGTCCCCTCACACCTGTCCCCCCCTCACACCTGTCCCCTCTCTCAGCTTTCCCCCTCACACCTGTCCCCTCACACCTGTCCCCCCTTCACACCTGTCCTCTCTCACACCTGTCCTCTCACACCTGTCCCGACTCAGCTCTGTCCTCTTTCACACCTGTCCTCTCACACCTGTTCTCTTTCACACCTGTCCCCACTCACACCTGTCCTCTCACACATGTCCCCCTCACACATGTCCCCTCTAAGACCTGTCCCCCCTCACACCTGTCCCCTCTCACACCTGTTCTCTTTCACACCTGTCCCCACTCACACCTGTCCTCTCACACATGTCCCCCCTCACACATGTCCCCTCTAAGACCTGTCCCCCCTCTCACACCTGTCCCCTCTCACACCTGTCCTCTCTCACACCTGTCCTCTCACACCTGTCCCCCCTCTCACACCTGTCCCCTCTCACACCTGTCCTCTCTCACACCTGTCCTCTCACACCTGTCCCCCTTCACACCTGTCCTCTCACACCTGTCCTCTCACAAATGTCCCCTCTAAGACCTGTCCCCTCTCACACCTGTCCCCTCTCACACCTGTCCTCTCACACCTGTACCCCCTCACACCTGTCCCCTCACACCTGTTCTCTCTCACACCTGTCCTCTCACACATGTCCCCTCTAAGACCTGTCCCCCCTCACACCTGTCCCCTCTCACACCTGTCCTCTCACACCTGTTCTCTCTCACACCTGTCCTCTCACACCTGTCCTCTCACACCTCTCTCCTCACACCTGTCCTCTCACACATGTCCCCCCTCGCACATGTCCCCTCTAAGACCTGTCCCCCCTGACACCTGTCTTCCCTCACACCTGTCCCCCCTCACACCTGTCCTCTCACACCTGTTCTCTCTCACACTGACCTCTCACACCTGTCCCCCCTCACACCTGTCCTCCCACACCTGTCCCCTCACACCTGTCCTCTCTCACAGCTGTCCTCTCACACCTGTCCCCCCTCAGACCTGTCCCCCCTTCACACCTGTCCTCTCACACCTGTTCTCTCTCAAACCTGTCCTCTCACACATGTCCCCCCTCACACATGTCCCCTCTAAGACCTGTCCCCTCTCACACCTGTCCCCTCTCACACCTGTCCCCTCACACCTGTCCCCTCACACCTGTACCCCCTCACACCTGTTCTCTCACACCTGTTCTCTCTCAGACCTGTCCTCTAACACCTGTCCTCTCACACCTGTCCCCTCACACCTGTTCTCTCTCACACCTCTCCTCTCACACATGTCCCCCTTACACATGTCCCCTCTAAGACCTGTCCCCCCTCACACCTGTCCACTCTCGCACCTGTCCTCTCACACCTGTCCCCCCTCACACCTGTCCCCCCTGACTCCTGTCCCCTCTCACACCTGTCCTCTCACACCTGTCCCCCCTCACACCTGTCATCCCTCACACCTGTCCCCCCTCACACCTGTCCTCTCACACCTGTTCTCTCTTACACTGACCTCTCACACCTGTCCCCCCTCACACCTGTCCCCTCACACCTGTCCCCTCACACCTGTCCTCTCTCACAGCTGTCCTCTCACACCTGTCCCCCCTCAGACCTGTCCCCCCTTCACACCTGTCCTCTCACACCTGTTCTCTCTCACACCTGTCCTCTCACACCTGTCCCCTCTCACACCTGTCCCCTCACACCTGTTCTCTCACACCTGTTCTCTCTCACAACTGTCCTCTAACACCTGTCCTCTCACACCTGTCCCCTCACACCTGTTCTCTCTCACACCTGTCCTCTCACACCTGTCCCCCTTACACATGTCCCCTCTAAGACCTGTCCCCCCTCACACCTGTCCCCTCTCACACCTGTCCCCTCACACCTGTTCTCTTTCACACCTGTCCCCTCACACCTGTACCCTCTCACACCTGTCCCCTCACACCTGTTCTCTCTCACACCTGTCCACTCACACATGTCCCCCCTCACACATGTCCTCTCACACCTGTCTCCTCACTCCTGTCCTCTCACACATGTCCCCCCTCACACCTGTCCTCTCACACCTGTCCCCACTAAGCTCTGTCCTCTCTCACACCTGTTCTCTTTCACACCTGTCCTCTCACACCTGTCCCCCCTCACACATGTCCCCTCTAAGACCTGTCCCCCCTGACACCTGTCTTCCCTCACACCTGTCCCCCCTCACACCTGTCCTCTCACACCTGTTCTCTCTCACACTGACCTCTCACACCTGTCCCCCCTCACACCTGTCCTCCCACACCTGTCCCCTCACACCTGTCCTCTCTCACTCCTGTCCTCTCACACATGTCCCCCCTCACACCTGTCCTCTCACACCTGTCCCCACTAAGCTCTGTCCTCTCTCACACCTGTTCTCTTTCACACCTGTCCTCTCACACCTGTCCCCTCTCACACCTGTCCTCTCACACCTGTCCCCCCTCACACCTGTCCTCCCTCACACCTGTCCCCCCTTACACCTGTCCTCTCACACCTGTTCTCTCTTACACTGACCTCTCACACCTGTCCCCCCTCACACCTGTCCTCTCACACCTGTCCCCTCACACCTGTCCTCTCTCACAGCTGTCCTCTCACACCTGTCCCCCCTCAGACCTGTCCCCCCTTCACACCTGTCCTCTCACACCTGTTCTCTCTCACACCTGTCCTCTCACACCTGTCCCCTCTCACACCTGTCCCCTCACACCTGTTCTCTCACACCTGTTCTCTCTCACACCTATCCTCTAACACCTGTCCTCTCACACCTGTCCTCTCACACCTGTTCCCCCTCACACCTGTCCCCTCACACCTGTACCCCCTCACACCTGTTCTCTCACACCTGTTCTCTCTCACACCTGTCCTCTCACACCTGTCCCCTCACACCTGTTCTCTCTCACACCTGTCCTCTCACACCTGTCCCCCTTACACATGTCCCCTCTAAGACCTGTCCCCCCTCACACCTGTTCTCTCTCACACCTGTCCTCTAACACCTGTCCTCTCACACCTGTCCTCTCACACCTGTTCCCCCTCACACCTGTCCCCTCACACCTGTCCCCCCTCACACCTGTCCTCTCACACCTGTCCCCTCACACCTGTCCTCTCTCACACCTGTCCCCTCTCTCACCTTTCCCCCTCACACCTGTCCCCTCACACCTGTCCCCACTCACACCGTTCCTCTCACACCTGTACCCTCTCAGACCTTTCCCCCCTCACACCTGTCCCCTCTCAGACCTGTCCCCTCTCACACCTGTTCTTTTTCAAACCTGTCCCCTCTCACACGTGTTCTCTCTCACACCTGTCCTCTCACACCTGTTCCCTATCAGACCTGCCCTTCTCACATCTATCCTCTCAGACCTGTCCCCCATCACACCTGTCCTCTCACACCTGTTCTCTTTCACACCTGTCCTGTCACACCTGTTCTATTTCACACCTGTGCCCCCTCACACCTGTCCCCCCTCGCGCGTGTCCCCCCTCACACCTGTCCCCTCACACCTGTTCTCTTTCACACCTGTCTCCCCTCACCCCTTTCCTCTCACACCTGTCCCCACTCACACCTGTCCTCTCTCACACCTGTACCTTCACACCTGTCCTCCCTCACACCTGTTCTCTCTCACACCTGTTCTCTTTCACACCTATCTCTCCTCACACCTGTCCTCTCTCACACCTGTCCCCTCACACCTGTCCTCCCTCACACCTGTCCTCTCTCACACCTGTTCTCTTTCACACCTGTGTCTCCTCACACCTGTCCTCTCACACCTGTCCCCACTCACACCGTCCCCTAACCCTGTCCCCACTCACACCTGTCCTCTCTCACACCTGTCCTCTCTCACACCTGTCCTCTCTCACACCTGTCCCCTCACACCTGTCCTCCCTCACACCTGTCCTCTCTCACACCTGTTCTCTTTCACACCTGTGTCTCCTCACACCTGTCCTCTCACACCTGTCCCCACTCACACCGTCCCCTAACCCTGTCCCCACTCACACCTGTCCTCTCACACCTGTCCCCACTCAGCTCTGTCCTCTCTCACACCTGTTCTCTTTCACACCTGTCCTCTCACACCTGTCCCCCGTCACACCTATCCCCTCACACCTGTCCTCTCTCACACCTGTACCCTCACACCTGTCCTCTCTCACACCTGTCCCCTCACTCCGGTTCTCTTTCACACCTGTCCTCTCTCACACCTGTCCCCTCACTCCTGTTCTCTTTCACACCTGTCCTCCCTCACACCTGTCCTCTGTCACACCTGTCCCCCCTCATACCTGTCCCCTCACACCTGGTTTGTAGAGGTTTTCTGTAATGCAAACAGCTTCGGTCTGAGCCCGGATATCCAGCACATCGTCAGACAGCCGTGAGAGGATCAGACCTGAGTGCAGACTGATTTCCTGCCGATGGACTTGCCGCTGCACTCTTAAATTCTGCCTCTCATCTGATTACAGTGCTCATTGATCAGCGTGTAAACAACCATTGAATGAGGATGTGCACCGGTTTGATGTGACCGTCTCCTCTCTGAAGCACTGCATGCTGAAATCTCATGGGTGCTAATTATGTGTGCACACAGATTACAAGGATTGCATTTCATACTTGAATAATAACTATTAAAAACGAGTGTTTTCCAATTAATTAAACACACAGTCTTTAAGTAACCTCTGGACATCTGCCCTGCGGGCTGAGCTCATTCGGGAGCTGCTGGAGGAAACAAACGAGCGCTCCTTTCATGTGAAAATCTTCACAAAAGAGTCGTGCCACTGAGAATACGGGGGAAACGCCGCCGCCACACTTCCCTCAGTGTTCGACTTTGTTCGTGCAAATTGTGAACATAACTTTTTGATATGATAAAACAGCAGAACAGTGTCATTCCAGGGGCGGGCCTGCTGGGGGGCTCGCCGTGGAGATGATGAAAGAGCTTTTCCGAGTCATTACTCCATCCAGCAGGAAGCCCTCGGTGGGCTCGCCCTCCTGAGCATCATCAGCACCCGAGGAGGAGGCGGAGGAGGAGAGGCGCGCACCTCAGCTGGTGCAGAGGGCTTTAATGAAAGATGCTTAAAAAAGCATGAAAACGTCTCTGTTAAACTGCTTAGCCTCTGCAGAGGATCAGCCGACTCGCATTGTTTCCCCCTCAGTGCAGCCGGAGAGAGGCTGCTCACTTTACCCAGGATTCACTGCAGCAAATCAATATTCGTAGTAGTAACTATTGTTTACATCTCAAAGTATGATTTCCAAACAGGATGACGTTTGTGAGAGAGAACCTGTGACGGCGTGCCTCCTGAAATGGCCTGTGGAGTGTTGGGATCAACAGCAGTTAATGCACCGAACTCGGCTTCCTCGCTGTGCTCCTACCTGCAAACGTGGAAATTCCTGCAGCCTCGTTCTGAAAATCCGTGGACGTGGCCATTAGAGATGGACTTCAGCTGGTTTCACCGAAAAGCAGCGACCGGACTTCCACTGACGCGGGAAGTATTCTCCTTGCTGGCACTCTGCTAATTATAGTCCCCACTAATCAGATTAGGCGGAGGCGGTGTGGGCTTAGATCCTCAAAGTTCACTGAGCTGCTCTCAGGACACTCAGCATCAGCCACAGCTGTCCACGCTCTCCCACACGCACACCAATCAGTCCGCAGATTGATCGCCACCAAGTTCATAATTCAACACTGTTCAGCAGAGAACGCTAAAATACGCGAGAGCGGGACGGCCTGGTTTGATGTTTCACCGGATTGTACTGCCTGTCACGGCATCTGTCCTGCTCACACTGTCACCTGTTACGCATCAGTGGAATCCCGAACACCTGAAGTGACATCACGTCCTGAACGCTTCTTAAGTCACACAATTAGAACTGATGACATTTCCACAGGAAGTAATCAATTAAACTGAAAATGAATGAAGGAATGTAACTTTTACACTCAAACCCCGCCCCTCTGATGATTTTTCCTCTGTGTAGAAGTTAAAGTTGTTCCTACTGACCCCTGTGGCTGTTAATTGTGATGTAGCATCTGATACGTCATCTACTTACGTTTCAAAACCTCAGCATGAGCGTTTTTTTTTTTAACCAGAGCTGTTGAACCGCGCACTCATTGGCTAATGACCAGCTAATCACATGTTTTAGCCAATGAGCATAATCCTTCCTCCTGAAACACAGCAGGATAACCTCTCTTTGCTATAGTTTGTATGGAAGATGCCAACTTGTCTGCAAACACCTGCCAACTACTAAAAATGAAATTATAATCATTTGCCTTTAAAGCAAAAGTCGTTCAACTCTGAACTCTGAGGGTGAATTATTTCTATTTCCTGTTTGGAGCTCACATTTTCAAGTTTTAATCCCACTCAGCGAGCTCTTGTTGAGCGTTTGCAGACGTATCGTCGTCTTCAGTGCAAGCTACAAGTGAACGCAGCAACCTGCTAACAACCAAAGTGAATGCAGGTCGTATCACGTCCAATCCAATGTGTGCGTGACGTCACATGAGAAACCTCTGCAAAGCTACAGTCACTTTGAAACCACTGCTATCGCCATCTGGTGGCCGGCAGGTGTAATGCAGGTTTAAACCCTCTGAGCTCCGAACACACATCAACTCATGTTTGTGTCCTGCTGGGAGTTTATTTAAACCAAGAACCTAACCAAGCATTTTTATTGGCTAAACCTAAACCCAAAGTTTTTATTGGCTAAGTCAAACCAAAGGAGCTAAAGAGTGGAGTAATATTTGTTTGTCACGAATCATTTGGAATATTTCATAAACTACATGTTGGTCCACGGCGCACTTTGATGACGTGTTTCGTGCACAAACAGTCAGAAACTCTGCAGGTGTGAGGAACGTGAAGCCTTATTATCCTGGTGCTTTTATTTTGTAGGGTCGCGTTAGTTCCACCTGCTCGCAGAGTGCGCGCGGGCTGAGGGGAGAGGAGAGAGCGAGCAGGAGGAGGTGTGAGCGTGCGGAGGTGGAGCTGAGCCTCCTCTCCGCTCAGTCTGTCTGCGGGTTCGGCGCAGATCGGGTGCGCAGAGCCGGAGCGGACAAAGTGCCGCCGCGAGCCTCCTGCGATGCTCCTGGAACTCCCGCTCCTCTCCGCCCGCTTTTCCCTCCTCCGTCCCGCGCTCCGACGCGACTTCTCCCGCGCGTAAAAGTCATGTCGTACCCTCAGGGCTTCCTGTTCCAGCCCCACGCGCCTCTGGCTCTGCACTCCTCCTTCGGCTCCGGCCTCCTCCTGGGAGCGCGCTCCGAGGAGCTCGGCCGCTCCGCGTCCGGCTCCGCCTTCGCTCCGTACTCCGGACCGGCGACCTCCCCCGGCTTCGGCCCCCAGCTGCCCTACGGAGGGGAGCCGCGCGCCGCCGCGGCGCTCAGCTCCTATGTGGTGAGTGCGCGCGGAGACGGCCAGGTCTCGGGTCCGGGTCTGGTTCCGGTCCGTACAATGAAAATATCTGCTCTTCAAAAAGTTATTTTTCTCATTTATTTTCAATGATTTTTGAATTTATTATTACATTTATTTAAAATTCATTTTTAATCTGTTTTTTTATCTTTTTAAAAATCTTATTTATAAGATAAAAATAATTTTTAATTATTTGTCTTTTATTTTTGAATTAATTATTATTTATATTTATTAATTAAATTTTTAAATTTAGTTTTAATTATTCTTTAATTTATTTTATTTAAAAAAAATTGTAAATTATTTTTAATGGTTTTTTTAACTTATTTTTGTTTTTACATTTTTATTTTTATATATATTTTTACTTATTCTTTAATTCATTTTTTTAAATTATTTTTTTAAATGTATTTTAAATTGAAGGAGGAACATTGTACATTTCTGTGAGGCTGTGAGATTTTTCAGGTGGATTAAACTGAGCGAGGTCTTTCCTCCTTCTGTGTTTGGGTCTGTAGTTTGAAGCCGTGTGGTCATGTGACCCTCGGGTTAAACTGCGTGGGAACTCGAGCTGACCACTAACATGATGGTTTCTGTTTCAGAGTCCGGGTTACGACCCGTCCTCGGGCATCTCCGGGTCCTTGGACTACCACCCGTTTGGGGCGCTGGGCCCATATCCGTATGGAGACCCCGCCTACAGGAAGAACGCCACACGGGATGCCACGGCCACGCTGAAGGCCTGGCTTAGCGAGCACCGGAAGAACCCGTACCCCACCAAGGGCGAGAAGATCATGCTGGCCATCATCACGAAGATGACCCTGACGCAGGTGTCCACCTGGTTCGCCAACGCCCGGCGCCGGCTGAAGAAGGAGAACAAGATGACGTGGACGCCACGGAACAGGAGCGAGGACGAGGAAGAGGAGGACAACATCGACCTGGAACGCAACGAAGAGGACGAGGAGCCACTGAAGGCGAGCAGCGAGGAGACGGAGCCGAAGCGTGAAGCTGGTGAGTGAGGGGGGAGGGGTCCATCCATTGATTGATCGATTAATTGATGGGTTTTAAAATGACCTGCACGTGACACGCGTCGGGAACCCGGAGACGTTTGCCGGCGCTCCTCTCCGTCCGTTCTTGTAGGTGATGACATCATCGCAGCGGCTGCAGTGGAAACAGTTTCATGAGGTTGGTTTTAGTTCTGAGTGTGAGCAGAGCGAGCGGCTCGTCCTGATCAGGTCTGTCGTTGTTACTGCTCCTGTTTGTTCATAGATCAGATTATTGATCAGCTTCAGATTTTCATCATTTCATCAGATCATCGGTTAAAATCAAAGAATGTTCTGGACCCGTTTTTTAAAAAGTGAAGAGCGGCAGGCGCACGGCGAGAGAAGCGGGAGAAGATGTTGGGAGCTGAGTGCGTTTAATGATGCTGAAGCGTGGAGACGGTCGGCGGCGGCGTTCTTCTGATTGATTATTTCTCACTGATGATGTCATTGATCTGGACGAATCAAACACTTTCAGGCTGAACTCTTTTCTTTCTTCTTTAAAGTCGATTTATTGGTCGTGAGAGCAGCTGCTGATTGGCTGCTGATTTTGTTTGGGCTGCGGAAACTGTGACCATAAGGCAGATGTGAGGGGGCGGGGTCTAATATGCAGTGCATTTTGTTTGTGTGTGTTTGAATCAAACTCATAACCCTGCACGCTGAACCCTGATGTGTGTTTGGTCTGACCTGGCCTGTCCCACCTCCCCCCCCAGACTCCCGCAGTTTGGCGTTCAGAGAGGACGGCGGCAGCGACGCCGATCGAGGATTCGACGAGCTGGACTTTAAGGATTCCCCCGTGGACCGGAGACCCGTGGACATGTCGGCGGACCCTCCTCGGAGCGCCCCCACTCTGAGCGTCTCGCTCAGAGTGCTGGAGGGGACGCGCACGCCGAGCCCGCGGTCTAAGGAGCGCCCCTGCGGCACCACCCAGGGGCCGAACGTGGCCCCCAAACCCAAACTCTGGTCGCTGGCTGAGATCGCCACGTCTTCGGACAAAAGCAAAGGATGTAGTGACTCTGCACAGAGCGTGGGGGCGGGACAGCAACGGACCCCGTTCCCCCACGGCCCCGCCTTGCCCCGACACTTCTATTACGCCTCCCCCTTCATCCCCGGATACTCCGCCTACGGCCCCCCGGGGCCCCTGCACAGCGGCGCCTCGTCGTTAAACGGATTACTGCAGACGGCGGCCCGAGACCGCCGGCTGCGCTGCCAGAGCCAGTTGGAGCCACACGAGCACAGCAGAGGCACGGCGAACGTGTAGAGCGCCTCCACGGGTCTGCGCGGCCCCCGGGGGGCGGGGCAGACTGATTTGTTAACAGGAAGGTTGAATTTGAGACAGTTTTTCTATGTTGATCAGATGTTTGTAATCCTCACGTATCATTAAAGCCTAGTTTTATTAACCCGCCTGCTCTTCTTCACACGCAGATAACGAGCTGCTGATTTAACGAGCCGCGGCCTCAGCGGCCCGTTCACGCGCTCGTGTCACCTCGCTCGCATTTCTAACAACATTATCCAGGTTTCAGTTCAAATCCACCACACGTTTAACGAGCCGTCATCCAGCTGTTATTGATCTTTAAATAAAGTGCAGAGGACGGCGCCGCGTTCACTGAGCTGCTGTAAAACTGACGCTTTGATTAAATCCAGAGCAGCGCACGCGAGCGGCGTCCTCTCACAACCATCCAACCAAAACAAACGTCCAGGTTTAACCAATAAAAATCTGTTCTTCATTTACAAAATGACCTTTTTTCTGCATCTGATTAGATTTATGGAGTCGTTTCGTCTTTAATGTGATTCAGTTTGTGCTTTTATAATTATATTATTACATTTATTATATGTAATAATTTAAACACAGAAACAAACTGAAATTCAAACCTAAATATGAGCATCGTGTTAAATATTTAAATGAATCCTTTTGTAATTTAGCTTCTAATTAATTCATCTTTGAAAAATGTTTTCAGAAGTTTTTTTAAAATCTTTTTTAATTATTCGTCTGTTTTGTCTTAAATCCAAACATTATGAAAGGACTGTTTCAGGATGAGTTCAGCTCATATTCTTATAAATCAATGAGTTGCATGAAACTGTCACACTGAGCTCATCACGTTGGTTTTCCTTCAGGTGTAAGTGTGCAGACCGCAGCGCAGCACCCACCTGAATTTTTGCCATGACTCATTTCTTAACAGTTTCCTCCGTAATCGTTTCAAAATAACTCGAGCGCACTGGAGCCGACCGCAGACGCAAAGACCACAAAGACTGTAGCATTTTAAAACAACAATAAGAGCTTTTAAATGAAACTCATTCACAAATATGTGAGAGCTTTTACATCAGCAGCTCGTCTTAATTTGATTAAAGGACACAATTTAATCACTTATCAAACCCGGTTTATGAACTAACACTGATCTGCAGTTTTTATATTCATCGTGAAACAGCAGGTGATCATGTGGAAGTGTAAATATTAAGCTGCTCTTTGGTAGCTTCGCTGCTCAGATTGATTTTGATGTTTTCAGAGAAGCAGGAATATTTTTCCCCCAAACTCGTAGCAGCGTTCAGGCCTCGGGGTGTGCTGCACAGCATCGCTGTAACATCAGCAGGATGCCAAATTACAGTAAAACTTTTACCTGATTTATTTTAACCAGGAAAAACCTGACAGCAGCCAGTACACACAAAATAACACACAAAGTACATACGCACATTAATGATCGCCGTCACAGACGGCCGGGCGGCGTCCTCCGCTGCAGAGGACCCCACGAGCTTTCACTGGCGCCTTGAATGTGTGAAGAGGAAACCGAACGAATCAAACGCGTCGTCCTAAATGCTGAAGACTGACAGAAACAAACAACGTCCAACCCTCTGAGTGCTTCGATGGACACGTCATCCTGGAGACGCAGCATTAGAGAGAACAACAGTCACAGCAGACGTCTGTTTCTTATTCTACGCTTTGTACTGTCTTTCATCCTTCAGCTTGGCAACAAAACGAATTCATGAGGTTCATCCTGTGTTAAAGGTGCTGACAGCAGAAGAGCCAGGACAGGAGGACAGGAGGGGAGGGGAGGACAGGAGGGGAGGAGGGGAGGGCAGGAGGGGAGGACAGGAGGGGAGGAGGGGAGGGCAGGAGGGGAGGGCAGGAAGACAGGAGGACAGGAGGGGAGGGCAGGAGGGGAGGGCAGGAAGACAGGAGGGGAGGGCAGGAGGGGAGGACAGGAGGGGAGGGCAGGAGGGGAGGGCAGGAAGACAGGAGGACAGGAGGGGAGGGCAGGAGGGGAGGGCAGGAAGACAGGAGGACAGGAGGGGAGGGCAGGAGGGGAGGGCAGGAAGACAGGAGGGGAGGGCAGGAGGGGAGGACAGGAGGGGAGGGCAGGAGGGGAGGGCAGGAAGACAGGAGGACAGGAGGGGAGGGCAGGAGGGGAGGGCAGGAGGGGAGGACAGGAGGGGAGGACAGGAGGACAAGAGGGGAGGGCAGGAGGGGAGGGCAGGAAGACAGGAGGACAGGAGGGGAGGGCAGGAGGGGAGGAGGGGAGGGCAGGAAGACAGGAGGACAGGAGGGGAGGGCAGGAGGGGAGGACAGGAGGGGAGGACAGGAGGGGAGGAGGGGAGGACAGGAGGGGAGGAGGAGGGGAGGACAGGAGGGGAGGGCAGAAGGGGAGGGCAGGAAGACAGGAGGGGAGGGCAGGAGGGGAGGACAGGAGGGGAGGA
Source organism: Rhamphochromis longiceps (assembly GCF_057381845.1). NCBI lineage: Eukaryota > Metazoa > Chordata > Actinopteri > Cichliformes > Cichlidae > Rhamphochromis > Rhamphochromis longiceps. The sequence goes on from NC_140563.1 coordinate 71,026,501, forward strand.
GGGGAGGGCAGGAAGACAGGAGGGGAGGACAGGAGGGGAGGGCAGGAGGGGAGGGCAGGAAGACAGGAGGGGAGGACAGGAGGGGAGGGAAGGAGGGGAGGACAGGAGGGGAGGGCAGGAGGGGAGGGCAGGAAGACAGGAGGGGAGGGCAGGAGGGGAGGACAGGAGGGGAGGGCAGGAAGACAGGAGGACAGGAGGGGAGGGCAGGAGGGGAGGGCAGGAAGACAGGAGGGCAGGAGGGGAGGGCAGGAGGGGAGGACAGGAGGGGAGGGCAGGAAGACAGGAGGACAGGAGGGGAGGGCAGGAGGGGAGGACAGGAGGGGAGGAGGGGAGGACAGGAGGGGAGGAGGAGGGGAGGACAGGAGGGGAGGGCAGAAGGGGAGGGCAGGAAGACAGGAGGGGAGGGCAGGAGGGGAGGACAGGAGGGGAGGAGGGGAGGGCAGGAAGACAGGAGGGGAGGACAGGAGGGGAGGACAGGAGGGGAGGGCAGGAAGACAGGAGGGGAGGGCAGGAGGGGAGGGCAGGAAGACAGGAGGACAGGAGGGGAGGGCAGGAGGGGAGGGCAGGAGGACAGGAGGGGAGGACAGGAGGGGAGGAGGAGGGGAAGGCAGAAGGGAGGACAGGAGAGGAGGACAGGAGGGGAGGAGGAGGGGAGGGCAGAAGGGGAGGACAGGAGGGGAGGAGGAGGGGAGGGCAGAAGGGGAGGACAGGAGGGGAGGACAGAAGGGGAGGACAGGAGGGGAGGGCAGGAGGGGAGGACAGGAGGACAAGAGGGGAGGGCAGGAGGGGAGGGCAGGAAGACAGGAGGACAGGAGGGGAGGGCAGGAGGGGAGGGAAGGAAGACAGGAGGGCAGGAGGGGAGGGCAGGAGGGGAGGACAGGAGGGGAGGACAGGAGGGGAGGAGGGGAGGACAGGAGGGGAGGAGGAGGGGAGGACAGGAGGGGAGGGCAGAAGGGGAGGGCAGGAAGACAGGAGGGGAGGGCAGGAGGGGAGGACAGGAGGGGAGGAGGGGAGGGCAGGAAGACAGGAGGGGAGGACAGGAGGGGAGGACAGGAGGGGAGGGCAGGAAGACAGGAGGGGAGGGCAGGAGGGGAGGGCAGGAAGACAGGAGGACAGGAGGGGAGGGCAGGAGGGGAGGGCAGGAGGACAGGAGGGGAGGACAGGAGGGGAGGAGGAGGGGAAGGCAGAAGGGGAGGACAGGAGAGGAGGACAGGAGGGGAGGAGGAGGGGAGGGCAGAAGGGGAGGACAGGAGGGGAGGAGGAGGGGAGGGCAGAAGGGGAGGACAGGAGGGGAGGACAGGAGGGGAGGGCAGGAGGGGAGGGCAGGAGGACAGGAGGGGAGGAGGAGGGGAGGACAGGAGG
>NC_140563.1:71032862-71145362 GCF_057381845.1 Rhamphochromis longiceps
ACACACACACACACACACACACACACACTCAAACACACACACACACACACACACACACACACACACACACACACACACACACACACTCAAACACACACGCACACACCTCTGCAGACGTTATGTTTCTAAATTAAAACGAGATGAATGATGCTCTCGGATTGGCTGCTTCTAAACCTCCCGCCCCTACACCACGCCTCCCCCCACGCCGCGTCTTCCTCCGTGGCTACTTTGCGTAACCACAGCACTGAAAAACGTATAAAGTTTCAATATTTTTATTTTAATACTTTTTTAAATTTACATTAATATTTATTTAGTAATTATAATTTAAATGCAGAGTTTATTTAGTTAATTATGTTGTTCTTAATAATTCTTAATAACACTTTACATCAAACTCCTGATGTGGGAAATTTACATGTAATCCAATTACTTAAAGTCAACATTTAAGAGTAAAATGATCTCAAAAATCCAGTGAAGTCAGACAAACACGACCAAGAAGCTAAACGACTTCATCAGCGAAACACGCTCCAGCGAACACGACTGAAGGCCGCGCCCCCAAACACGACTGAATCGTTCTGCGATGTGTCTGTATCGATTTCTTCATATTTCTATTTTACTCCAGCACAGCCGGTGTGCAGCACGCATCATGTACAACGACAGTTGATTCTGTTCTAATCTGACAGACACGCCTAATCCCAAAAACAAGATGAGACCCTGCAAACACAGCTGTCCCTGAAACGCGGCACGTGTCTCTCGGCCTTCAGCGGGGCCTCGCCGCTGAGCGTTTTCTCTCCGTGCAGCAGGTCTCCCACATGTTTGTGATTTTCTCTTTATTCATGTTTTTAGTAAATGTGCGTGACCTTCAGAGCCACCGTACCGCAGTGACAGCCTTCAGAGTATAATCCCAGTGTCCAGATTACAGGCCGGCGTCTTTGCTCTGAATGTTTCTCTGCGATTCATTTTCTGACAGCAGGAGAGTCTTTGTAGCGTCAGCGTGCCATCAGGCAGATGAATGAGGCTAAACGTTTTCTTTATCTGCCCCCCCGACACGCTCGGCATGATGGGAGGCGATACGGCGTGGAGGGTAGGTAGCATTAAGCTTCCCATTGAGCTCCAACATCTGCTCTGACAAACAAGAGGGAAAAGCTGGAAGCTGTTCAATTTCAGCGCGACCCTCAGAGGATACGAGGCGCTAAGAGGCTTACACCTCCTGCATTTCCTCCACGTGCGGTGGGGGCTCGCTTTAACCAACCACTTGTGCACATTTCAGATGCAGCAGCTCGTCTTTTGAGTTTGATCCTGATCCCGCAGCGACAAATGGGCCGAGCGAGGATCCTAAGCTCTCCTCACAATGAGCCGGATTCAGGGAGAAATCCGAACAGGGTTCACGTTCAGGAGGCCGAGGCTGCACATCGCGACCTCCGCCGCAGACATCTGCAGAGCTGTGTGCACGACCACAAATTACAGTTTTGATCTGAAAAACTAAATTTAAAGAGATCTGCTCTTTATGTCACTGTGGCTCAGCCACGTGAACTATTTTATCGCCGTATTCATCCACAGCCGGAGGTTTCTTTGCAGCAGGCACAGCTCGCACACACCGACTCTTCTGCTGGATTCAGACAGTTTTTATTTGTCCATAAATCTTCTGTGGTTTTACGTCTTTGTCCTGTTTGTGTTTTTCAGGTTGGAGGCGTGAGGACGGGGGAGAGGTGAACGGCCAATCAGCACCTGAGCGAACACCTGAGCAGAACTGTGCGGCGTTTCCGGCGCAGACGGCCAGGCGGACACTTCCCGCGCTGCTTTTTAAAAGCTGAAGGTTTGTCAAGTCAAGTCAAGTCAACTTTATTTGTCAATTCTGCCACATGTACAGGACATACAGAGAATAGAAATTTCGTTACTCTCAAACCCTAGTGATTAAAAAATGCAAATAAAATAATAAAGTATAATATTATTATTATTATTATTAATAATAATAATAATATTAACAATAATAACAATAATATTAACAATAATAACAATAACAATAATATTATTATTATTATTAATAATAATATTAACAATAATAACAATAACAATAATATTATTATTATTAATAATAATAATATTAACAATAATAACAATAACAATAATATTATTATTATTATTATTAATAATAATATTAACAATAATAACAATAACAATAATATTAACAATAATAACAATAATATTAACAATAATAACAATAACAATAATATTATTATTATTATTAATAATAATATTAACAATAATAACAATAACAATAATATTAACAATAATAACAATAATAATAATATTAACAATAATAACAATAACAATAATATTATTATTATTATTATTAATAATAATATTAACAATAATAACAATAACAATAATATTAACAATAATAACAATAGTAACAATAATAATAATAATTTATATGATGGAAAGTCTGAGGAATACGTTTAATTGTGCCTCCTCTGACGGTGCCAGATGGACAGCTCGGGTTCACCTCCCGGCCTGTTCAGAGTCCCTCAGCCCCCCCGAGCGACTCCCCGTCACCTCCCCTCCACCAGCTTCCAGCTGTGTGTTTACGCTGTCAGACGGTGAGGAGCATCCTGGCGAGGCGGCGAGGGGTGCAGCCGTGGGCCGGCAGCTGTCGCCTGGTGATGCCACTCAAACCCTCCTGCCACCTCCTGCCACGCAGCTCCTCCTCCTCAGCAGCTGGGACGGCCAGCAGGCGGCTCCCTGCAGCTCCTGCAAACACGCCGTCCCTCAAAATTACCCAGAATCTCCAGTGATTGCAGTGCCGTTTCAGCCTGCATCCCCGCCGTCTGACCCTCTGCTCCGCTCGCTCCTCTCCACCTGCCCCAGCAAATGAAATCATTTCATTTCATCAGCCATCATATTTCATTTATTCTCTTCGTGTTGCTTTAATAAAGTGAAAGTTTGTTTTTCTCTTTTATTCGCCTTCTCAGGTGGACACAGGTAAACCTGACCGTTAATCGTGTCAGAGAATACTGAGAAATAAAAGATCATGATCACCACAATTATCTGACACAAGCGTGATGATTAAAAGCTGGAAACTGGCAGAAAACTGTGGTGCTGATGCGTTGACGTGTGTGATGGAGGTGATGTGGAGCTCCGCCCTCCTCTGACCCTCTGCAGTGAAACCAACCTGCCCAGACTGACAGCCACTGAAACTTTAACCTGCACAGCCGACTGAAACGTCTGCTTCCTGCTTCACACTTTGTGAAACCTCGTTAGAGGCGGTGGCAGGTGATGCTGCGGGAAGCAGAGGGGGAGGCTGCCTGCAGTCTGTTTGCTCAGAGCGCCCCCTGCTGGGCATCACCTTTTATTTTATTTTACTTTATTTTATTTTATTTAATCTAATAACTTTAATCTCAGCCAAACACGGAAAAAAGCCAAACAATTACATTTTTGAGTTATCCGAGTGACTTATATATCATGTTTAACCTGAGTAGCGAAAGAGCGGGGGTCTGAAAACGATGAAGCCGGGAGTCCGCTGCTCTCGCCGGCTCGAGTGATCATTGAACCCCCCGGCTTGATATTGAGCTGGTGGGTAACAGACATCTCCGAAAATGTCGAAGCACTTTTGCAAATATGCGATATCTTGATAAACCGAGCAGATATTTGATGTTTACACAGCTACTTTCTCGCCTGAAAATATAAATATAAACTTAAACGTTTATTTTGTGACCCAGAAAGAGTAATGAGAGTAATATTAAAACTTAGTAGCGGCCGCCATTGTTGGCAGCTGAAATTTGGCTGGGCCGCGCTATGAATTCTGGGATATGGTGGGCCACGAAGGACACACCCGACCCATCCTTCAAATTCGGGGAAATGAAGGACGCATTTGAAGGAGTTGACGAATTGGGACAGCCTTCGCCGCCTGGCTGTGACGTAATCGGCCTTCAAATGCGGCCTCCGGAGGATGCAGCGACGTTTGGGACACAGCTATCGTTCCTAAAAGCTGTGACGTCACAGCAGCTCATCAATGCGTACAGATCATTTTTACACTACACTGATGGTTTATGATGTGATTTTATGCATTTATGTCTGATGGTGTGTTTCTTGTTTGGCACGTTTACACTTATGTGTCCTTTTTAAATCATAAACTATAAATATAAAACATTTAAACTTTTCTATCTGTAAGTCTCGTTTATGCAGCCACAGATGACACAGTGGCAGTCCTAGAGCCTGGGGGGTCCTGGGTACATACTCAAAAGGGGCCCCTCCACTGGGAGTTCATAACAATGAAGTTACAAATAATAAAATTGATAAATAAAATAGATTTAAGAGATTTTTTGTTGTTGACTGAGCTGAAATGATAAACAAAAGGCAGACATCGTGTAGCAGGGATCTTAAAGCTCCGCCCACAGTGGAGGCGATCTGCTTGTCACACATCGTTTTGAAGCCAACAGCTGGTCTAACCCTCTAACATATTTACAACCAGGTCATGGTAGTCACATGACCCTTTGACCTTTTTTATGTGAGCACGCTCAGAGCCTGAAGCAGCAGCTGGAACCGGGACGAGGATCAGGACTGGGACCAGTTACATCCAGCTACTGCAGCTGTGTCAGAATAAATAAAGTTTGGAGCTCTTTCCACACAGACTCCAAACATGTGAAAAGGCTGAAAATTATTAACTCATAAAAACTTTTTTTCACAGAAAATAAAACTTTCAGCTCTAAAATCTTCATTCTGTCATTTTAAAGATGGCCAAGTTTCCTCAAAAAGGAATATCTTTATTTTTGAACTGGTTTTAGAGGAAAACATCCATCCATGCATCCTCTTCCGCATCAGCAAGAGGCAGGGTACACCCTGGACAGGTCGCCAGGCTAACACATAGAAACAGAAAACCATTCGCACCTATGGGCAATTTAGAGTTACCAGTTAACCTGCCCCCACTTAACTGCATCTGTTTGGACTGTGGGAGAGAACCCACGCAACCACGGGGAGAACATGCAAACTCCACACAGAAAGACCCCGGCCATGGTGAACTCAGGACCTTCTTCTGTGAAACACCAAAAAGACACAAGATCAAAACTCAGCTTTTCAGATTCAGGACATTTGGAGCAGAATCATCACTCTCATCATCATCATCACTCTCATCAGCAGCAGCAGCATCATCATCATCACCATCATCATCATCATCATCATCATCATCATCTCCCTTCTTCCTGTTAAAAGGGGTTTTTCTTTCCCACTGTCACCAAAGTGCTAGCTTAATCATTAGCATTATTGCTGATGATGTTTCATATGGAGTTTAAGAAAGTCATTTTGAGACATCCACATTTTCCAATATTATTCAAACATTTCATTCTCAGCACTTGAAGAAAAGTCTTTATTTTATTATTTATTATTTATTTAATTCTTCTAAAATGAAACTGTGGAGCTGCAAACAGGTTTTCTCCCTCGGGCCGTCTCAGGGCGTTTGTACGGTGTCTCCCTCCAGGTGAGCATCCCCTGCAGGCCAAGCCTTCCCTCAGCAGTCGCTCTACCTGGGGCATGGTGGGAGCTCGCAGACCGCCTCCCTCCTCTGAAGCTGCAGCTGTCTGCATCTCTGCTGGAAGCGGCGCCTCCTGCAGGTGAGCAAGGAAGAGCGCTGTCAACACCTCAGTGGGAGGAGCGTCCTTTAAGCTGAAGCTGAGCTCAGGATGAAGGAGAGACTTTACAGAGTGTTGGAGCTATCTGTTCTTTATTTTTTATTATTTTGAAATTAGTTAAAGTTTGTTGTTAGTTTACTTATATTTTGGGGTTTATTTACAAGTTTATTTGTAGGTTAATATTTGTTTCAATGTTTTATTTGTTTGATTTTACCTTGTTAAATCAGTCAATAAGTGTCATGATCCTGGGCCATGTTGGCCCAGTATTCTTAGTTTCATGTATTTTTGTATTTTGCTCCTTATTTAGGCCATGTTTCCTGGGCTGCCCTGTTACGTTGTTCCCTAAGTGTTTTCCCCTTGTGACTCTTACCCCTTGTGTGCCCCTCTGTGTATTTGTGAGCCCTCGTCTCTCCTTGTGTTTTATTCCATGTTTTCCCCAGCCCGTTATATCTGTGTTTTCCCCGTGCTCTCTCCTCCTGTCTGAACCTCTGTACTTCCTGTTTTACTTTGCCCGTCTCCCGTCAGTGTTGCGTTCACTTCTGCCGTGTCTTGTTATGATTATCAGTGTCAGCTGTGTTCCCCGTGTGCTCCCACTTCCCTCGCTAACCTTCTGTGTATTTATGTCTGCGTCTCCCTCAGTTCTGTGTCGCGTTCTCCCTCATCCATGGCCGTGTGTTTTTCCGTGTAACATGTTATACTTTCCAGTTTAGTTTGTATGGTTTTTCCGTCCAGCAATAAAGCTGTGAAGTTTGAGTTAATTCCTGCCTCCGTGAGTTTGCGATTGGGTCCTCATCCAGCCTGCACACAGCCGCAACCATGACAATAAGAGCTGTAGGGCCATTTTGTTTCTATAAATAGAGAGACTGGTATAGGACCAGTATGCACTGGGGTGGGCCTGTGGTTTTTTACCAGAGCAGGAGAAGCAGCAGGAAGTAACAAAAAATGGATCTTGTTATTGCCAAACTGGATGAATAAACCATAAAAACGCAACTTTAAAGTTTGGACAGTGGACTTCTTTCGCCTGCGTACGAAATAGTATCTCAGTGCAGCAGTGGCTTGTGGACTTTTAATTGTGGGATGTTTGGTTTGTCAAACAAAAGGAATTGCCACTACACAGAGCTTTCTTCATGATGATGCATAACAAAAATAAAATTACTTGAATTGATTAATATGATGATTATTTTAATGAGGTAGTCAGTTGATGAGTGAAACTTTATTAGAAAATCATTAAACGGCCTCCTTGTGTCACATTTTATACCACAGCATATGAAACATATCTAACAGTATGATCAGCAGAAATGCAAAGAGATAGAAAATTCTTAAAAGGCCCTGCAGGTGGCGCTGTGTGTGGTTGGCTTGTGTCCATCCTGTGAAAGCTGAGGTCTTTCCGGAGGTGGGCAGCTGTGTGTTAAAGGAGTTTGGTCACTGACCTTGACGACCTGCAGTCCCGCTGCTGTCCAGCAGGGGGCGAGTCCTCTGAAGATTGACTGGATAATGAGTCTCCTGCTCAGCTTGACCTCTGACCTCAGTGATGAGATTCTGGTCTCAGTCACTGGTTTCAAGTCTGATTCAGGCAAGATGGGAACGAGAAAGTCAGAGGAATGTTTGGGTAGCACCTTTAAATAATTTTCTCACCTTAAAAACACAAATCAGTTCATTCAGGAACCAACAGCACACTGCAGCCTGATGTATAGAGATGAACTTTAAAGGACAGTTGGAAAAATTACAGTTCTGAAGATCCACAGAAATAAGGCGATAAACTTGCCAGCGTTAGCGTACTACAGACCTTAAAAACCAAACAACACTCAAATAGGTGACAAAAGACCAAGAAAACAACGTAAAAACACAAGAAAATCACTTCCTGTTACTTTAAAGAAGGAAGAGTTATCAAAGACTGTACAAGATGCACACATATGTGAAAGGATCTGAAGGAGACTTCAGAATTCTTAACACGTGACAACATGTGACTAGGATGGCGTGTTACAACAGAAGAAGGAACCTCCGTCTGTGCGGCCGGCTGAACAGGAAGGAGACGAGGTTAAACAACGAGTGACAGAGACCTGCAAGGCCGTCGCTCCAGACGAGATGCATGTTTCTACATCGATGTGAGCCGCTGAGCTGGACGGAGAGAATGCAACAATAATCGACAAAGATTAATCTCAGGATGGAGTTTATATCAGCACTGCAAGCTTTCAGTAGCTTTAAAAAACGGTGGTAAGATCATTATAATGAGTCTGAGTTTCTGACACATTCCTAAAGTGATGACTTCAGTCTCTAAGTGAGTTTATTGTTCTATTATTCTGTCTTTAACACTTTATTGAAAGGAGCCGCTGCAAGAAGAAGACGAAACATTTACAACTTTACAATAATTAACACTTGATTGCATCGCAGAAAATCCAGCATGAGGTGAAGAAATGTGTGCGTGAGTTCTGCGTGTTCAAATTAACGGTAAATTAACTTTATGATAATAACATTTTGTTGAGGACCGTGAGACAAATGCACGAGTCACAGTTTAAGTTCATTAAGACCTTTATTAGTGATGATATTTAAAGGTGTAGAGTCATCTCCAGATTCTAAACAAAACTACAATCAATTTATAGAATCTGAGATTTAATTCAACACATAAACAAAGTGCAATAACTCTGACTAACATCTTTATTTTTATGACTCGTTTGGGTTCCTATCTGCTGTTTAGTGAATGATCTCTGTCATCTGCACTGATTTCCACACACCCACAGTCAGGCAGTGTGGGTCAGGCCTCAGCTGATTATTAAAGAATCTGAAGGGTTGGTGTGTACAGTGCTACAGCACAGCCAGGATGTACTCAAGGTCTAATCTGCTGCCCACAGTCACAGTTTTGTGGTAACTGCAGCATTAATCTATCAAACTCTCCTGAGATATAATGACTGCTTTCCTTTCACACACTAATGTCGTGGTTGAGCAGCTTTATTTGGGTTGTTCTGACAGCTGAGTCTTTGTCCCGTTTCATCCTTCGCTTTCACTGCACTGTGAGGACCTGTGCAGCAGTTTAATGAGAGCCGAACGATGAGCGCTCATTTAAACGTTTGCACAGGTTTGTGTTTCCCGCCTTTTACCGATCACAGATTTTACAAAAGTTATAATTTAATGTTTTTCAGATGGACTTCCGGGCGAGCGGAGCGCCACACCAGCGAAAAACACAAAACAACCGGAAGCAGCACCAGTGTGATTGACAGGTGGGCTCACCCACTCACACTCAGCTACGCACCCTTAGTGGGCGGGGCCCCGCTACGTTATTTGTGCTATTCGCTAAAGCACGTACGCTGAGACGTGACGTTTGACGCTGTGGCTGGCAGCCGCGCATGCGTGCGTATCTGTCAGTCAAAGGACTTTTAAATGGCCTCGCAGGCCGGGAGCCCCGGTGCTCGGTAATAACGGCGTTATTCAGGACATCAGCCCCGTGAATAGCGTGTCCGCGCGCCGCGGGAGGCCCCCTGTGCCCGGCGGGGTCGACACTGTCCGGTCAGTGCGGTGAAAATGAGCGACGAGGACGAAACCGCGCAGAGAGCGCGCCGCGGGTTCGAGGAGCTCTGCAGGGCGCTGAACATGGACGAGGAGGCGAGCGGGGAGGCGTGGGGGAGCTACGAGAACATCAGCAGGAACTTCACCCTGGAGGTAAGCACGCTCACCTGGACAGGTGGCTCTGTGACGTGTTTCTGACGGGTCTCGGCGTCCAGGGGCAGGGGCGTGTCCCCAGGGGGCGGGCGGATGCCTCTTTAACTGTAGCGCTGTCGTTCTTCTACAGCAACAAATATCTGAATACTTTTACTCGAGTACTTCGGTGCCCTGCAGGGTGTTTCCTCCTCCATCAGGTGAAGGTGGTGTTTATGTTGCTCCGCCCAGCAGTCCGAGGTATTAAACACAGTAATAATAAAGAACTGTGCTACACTAATATCAGCATAACGAGTACTTTAAGTACTGTGAGTACTTGGATCTGAGCAGTATGGCGGTTTATTTTACTTCATGATTGCTCTAAGTACACTGAGTATGACCATTAAATACCCAGGAACGCCTGAGGGGCGGGGTTTGTCGTCACAGGCTGAGGGGCGGGGTACACCTGAAGTTATTTATAGGTGTTTTTAGTCACAGGAGGCTGTGTGGAGTCAAACCTTATTTTGTATTCTTACATTAGATCTGCTTAGGATGGGTTCAAACTCAGGTTCAGGTTCCTGAGTTGTTTTAGAAAAGCTCAGGTCCAGATCATGGAGGTCAGCCTCGGCACAGAGCGACGTCACAGCCTGAGCTCTCTGCTCAGGGAGCAAGTGTTCACTACCGAAGGAAACGAGAGGGAAGGAGATGAGAGTGCTGTCCGTCCCTCGATGCGCCCTTCGTCCTTTTAAATAAAAATTATATTTATTCATTAACGTCTGCAAAGCTTCCTGTCATCTTGTTTCCTGTCGCAGGGCAGCGAGCTGCACTGGTTGGCGTGCGCCCTCTACGTGGCCTGCAGGTCGTCTGTGCCCACGGTAGGAAAAGGCACGGCCGAGGGGAACTACGTCTCTCTGACCCGAATCCTGCGCTGCTCCGAGATGAGGTCGGTGTGCCCCTCTCCACCTTCACACCCACAGAAACACAATCACTGATGACATAACGACACACGGCCAGGCAGGTAACCCAGGTGAAGAGAATCAGGGCGGGGCCAGCAGGCACAGTAACAGAGGCAGACCTTCAAAATAAAACAGGAAATAGACAAAAGACTATGAACGCGAGGGAACGCGAGAACCACTCAGACACACAAACAGCTGGAAACGAGCAGGAAAACTAAATATATCAGCTACAAAATATTTAAAATGATGAATAAATAAAAATAGAATAAAATGGGATGTGCGCTCTGTGAAGGGTTTAGAGGCGACCACAAGGTTTTTATTACATCATCTTTGTGGCTCGGCTCGCTCCTCATGTCCCCGCCCTCTGCTCCTCCTCAGCCTCATCGAGTTCTTCAGTAAGATGAAGAAGTGGCAGGACATGGCTGACCTGCCGCCGGACTTCCGTCAGAGCACCGACAAGCTGGAGAGGAACTTCATCGTGTCCGCCGTCATCTTCAAGAAGTACGTCCCCATCTTCAAATCCATCTTCAGGGCGCCGTCAGAGGAGCCGCCGCGAGTGCACCGCAGCCGCAAGCAGAGGTGGGACCGTAACCTCTGACCTCACCTTCATGCTAACCGCTCAGTATTCAGTTCTTTGGTGTTTGTTGGTGTGGTCGCCAGGCGGGGGCGGGTCTGCAGTGCTGCCTGGTAACATATGTGCGCTCTTTGTTTTGCAGACGCCACCCGTGCACCGTGACCGAGGTCTTCAACTTCTGCTGGGTGCTGTTTGTCCACGCCAAAGGTAAGCACTTCCTGTTTAATGATGTCAGAGAAGTCCGTCACAGCGCCCTGGTGCAAACCACAGCTCGTCACAGACAGGTGGAGGTTTTTCCTCCCCACTGTCGCTCACGTGTGTGGTGTTTCTCTGCGTTATTGTTGGGAGCTGCAGAAATGGGATAATAAATAATCAGAACTGTGAAGCTTCAATCTCGTCCCAGCAGCCACTCAGCTGGAACGCCAGGTCTCGGCGTGCGGCTCACTTCCTGCTCTCGGCTCTGGTTCTGCTCATGCACGCTGATGAGTCCGGTTTGCACCTCGATGATGTTTCTGCTTCTTCTTTCAGGGAACTTCCCCATGATCAGCGACGACCTGGTGAACTCGTACCACCTGCTGCTGTGCGCCCTCGACCTCGTCTTCACCAACGCCCTGCTGTGCAACGCCAGGAAGGACCTGCTGAACCCCGAGTTCAAAGGTGGCGTCCTGAGGCTGACGTACACATCGTTCCTGCCTTTGTTAACGTGCTGTTCACGCTCGGTTTAGTTTGGTTGCTGTAGTAACGTCTCCAGTTCTTTGAATAAATCATGTCGGCTGCAGAGGAAGCCTGCTTATCGCTCACCTGCAGCATTGGGTCACACCTCAAATAAATCAAAGGTGGAGCCGGCAGCAGGCTCTGTCAGCGCTGCCCTTACTTCCTGTCGGGTTTCCTGTGCGCCCCCGTGAGGCCCCGAAACACCACGTGATCCCGTCAGGCACAACCCTGGAGCCGAGCGAGGTCAGACTCGGGGAGCTCGCCTGCTTCATTGAACACTCCGCCCACGAGCAGCGTTTCGGCATGAAACTAACATTTAAAGAAAGGTGCACGTTTAGAGGCGGGAGGGCGCGGTTCAGCCCGCTCAGGTGACACGAGACGCTCCTGAAGGTTTGGGTTAAATACCTGCCTGTTAAACAAGAAGAAGGTCGTGCTGGCTGAACCAACAGACCAGCGATCAGGATTTCATTATCCTGGGATTGAATCAGCTGCAGTAGAACCAGGATTAGAGCTGAACAATATCATCAGCGCGACTGAGGAGGTGGAGCCTCCTGGGGCCGCTGTGGGGTTAACACACGAGGAATGAAAGTTTAAATGATGTTATCGTTAAAAATAACACAATTTGTGTGTTGTCATGTCTCCATGGTAACGCTGTCTCTCCGTCCCACAGGGCTTCCTGAGGACTTCGGCACCAAGGACTTCCGGCCGGCCTCGGGCCCGTTCTGCTTCATGGAGCAGCTGTGCCAGTTGCACGACGGCCTGGTGCTGGAGGCCAAAGGGGTCAAAGAGCACTTCTGGAAACCCTTCATCAAGAAGCTCTTCCACAAGAGGGTGAGCCACCTCCTCCCACACCTTCACTCAGGTGAACACACCTGAGCGGGTGCCGGGCCTCGAGAGCCTCGGCGAGGTTTCCTCTGTTGGTTTGGAGCCACTCCACGGGGTAAAAGCAGAATGACGGGCGTGTGTTTCACACGCGGCGTTAGTGAGGGTGTTGGAAAAGTGCATGTTAGTGATCTGGGTTAAAGCAGAGGGGTCAAACATAAGGCCCGGGGGCCAGAATCAGCCCAGCAAAGACTATGGTCCGGCCCACAGCACAGTCGGAGCAGCTTGGGACTGAGAACTGAGACTGAGTGTGAGCCCCGGTGTTGAACACGTCAGGGATGCAGAGTGCAGTAAAGCGAGCGCGTCTTTAACATGTTGGCTGTTTGTCTGCTCTGCAGAGCTCTGCTGATAAATAATAATCACATCAAACATCAGAAATCATTTAAAGTTTTATACGATTAAATGTAAATGAATAATAATATTGGTTGGTTTGGTCACATAGAGCAGCTTCGTACCTGCACAGGTAGGAACCGTGTTGGCGCTACACTCAGCTTCCTCTCGTGTCCGTTGGCAGATTCTCCGAGGAAAGGAGGACAGTCTGACCGGCTTCCTGGACCCCATGAACTTTGGAGACAGTCTGTAAGTTTGAAGGCCGTTCTGTGTTGGTTAATTGGAGCTGTTTACCTGTAGCAGGGGGTAAACTAAAGACCCACGTGTTTCTGACTCAGCCCCCTGGTGACGGGTCATGGTAACAGCACGTAGACGCCGCTGACCGCCCTCTGCTCTGATTCGCCCTCAGTTTGGCGCTCAGCCGCCTGTACGAGGAGCACGTTTTGGCCACAGGCAGCCTGGACGAGAGGATCTTCACCGGCGAGGGAGCGAGCGAGGACATTGGCACCCCGGGGCCCTGCCTGTGCGAGGGGGCGGAGCACCAGAACAGCGCCACCTTCAGGCTCCACACCAGCCTCGCTGTAAGACCTGACCTTGCCTCTTTTACGCTCTCTGATTGGTTTGCTTCCCACCTCGCTAACATGCCACCTCCCCCCCAGGCCTCGGCTCTGAAAGTCTCCACCCCACTGACGGGCAGGAAGTACGTGCAGGAGGGCAGCCTGGCGTCTCCACTCTCCTCCGCCATGAAGAGCGTGGGGCGTCTCCACACGCTGCTGTCGGGCACCAAGCAGGGGCCGAGCGCCAAGCTGGCCGAGACGCTCAGGTACGTGTCAGCGTGTCTGACGTCGTCTTTAACTCTGACCCTTTCAACACGCCTGCTCTCGTTTCGCCCAGGAGCTGCGCCAGAGACCCGAGCAACGCCATCAGCCGGCGCCTGAACGACATGTTCGACGTCTTCTCCCAGCACTACGAGGACGGCGCCACAGACGGGGGCAGGGCCATGGGCAAAGGTATGCACGTAGCCTCGCATCACTGCACACGAGCGACCTGCTGTGACCGAGTAACGTTTGTCCTCGCAGACATGGCGGTGAAGTACTTCCACCTGGCAGAGGCGCTCTACTACAGGATCCTGGAGTCAGTCATCGAGAGAGAGAAGATGATTCTGGGCGACGCCGACCTGTCTGTGAGGGAAAACACTTATTTCCATTTTCAGAGCAACTTTGCATGAGTCACAGATCAGAATAATCCTTCTTTATGTCAGCCTCCATCACTGCTTCATCTGCTTCCTGTTTGAATGTTTTTCTCAGATTATCTCACATGCAGCCGTGTACTGATAAAGTCATCTTATAAAGTGTGTGTGTGTGTGTGTGTGTGTGTGTGTGTGTGTGTGTGTGTGTGTGTTGCAGTGTATTCTGGAGCAGGATATCTTCCACCGCTCTCTGCTCGCCTGCTGCTTGGAGATCGTCATCTTCTCCTACAGACCTCCTGGAGATTTCCCCAACGTGCTCGGCATCTTCCAGCTGCCTGCCTATCACTTCTACAAGGTATCAATACGCCCTCATCAAAAAGTAGGTCCTAACAAGGTTTGTTTTTCAGAAAACGCCAGATGATTGGATGGATGATGGATGATGTTTGGATGGATGATGGATGAACAGTTGGATGAAGAAAGCTTGTCGTCTGTCTCTGCAGGTGATTGAGGTGCTGGTGCGGGCGGAGCAGGGTCTGTTTCGGGAGGTGGTGAAGCACCTGAACCAGGTGGAGGAGCAGGTCCTGGAGAGTCTGGCCTGGACTGGCGATTCCCCGCTGTGGGAGAGCCTCCGTGGGGCCAAAGACCACGCCCCCAGCTGCCAGGAGGTCCGTCCATGTTTGATGATATACGTGTCGGTGTTTCCTTCTTTGTGCTTTTTTGTTCGTGTGGCCTGAGGTCAAATGTAACTGCAGACCTTCATGTTTGGTGGTTTCTGACTCTGGGTGAATAACACCTGCAGGAGGCCTCGCTGTGATCAGCTGATTCCGGTCCTGTTGATCCGTAAAAACGTCCCGCCTGCTGCGTGAAAGTCTCGTCCTCGCTTCTCCTCTTCTTGTTTGGCTGAACAAAGTTTCAGGTGTGTTTCATCAGCAGGTGTGTGTGTTTCAGGTGATGCCTCCTCAGTACCTGGAGCAGCAGGATGAGAGCAGCTCCGGCAGCGTTCCTGTCACTCCGGTCAGCCACGGCGCCGAGCTCAGCAGCAGCAGCACGCTCAAAGGTCACACACCTGATACCTGTCACACCTGCACACTGTGTGTGTGTGTGTGACTTCTGATGCAGCTAAAGGACTCTTGGAGCTCATTGGCCCTCCTCTTCCTCCTACAGGTGTGTCCCCCTCCCCAACCACCCTGTTGGACCGTTACAGCTCACCGCCGGCCAGCACGGCTCGCCGCCGTCTCTTTGTTGACCCCGTGGACAGCGAGCCCGGCCTCGCCTCCAGTGGCTCCGCCAGCACTGCTGTCGCCAAGCCCACCCAGGCGAGCCTCGTCACGGCCATCCCGGCGGGACAGACTGTGGTCACTATGGCAACTGCCACCGTGACCGCCAACAACGGGCAGACAGTGACCATCCCTGTGCAGGGTGAGGGTCAGAAAACACGAGCCCGAAGGTGAAGGTGAGAAACGGCACCCTCTGACCTTTGACCTCTCTGCAGGGATAGCCAATGAGAGTGGAGGGATTACCTTCATCCCGGTGCAGGTGAGCGTGACAGGACAGGCTGGTGCCGCTCTGCAGCCGCTGCCCCCGCAGGCGCTCGCCAGCACCATCGCCGTGCAACCAGCCACTGTCAAGCCGGCCCCTAAACCAGCCGGCGGCACGCTGAGGAAGGGCTCGCTGTCACTGTTCTTCAGGAAGGTACGTGCTCGTGCACATGCTCAGTGCGGCTCTGCTTCCGCTGTGTAGGTGTGATTCGTTTACCTGCAGCGTTTCCTCCCAGGTGTACCACCTCGCCAGCGTCCGCCTCCGAGACCTGTGCGCCCGACTGGACATCATGCCGGAGCTCCGGAGGAAGATCTGGACCTGCTTCGAGTACTCGCTGGTCCACTGCACGGACATGATGATGGACCGACACCTGGACCAGCTCCTCATGTGTGCCGTCTACGTCATGGCCAAGGTCAGTCAGGTTCTTCATCGTCGTGACAACGAGCTCAGAGATGTTCTGAGACTCGCAAAGAAGAAGAGCAGGTTCAGTTCAGAAAGGCCAGAGGTATCCCACCTTCACCTGCAGGAGCTTTGAAGGGTTAACTCTCTGCCTCCAGCTTTACTGTCACTCAACTCTTGACTCTCTGGTAACAGGAAGCTGAGCACGCTTGTTTTCAGCTTTTCTGCTCGTCTTTGACTTGGTGCTGCAGGAGGAACGTCTCTGTGAGCTCTGTGCTCCAGTAACATGTGACCTGTTTGCTTCTGTCAGGTGACCAAAGAGGACAGATCCTTCCAGAACATCATGAAGTGTTACCGCTCTCAGCCTCAGGCCAGCAGCAATGTAAGGAACTCTTCCTCCCTCCAGCTTGCTGTGTGAGGAAAAACGAGGGGTGACAAGCTGCTGCTGATGTTCTCCAATGTTCTGTGTTCGTGTTTCAGGTCTACAGGAGCGTGCTGATCTCAGGGAGGAGGCGTCACTCCAGCACCAACAAACCGAACCCGCTCACAGACGGCAGCCAGGACGCAGGTACAGACACATGACCTCATCCTGAGGTTGACCTCCCTGAGCATGCTCAGTCGGTTCAAACGTGTGGAAACATCAACTCCGTTAGCAGTGTGTGTTAGCGTGTGTGTTAGCGTGTGTGTTATTCTGTGTGTTAGCTGTGAGTGTTAGCGATGTGTGTTAGCGTGTGTGTTAGCTGTGAGTGTTAGCGGTGTGTGTTATTCTGTGTGTTAGCTGTGAGTGTTAGCGTGTGTGTTATTATGTGTGTTAGCTGTGAGTGTTAGCGGTGTGTGTTATTCTGTGTGTTAGCTGTGAGTGTTAGCGTGTGTGTTATTATGTGTGTTAGCTGTGAGTGTTAGCGGTGTGTGTTAGCGTGTGTGTTATTCTGTGTTTTAGCAGTGTGTGTTTGCTGTGAGTGTTAGCGGTGTGTGTTAGTGGTGTGTGTTAGTGTGTGTTTTAGCAGTGTGTGTTAGCTGTGAGTGTTAGCGGTGTGTGTTATTCTGTGTTTTAGCAGTGTGTGTTAGCTGTGAGTGTTAGCGTGCGTGTTAGCGGTGTATGTTAACATGCATGTTAGCAGTGAGTGTTAGTGTTGGTGTTATTCTGTGTTTTAGCAGTGTGTGTTAACGGTGCATGTTAGCGTGCGTGTCAGGTGGTCTGGTTCAGTTACGATTATAAAAGCATTATAAACCTTCAGTTTCTCACAGCGATCATTTTAAGCTCCTGCAGAAGAATCCGGTTGTTTTTTGGCGATGCTAACCTCAGGGTTAGCTTACAGACTCCACACCTGCGTCTCTCCGTGTGTTTATGCTGCTGCAAGCCACCTTGCAGCCCACGTCTGACCCGGATCGTCCCTTCCTGCTGTTTATGACGTTCATCAGTGTCTTGCGTCAATGACATGCTCCTGCTGTCAGCAGTTTCATCACTCAATCTGACGTGCTTCCTGTTTCCTGCTCAGGGGGAGATTTCAGACTCTGGTCGTGTCCAAATTCATGGGCTGCATCCTCCTGTGGACCTGGCCTTCGCGGTCTACGTGGGCCGGGTCCTCAGAAGGTCGGGTAGGCCGGAAGTAAACGGCTGGGGAAATTGGACGGTCTCGCCTTCAGATTAGCGTCACCGCTGTCTCGGTGGAGTTTAATAAACTCAGCCGTCTGCTCCTTGCTATCTAAAATATAACAGGACACTGGCGTAAACTCTCGACCGTCTCACACTTCTGTTTGATCAGTTTTCTGTTTGACGTTTATTCAGCTGTGTGAAAACCAAGGAGGAGGGGGATTAATAAAGTTTTATTTTATCTAATAATCTAATAACTTTAATCTCAGCCAAACCGATTTACTCACGAACAAACAAAACACTGAAAAAAGCCCAACAATAACATTTGTAGGTTGTCTAAGTGACTTATATATTACGTTTAACCCAAGCAGCGAAAGTCCGCGGTGATCTGAAAATGATGTGCCGGGAGTTGTGCCGTTCTCGGCGGCTTCAGTGACCCTCGAGCTCCCGGCTAGCTGTCGAGCTGGTGGGTAGCAGACATCTCCGAAAACGTCGAAGCAGTTTTGCAAATATGCGATATCTTGATAAACCGAGCAGATATTTGATGTTTACACAGCTACTTTCTCGCCTGAAAATATGTTAAAAGTTTATTTTGTGACCCAGAAAGATTAGTATGAGTAATTTTAAAACTTAGTAGCGGCCGCCATTGCTGGAAACTGGAGTTTGGCTGGGCCGCGCTATGAATTCTGGGATATGGTGGGCCACGAAGGACACACCGACCCATCTTTCAAATTCGGGGAAAAGGAGGACGCATTTGTCGGCTGCATTCGGAGGAGTCTACGAATTTGGACAGCCTTCCGCGCGTCGCTGTGACGTAATCTGTGTACAAATGCGGCCTCAGGAGGATGCAGCCCATGAATTTGGACACGACCTCTGTGTTCTTGTAGCAGAAGCACAGCGTCGGCCATCTTTGTGTTCAGGTGCCGTCATTGTGCTCTTACTCTGTTCTTCCTTCCAGCAGGTGGCGACGTCAGCCCGGTCCCTATTCGCTCCAGCAGCACCTTACCCACCCCCCAGCCCGGCAGCGCCCCCTCCACGCCCACAAACACCTCCAACAAGACCTCGTGCACGTCCACCGCCAATGCCGGGGAGGAGGAGCAGGAGCGAGGGGACCTCATCCACTTCTACAACAACGTGTATATCAAGCAGATGACGCCCTTTGCTCTGAAATACTCGCCAAACTCGCTGTCTGCAGGGGTACGTGGACTGAGCTGGGAGCCATTTAGCTGATCAATAACATTATTGATTATTAATGCAGCAGCTTAGTGTCTGTGAAGCTGATGATGAGACTTCTGGACCAAACATTTAAACTTGACTCATTTTAAATCCAAGATGTTTAAATATCAATAAATGTCATTAAAAAGGCTCCAGCAGCACAAACACAGCCCAGGCGGAGGCTGACGGAGGCTGACGGTTGGGCGTGACAGCATCGTTCTCCTGACCTCTTTGTTTTTCTCATGCTCAGGTCGAGACCCCCCCTCTGTGTCCGTACCCTTCCGTGAGGACCGGCTCTCCCCGCCGGATGCTTCTGTCTAGCAAACACTCCATCTACATCTCGCCTCACAAGGCAGGCTCCGCCCCCTCACTGATGACCCCCAGGGAAAAGATTCACTACTACATCTGCAGCAGCCCCCCCAACGTAAGCCCCCACACGAGTCACTGCTCACGTTCACAGCAGCTATTTTATCCGTAACGACGTGTTGACGCCACGCTGTTTCTTCTCGTACGGAAACCAAACTGTTGCTTTCCTCGTGTGTCTGAAACGTTCTCATGATTTTAAAACCTTCAGTGGTCGATTTACACTCGGCTTCTCCCGCCGGCGCCGGCACACGGCAGCGGCGGTTAGAAAAACGAGCGAGAGTCTGTCGTACCTCTGCGGTGTACCTGGGCTTCGTGATGCAGGCAGAGGTTAGAGGTCCGTTTATAACTTCACATGATGTTCAAACAGTTTATTATACAGGATACAGTTTGGCTTTTCAAAATAAAGTGTTCCTCTGATGTTTTCTGGAGAAACTGAGCGTAAAACCAGCTTCCTGTCCCAACAACGGTCGTCTCGAGATGCTTCATCCTCTAACTTTATTTAAACAGGTCCATGTGAACGCGGACACAGGTTAGCTGTAGCTCATCAATATTCAAGTGTTATTATTTAACATCTTTAAACAGGAAGTCAGATTATGGAGGGATTCCTGAAAGTACGATAAAATGGTCCCCCCTGCAGGACGCCGTCATCACCCTGAAACAGTTTAATAAACGAGCTCCGAGATCAAAGAGTCAGGAGTCTGAGCATGTGCAGCTCAGCCCGACAGAGCTTTGAACACTAATCTGTGACCTCTGACCCTTCAGCGTCTCCAGGAGATCAACAGCATGATCCGCACCGGAGAGACTCCGACCAGGAAGCGTGGCATGGCTCTGGAGGAGGGAGCCTCGCCCAAACGCGTCTGTCCCGACTCCAACGCTCTAATGCGCCGCCTGCAGGACGTCGCCAACGACCGCAGCTCCTCCCAGTGACGCACGCAGACACAGACGGAGTGTTTTACTGTGAAGGAGCAGCTTCCTGTGTTTTAGTCGTATTTTCCTTTCTGTTTTTAACATCAATGTTTTAAATCTGTCGGTTTGGTCTTAAACTTCGTGGCGTGCGTGTTTCGTCTCCTTCGCTGTCCCATGTCTGTAAATACGTGTACAGAAGAGCAAAG
This sequence comes from Rhamphochromis longiceps, assembly GCF_057381845.1. Lineage (NCBI taxonomy): Eukaryota > Metazoa > Chordata > Actinopteri > Cichliformes > Cichlidae > Rhamphochromis > Rhamphochromis longiceps. The sequence continues at coordinate 71,052,984 of NC_140563.1, forward strand.
AGAAGCTATTTAATGGAGCTCACAGCTGTAAGTTAAGTGCCTTTATTTTGTACTGTTTACATCCTGCAGGCGTTTCCTTGGTTACAGGCTCCTGATGTAAAAACAATAAACTGTGTGAACTGAGCTGGCTCCCTCTGTCTATGTGAGCTGCAATAAAACTAAGTGTGGAAAAGAAACCAGCAGCTGAGAGTAGGACGATGGGTGGAGACGCTGTTAGTGACATCAGAGAGGGGGCGTGGCTACAAAATGTTCAACATAACTCTGTGTTAGCTCGATCAACAGGAGTCCAGTCGGGGGTCTGAGCGTGCTCGTCAGACATTTTAAACCATCGCTGCAATCATCACGTGGAAGTTACCAGAATCTGAGAGATGAAACGCCTCTGCTCCAGTTCTCACTCAAACGGGGGACGCCGCTGACGTCTTCTGGCTTCACTTTATACCTGTTCACGTCGTCTCCGACTGAGGACCCCAGTTTACCTCCCAGAGTGAAAGAGTTCTGTGCTTAGGTTAGTCTCACCTGGCTTCAATCCCAGACCAATGGGCAAGCAGAGACTCAACGGACCAGTTGTGACCTCCTCAGCATCTGGACCATTCAAATCCTGACTTTGTCTTCAACCTGCTTGGTCTGTAGAAGGCGAGCTGCCTGTTCCAGCAGTATGACATCATCTATGCTGGTGACAAAAAGTTGTGTACTGACAGACGACGGCGCTAAAAATGTTTTTAAAAACGTAAACTTTAATCGCTTATTTGTCAAATCCAGCTTCACAGCCAGAGTTACATCTGAGAGCAGCGCTCCACGATGGAAACACAACTGAAACTCTAAACACACACACAGGGATCACCAAAATAAAACAGGAAATAACAACACGAAGACAAGAGAAAAAGAGAACTAATAAATGCGGGATCGTCAATAAGATTTTAATAAGAAAATAATTCTTGGGGGGAAAAAGTTTCAAGATAAAATATAACGAGTATAATGATTAAAGAAAGTTAAAGTGTTCACATGATCAGAAACAGCCACTCTGACACAGCGTCACTGAACACCTCTCACCAGCAGGGGGCAGCAGACCAAAGGGTCGAACTACATCTCTGCTCCAAAGTTCGAGTTACTGTAGACCAGGAGTCGACAACCTTTCTGATGATGAGTGCATCTAAAGTTTCCTCAGACGTCAGTGTGCTGTATGACTGCATTAGCAATAAATCTAATAACGCTCTATATGAACAGTTACACACTGTATAGAACAACTTTATAGGATTATATTTGTTCACAGATGTTGGCAGCTGTCAGCGAATAGTTTTCAGCTATTTTGAAACAAAGAAAAAGACTTTTTATCCATAACAGCAAATGGACTGAACAACAGAAAATACAAATGCTATTTATGGTCTCCTCACGACAATGATAAGAAAAATAAACTGGGCCAATTTGGCATGTTTGTTAATACAGAGACACACATGTTAATGTGATCTCTGGTCTCCCAGTCAGACACACAGGTCTCCCAGTGTCCAGCATTCAGAGGCTACCTGAGGACTCATGTGAGAGAAAACCTGCTCACACAGACATGTAGAGCCAAATACTGTCAATAAGGCCTCTGCAACGTTCTGAAGACAGTTAAACCTGTCAGGTAGTGACGTCCAGCAGGTGAACATGCAGCTCCATGAACACGCACAGCTGTGGATTCCAGCTGCTTCGATGTCGCATTAACTGGTATTAACTCAGCCAGTTAATGCGAGACAAACCAGCTGCTCATTAAAGCTTCCGAGACTTCCGAGTCTTCGGATGTATCCGTGTATCTCCGTGGTGCTGATGCTGCGCTGAGCGGACAGCTGCTGAAGCTGCTGTCTGAAGCTTTTGAAGTGTCTGAATGTGGAAATTTCAACATCGCTTGATAAAACTGCCAGCTAGCAAGTTATTTTTAGCCAACTACAAGTTGAACCTGGTAGTTGGGTTGTTAGTTAAGATACCGTCATTAAGAAGCGGCACAACTAATGTGTCTATGCGAGCTGATTTGCGATGTGCACCGCTGGCCCGGCCATTTATTTGTTAATGCACCTTCTCAGATTAACTCACTGTGTGTTGTGCCCAGGGCTGGACTGGGACAAAAAAAAATCGGCCTTTTGACGAGAGACCGGCCCCCCAGGTATTAAAGCCATGAAGCCTTTGAATGAAAACAAACGCTGTTGTGACAGTGATGTGCAGTCTTGTTGGTATATGTATGATTTCTATACATTTTATGTCAGATAAAAACGTTTGTTGTAAGCTTCAGATAATTATTTAATAAAAGCGAGACATTTTAAATGAGAATAAGAAAGAAAAGTATTTCTTTGTGCCCCCCTCTCCCTGTTAATGCCCTACATGCCCCCCTAGCAACACTTTCCTAGACCCGCCCCTGCACAGTTACCAGCTGTCAGCTGCTTAGAAAAGGATCCTGGTGTTATTTGTCTCTCAGAAACAGTTCATAACTTCAACTCATTCCTGTCACCTAAAAGGTAAACCTGTTTCTCCATCACAGCTCTGATGATTCAGTAAGGACATCTCCTGGTTTCATCTTCATGTTTCCCTCTCACCACATATCCAAACCGACATCATGACCAGCAGCTTTACAGCTGTGGCTCCAGCAAACATCAGCTGATACTAGAAAGTAATATTAAATAAATTCTAACAACAGCTGATCAAGCTTAAACGTGCTGCTGTTGTTTAGCGCGACATCCGCTGGTTTCCTCTTTCTGGCGCAAAGTGGGCGATAAACAAACAAGAGAGCCGATCAGCTGATCATTGATCAGTTTCATGATTGAAGTAGAAACAGGAGAGAGAGGGGGGAGGATGAGAGAAGAAGAGGCAGCTGTGCAGCAAAGACACAGAATAACTGCAGCTTTGTGCCTTTTTCATTGTAGCTGAAGTCCGGGACAAACTGTTCCTTTTCACCTCAATAAGAAACGTAATAATTTCTCTGAATACCAGACGATTCTGTTTTTTACAGGACGGTATGTCCACATATGTCAGGATAGATGGAGCCCTGGCTGAGATTATTCGGGTTTGTGTATTTAAAACATGTAAAAAAGAATCAGTTCATGGTAATAAAATGTTGATAAAAGGATTGAAAATCATCTGCTTAGATAAATAAAAAGGATTTCATGTTCAGTTATTATGCAGGACAATTTGGTTAATCTCAGCGACATGTAGAAAACTCTACAGGTGGTTTTAAAGAGGAAACCATGGCTGCATTCAAATCAAATTCAAAATTCTAATTTTATTTGTCACGTACACAGTCATACACAGTACGATATGCAGTGAAATGCTTGGACAACTGCTCGTGACCTAAAGAAAACAAAAAAGGAAAAGGCTATGAATAAGATAGGAAATAAATATGAAAAATTAAAAAGGGTAAATTTAACTAGGAAGGAATAAAATATAAATTAAGGTTAAAAATGAAATAACTGTACAACACAAATTAGAATGAAGGGTAAATTTAACTGGGAAAGAATAAGATAAAATATATAAATTAAAGTTGAAAATAAAATAACTGTACAACAAAATACACAATATAGAACTATATAAGAATGTATGAAGAAATATAAATAAATATATACACAATAACAGCAGCGTGATTTAAGTGATGAAGTGAAAACAATGTCCAGAAAGTCCAGTGTGTGTGTAAGAACCATATGTGTGGGTCAGTACTGTGTGGTGGTGTGATTGAGAGACCGTATCGCCTGCGGGAAGAAGCTCCTCCTCAGTCTCTCTGTGTTGGTCTTCAGGGAGCGGAATCGCTTTCCTGACCTCAGCAGAGAGAACAGTCTGTTGTTGGGATGGCTGAGGTCCTTCACGTTCTCCTGGTTCCTCATTCATCTGCCCGCCTCTCGGTCCCGCTCATCGGTTCTTGCTCTCACTACGATGTGTCGGGGGAAAGTGGGCATTACTTTTATTTTTATTGCACATAAATGTGATGGTGCAGTGGAGCCTGCTCCAGGACAAAAACAACTGCATCATGTTGCAACACAGCTTCAGCTCTTTGCAAGCACCGGCACAGGTAGCATGCTAACGCTAAGCTAAGAGGGGAAATCCCTCCAACCTGCACAAACATGTGACCCACAGCATGCGTAGAGATGCTGGAGACTCTTACAGTGGAGCCAATGACAATCAATAAGGAAGTTATGTCGATAATGGGATCCAATCACTTATCAGTGCCCATCCCTGGTGACTGCAGAGTGCTAACTGCTCAGCTGTGACCGCCTTGGCCACTTTAATGAGAACTGTTTTAACTTTTAAGGAAAAGGTTTTGTTTATAAAAGAAAGAACAGCTGGAGCTTCAGAGACCCTTTTACTCCCCAGATAAATGCCTGTTGAGAGGACAGTTTTGTGTCAGATCCAGCTGTGGGGGTCATTGTTAATCTTATCAGAAGCCACTGGTTACACATCGCAGCACAGCGAGATCAGGTCCAGTCTTATCAGAGCTACGTGGGACCTGGGTCACACATAAGACAGGAGACTACTTTTGAAGACCATTAGAATGAAAAACAATGACACAGAAATAAAGTAACAAACTAAGTGTAAAAACAAGACTTGGTTAAAAATCCTGAGAGGCTGAATAACAAAAGTATTTATGATAACAATGTTTTTAAGTCCTCAAAAACATCATGAGGCCCTCAAACTGGAAATCAGTGAGTGTGAGGTCGACGAAGCTGAGCGACCTTTGAACTTTAGTGAAGGTGGAGGGGACCAAGATGAGCTGATGGATCAACTTTCATAAGATAGAAATAATCAACATGCATGTTTGAGCTTTTAGTTTATTTATTGGTTTCTGTTAGTTTGAATTTATCATATCGGGATTATTTGTTGAAATTACAGCAGAGACATTCAAACCCGGTGAGCAGTGAGGGACATTAGACCAACTGTAAAAATTGGATGCAGTTGTTCGCACTAAACCCAAACATTCACCATCTTCACTCATGCGGCCATCCCACTGGTGCTGAAGGCTGCCGAGGTCGAAGCTGACTGCAACAACCAGATTCTCCATGATAAGGGTTAAGGTAGGGTTAGGACTGTTGTCAGGACTCTTTGTCCCTCCTTCAAGGCCACCTGGGTCCACTGGAGACTGCTGACCTTCACTTAACCAGGAATGATGACACACACACACAGACACACACACACAACATTGTACCTGATGGGTACAATGTTGGTACCTGATTGTACCTGATGGGTACAATGTTGGTACCTGATTGTACCTGATGGGTACAATGTTGGTACCTGATTGTACCTGATGGGTACAATGTTGGTACCTGATTGTACCTGATGGGTACAATGTTGGTACCTGATTGTACCTGATGGGTACAATGTTGCTGTTGAGGGGTTTCTGCTGCTCCTGCTGCTGATAGTGCTGGAGGGCGGGGCTGTGTTGATCTGAGACTGTAGACATTAAAAAGTCCATAGGAGAGATGGTAGCTGTGTCATGAGATAATAACAAAATGCAAAGATTGGTGACAGCGCTTGGAACCATAAGGCAACAAAAACTGTGAGAAATAAATTAGGCTCTGCCTGTGAATCACTCTTTGCTTCTCTTCTTCCTTCCATCCCATCTTTTCATATATCACTCTGCTGTCATGGTCCTGGGTCGTTGACCCAGCGTTTTGTGTTTTGTGATCATTTTCCTCTGTTCTAGTTATTCTGATTACCCGATTACCTCGTCTGCGTTCACCTGCATTCATCCGTGTGTCTCTGCGTTCTGTGGTGTTCCTGTTCCTTAGTCTGCGTCTCTCTGCTCTGCTCTCCGTTTCGTTAAGATTTCAGGTTTGCTCTTAATTTCTCCCAGTTTAGGTTTCCGTTAGTAATTATTCACGCTTCGTTGCCTGTTTCTGCCACTGCCACCTTGTAAATAAACATCACTCGAAACATCAGTCACTGCCGCATTATGGGTCCTCCTTTTCCTCCACACCACACGGCTCACTCCGCCAGCCGTGACAGTACGAGCCGACCAAACATGGACCCAGCAGCATCCGCACCTTCCCAGGAGTTTCGGGAGGAAGTAATCGACTCCGTTTCAAGGTTGTTCAACCTGTGGCTCGAACGTGAGGGAGAGGAGTTTCACCGCGCTGTAGAAGCCAGGCTACAGCAGCTAATTTCTGCTCACTCCTGGCTACTGGACTCTCTTCACCCGCTCGCACAAGACTTCATTCTTACCGAACTTCACCTCCACCCTCCAGCCGCTACCGCTTCCCAACCCAGCCCGCCGGAGGTTTTGCCCGGCCCGCCGGAGCAGTCGGCAGGGAGGAGGCGGCGATCGTGCCGTCGGCGCGTCACCCCACAGCCGGATATTAGGACTTCAGAACTGCCGGCTGTGGTGAGTGAGAAGGACCCTTTTTCTGTTTTGGACTGTGGGACAGTTTATTCAGGGGCCTTGTTTTGTGCAGCAGATGACAAGGAGAACTGTTTGTTGCCTGTTCATTCTCCTGCTCAGCTGTCTTTACCTCAGTTAGCTTCCCAGCCAGAAGCTCAGTTAGCTGCCCAGCCGTCACCTCCATCTCATTCAGCCTCACTACCCATAGCCCAGTTACAGTCACAGCCAGACTTATTAGACACCATGTTACAGTCCATAGCCCAGTCAATAGCTCAGTTGGTAGGAGACTCATCAGCCTTATTATCAGCTCAGCCATCGTCTTCACCAACTCCTCCTGTACAACAAGTTGAGTCAATCCCCCCGAAAAGAACTATTTTTCATCTGTTCATCCCAAGCAGAGAGACAAAGCACACAATATGGTCCGGGTCCGGCTCCAGCATCCGCTTCAGCGTCGCCGGGTCCAGCCTCCGCATCCGCATCAGCGTCGCCGGGTCCGGCCTCCGCATCCGCATCCGCGTCGCCCGGTCCGGCCTCCGCATCCGCGTCGCCCGGTCCGGCCTCTTCTTCTGCCCCGTCTGGTCCAGCCTCTGCTTCTGCCCCGTCTGGTCCAGCCTCTGCTTCTGCCTCGTCTGGTGCTGCGGGGACCACGCCACCTTCAGGTCCCAAACTGCCGCCTCGACATCGGCGGTCATCTGCTAGGCCGCTTGTTGGGCGTCATCGTCGATATGGACGACCTCCCAAACACCGCCGCTACCTTCCGCGCGGCCGGCCTCCGGACTTGTGTCGCCGCCGCCGTTGCTGTCCGCACGGTCGGCCGCCTGAACGGTTTCCCCACCGCCATTGCTGTCCGCACGGTCGGCCGCCTGAACTGTTTCCCCCGCCGCCGTTGCTGTCCGCACGGTCGGCCGCCTGAACGGTTTCCCCACCGCCATTGCTGTCCGCACGGTCGGCCGCCTGAACTGTTTCCCCCGCCGCCGTTGCTGTCCGCACGGTCGGCCGCCTGAACTGTTTCCACTTCGCCACCGCTGCCTTCCGCGCGGTCGGCTTTTGGATCTGTGTCGCCAATGTGGCCGGCCTCAGAAGATGGATTGGCCTGGACTTCTGAGTTGTCAGCCTCCGGGCCGGCCTCCTGAACTGTGTTTTGTTCTTGAACTCCAGCATGTGTGTTTTTGTTTTGGACAGTTCCCTTGGTTCGCTGGAGCTTGTTTTTGTTCGGTGTTGGTGTTAAAATATAAATCTAATATAATCTGCTTCTTAACGTACAGTGGGGCAAAAAAGTATTTAGTCAGCCACCGATTGTGCAAGTTCCCCCACCTAAAATGATGACAGAGGTCAGTAATTTGCACCAGAGGTACACTTCAACTGTGAGAGACAGAATGTGAAAAAAAAATCCATGAATCCACATGGTAGGATTTGTAAAGAATTTATTAGTAAATTAGGGTGGAAAATAAGTATTTGGTCACCTCAAACATGGAAAATCTCTGGCTCTCACAGACCTGTAACGTCTTCTGTAAGAAGCTTTTCTGTCCCCCACTCGTTACCTGTATGAATGGCACCTGTTTGAACTCATCATCTGTATAAAAGACACCTGTCCACAGCCTCAAACAGTCAGACTCCAAACTCCGCCATGGCCAAGACCAAAGAGCTTTCGAAGGACACCAGGAAAAGTATTGTAGACCTGCACCAGACTGGGAAGAGTGAATCTACAATAGGCAAGCAGCTTGGTGTGAAAAAATCAACTGTGGGAGCAATCATCAGGAAATGGAAGACATACAAGACCACTGATAATCTCCCTCGATCTGGGGCTCCACGCAAGATCTCATCCCGTGGGGTCAAAATGATCATGAGAACGGTGAGCAAAGATCCCAGAACCACACGGGGGGACCTGGTGAATGACCTGCAGAGAGCTGGGACCAAAGTAACAAAGGTCACCATCAGTAACACACTACAACGGCAGGGAATCAAATCCCGCAGTGCCAGACGTGTTCCGCTGCTGAAGCCAGTGCATGTCCAGGCCCGTCTGAAGTTTGCCAGAGAGCACATGGATGATACAGCAGAGGATTGGGAGAATGTCATGTGGTCAGATGAAACCAAAGTAGAACTTTTTGGTATAAACTCAACTCGTCGTGTTTGGAGGAAGAAGAATACTGAGTTGCATCCCAAGAACACCATACCTACTGTGAAGCATGGGGGTGGAAACATCATGCTATGGGGCTGTTTTTCTGCCAAGGGGACAGGACGACTGATCCGTGTTAAGGACAGAATGAATGGGGCCATGTATCGTGAGATTTTGAGCCAAAACCTCCTTCCATCAGTGAGAACTTTGAAGATGAAACGAGGCTGGGTCTTCCAACATGACAATGATCCAAAACACACCGCCCGGGCAACAAAGGAGTGGCTCCGTAAGAAGCATTTGAAAGTCCTGGAGTGGCCTAGCCAGTCTCCAGACCTCAACCCCATAGAAAATCTGTGGCGGGAGTTGAAAGTCCGTGTTGCTCGGCGACAGCCCCAAAACATCACTGCTCTCGAGAAGATCTGCATGGAGGAATGGGCCAAAATACCAGCTACTGTGTGTGCAAACCTGGTAAAGACCTATAGTAAACGTTTGACCTCTGTTATTGCCAACAAAGGTTATGTTACAAAGTATTGAGTTGTATTTTTGTTATTGACCAAATACTTATTTTCCACCCTGATTTACCAATAAATTCTTTACAAATCCTACCATGTGGATTCATGGATTTTTTTTTCACATTCTGTCTCTCACAGTTGAAGTGTACCTCTGGTGCAAATTACTGACCTCTGTCATCATTTTAGGTGGGGGAACTTGCACAATCGGTGGCTGACTAAATACTTTTTTGCCCCACTGTATGTTCTTTAAAATACAGCGTGTGTTTTTAAAAATATAATAATGCATAATTATGTGGACATGCATATTAGATCGTTTTTAGTGAAATATAATCCCTCCAGAAAGGCAGGAAAAGCCCGGAAACTTACTTTAAAACTAAATATGTTCCCTAAAACGGTGACAGAGCTACAGACCCATGACAGCCTTACACAGTGTAGAATATATATATGCTGGAAGTGCTGGGTATACAAGTCTGGCCTAAGTCTTCGGTCAGAAAGACTGCAGCAGTCCAGGAGTTTAGTTCACCGTCTTTAATGAAGCTTCACAGAAGAACTGGTTACAGCAGGGCTTGCCAGGATAAATCCAACTGTGATACAACCAGATATGCACTTATAATCGTGGCAGATGCAGTATAGGTGACTATAAGCATGGTTGTCTGGAAACAGAAACAGGTAATGCTATAATTAGCAAGGTCAAAGATAACTAAGCAACAATCAGAAGACATCATCTACTCAGACACAGCAATATTTTACAATGTCCACAAGGGGTCGCCGTAAGACCAGAAGTTGGCTAAATAGCGCACATCTTCCCAGTTGCTAGTACTAAGGCAAGCATGTGGCAAGCTAATGTAACCAATACGTCTACTCACCAAAGAATGAGTGAAGCAATATGGATAACAGCAGAGGACAATTTATTTAGGGTCTGATGGCAATTTACCATCGGTGTCCAGCACTTTAAAGGATTGATGGACTGGAGCACATCTGTCCTTAACATACCCTCTTAAACATCAGCTTGACACTGATATATCAAAGGAAACTTAACCGACTTTAAGTGCAAATGTTTCAACCTGAACAACTTAAAACTTCTCTGGGATACAATGTAGACAAAGACAAGAAGAAGAAAAATATTTCCATCAATAGTCACTTTTCCTAACCAGGAGACAAGTGAATATATTATGTAAAGAGTCCTTTTTCTCAGTCCTGGGGTTGTAACACCACAACCTCCTCAGTCCGTAATCAGAGAGTGTCTATTTGACAATAACCAAAATGTCTTTGGATAGTCTTTGTGAATGCAAACAAAACAAAACAAAAAAAACAAATGATATTAGCTGGCCAGCAAAATAAAGAGAGTGTATGGCACTGAGTGCGGGCGTGTGTGTGAGTACTTCGGTCCAAATAATCAAGGTCCGGATGGATGAAGGGATGGCGGCCGCTTGTCCTTTAATGGCACCAGTAAGGCAGCACAGTAGTAAGGCAGCACAGCAGCGAGGCAGCACAGCAGCGAGGCAGCACAGCAGTAAGGCAGCACAGCAGCGAAGCGTCTGGCAGGAGAACGAACAATAGTCCTTTTCAAGGCTACTGCAGAAGGCGATATTCCCCGCTAGCTCACCCCAGCTTGCTCTCTGGCACAGCTACAAGCCACGTGAGCTCATAGCCCCATAGTGACATACGAACTTGGCTACCAACGTCCGCTTAGCATGGCGGCTAATTGTCGAGCTTGCTAGCTTAGCCTCGATTAGCGATTAGCACCTTAATAACCATTACTACACATCACATCATAGCAAACACATGATAACACATGGAATAGTATAATATACATACGAAACAGATTTTTACCTGGCAGGAGAACGAACAATAGTCCTTTTCAAGGCTACTGCAGAAGGCGATATTCCCCGCTAGCTCACCCCAGCTTGCTCTCTGGCACAGCTACAAGCCACGTGAGCTCATAGCCCCTCCCGCTAGGATGTACTACCACAGTCGACTGTCGTAAAGCAGCCGCAAACCAATAGCAATAAAAAAAAACTCAAAATCATTGAAGAACATTTTATAACACCCAATATAGGTATATACATATATACTGAATATCACACAATATCAGATAACCACATTAACACTGGGTTACATCCACCCCTGCTTAAAGTGTGACGTCCCCGTCACTATCACCCGACAGAGATTGCACTAACCCAGCAATCTGTTGTTGTAATGACAGGAAAAAGTTATTGAGCAATGCAAGTGTCATCGGCACATTGAAACTGTGATGCTTACAATCGACTTTGTAGCCGACCTGATAGTCACTGAGATAAGCCGGTGGCACTCTCCTCCTTTGTGGCCTACCACATGTTGGGGCTGGGCTGAGCACCTCCTCATCGTTTGCTGTCTCCGATCCTGTCAGATCTACAATGAATTCAGGTGCCCCAGGATTCAGAGGATACTGTGGCTGGGACGCCTCCTGTTCTCCCAGAACATCCCTTTGATCCGCCAACAAGTCATTGTCAGGAAATTGGCTGGATGTAAAGTTTATTTCCTCGTCTTGCCCAAACTCCTCCTCCAGCCGAGTTTCTTCTGTGTTGCTCCCTGCATCCTCTCTCATGAGAGGTTGAACCGAACTGGTTAGCACATCCTGACTGTCACATTGCAGGTTAACCGGTAGGAACCCACAGGGAAGAAGCATGTCACGATGCAGAACTCGCTCTCTGCCCTCTGCATCCTCTGGCCTAATCACATAAACCGGGATAGACTCATCCGTCTGCTTAACAACGATGTGCACAATAGGCTCCCACTTATCAGAGATTTTGTGTTTCTTTCTTAGGCTCAGATTCCTTACCAGGACTCTGTCACCCACTTCCAATGGAAGGGCAGTAACCTTAGCATCCCAGCGTCTTTTGTTCAACAATTGTCTCTTCTCAGCATTTCTTGAGGCTAGGTCGTATGCATACTTCAGCCTACTCTTTAGTTCTCGTACATACTGAATATGTGTTCTGGTGCTGTGGCCACGTGGACTATGTCCAAAACAGAGATCAATCGGAAGGCGTGGCTCTCTACCAAACATCAGAAGGAAGGGCGCTTCTCCAGTTGCGTCATGTTTTGTACAGTTATAAGCATGTACAAGGGGGCGAACATACTTCCTCCACTCCTCTTTTTTCTTATCCTCCAGAGTTCCGAGGAGGTCCAACAGAGTCCTGTTGAATCTTTCCACTGGATTTCCACGTGGATGGTAGGGTGTCGTACGGGACTTTGTAATCCCTGCTAGTTTACAAAGCTCTGCCACTATTTCAGATTCAAAACAAGCACCTTGATCACTATGGATTCTGCGAGGAAACCCGTAGTGACTGATGAAGTTCTCCCATAACACTGTGGACACCGTTTTCGCTGTCTGATCTCTCGTGGGATATGCCTGTGCATATTTTGTAAAATGATCAGTTAGTACTAGGATGTTCCTGGTGTCTCTCGAATCGGGTTCTATTGTCAGAAAATCTATGCACACTAACTCGAGGGGACCACTGACTTTGATGTTGACAAGTTTAGAGGCTTTCTGCACTCGTGCCTTTCGTTTCACACACCTCTCACATGTTTTACACTTGTTCTCAATGTAGCTAGCCATTTTTGGCCAGTAAAACCTCGCTCTAGCCAGTTCTAAGGTTCTCTCAATACCCATGTGACCTGTCTCGTCATGAACACCTTGGAAAGCTCTCTCTCGATGGCTATTAGGGATGACAAGTTGATGGAAGGCCTTCCCCTTTTGATCAAAAACTCTACGGTATAGCACCCCATCAACTAGAAGTAACTTTGATTTCTCCCGTAAAAACAGAACCACCTCAGGTTCCTCAGACTTTCTGTCAAAAGTCTCATCCCCAGTCTCTAAAATGCCTATGATGCGGGCTAAAGAGCTGTCATTTCTCTGTAACTGATACCAGTCCACCATAGACATTCCTGGTAGGGCTGACTGGCCAGGTAGGGGGACGGGATCCTCAAGGTCATCAGGAACCGCACTGTCATTGCACAAGAGTGTTTCCACGGCAGGGATTACAGTGTCGACTGTCTGTGTGCCTTCACCTAAGATCGTGTTGACATTGACACTATGACGCTTACACACAGTACTCATTGCCTCCCCATCGAGAACTTTAAACTCCTCAGGGGACAAACTAGCACAGTCCAGCATGCTGGAGATTCTTCTGTCTGTCTCCAGGGACTCCTCGTCCTCCTCTGAGGGTCCATGAGGCCTCCTAGAGAGCCCGTCAGCATCAGTGTTATGTTGGCCAGATTTGTAGTGTATGTCAAAGTTGTAAATCGACAGAGAAGCAAGCCATCTGTGACTTGCAGCATCAAGCTTCGCACTGGTCAACACATACGTCAAAGGGTTGTTATCAGTCAGCACCTTGAAATTAGCCCCATACAAATAATCATGGAACTTCTCACTTACTGCCCACTTGAGGGCGAGAAATTCTAATTTATGTACAGGGTAATTCTTTTCGCTTTTGGAGAGGCCACGACTAGCATAAGCTACTACTCGAGTCTGGCCGTCTTGAACCTGATACAACGCTGCTCCCAGGCCTGACATACTGGCATCTGTGTGTACTACGTACGGGAGCTGCCAGTTGGCGAAAGCCAGAACAGGTGCTGAAATCAGTTTTTCAACGATAAGGTCAAAAGCAGCCTGGCAGGCAGGGGTCCATTTTGCCCCAAGTGAGGGTGACTTTGTTCGTGGCCAATGTTTTTGGCCTTTATGCCTGGGGGCTAGTTCTCCCTTTAACAAGTCATTGAGAGGCCTGACAATGCAAGAATAATCTCTCACAAACCGCCTGTAATACCCCGTGAAACCTAGGAATGACCGAAGCTCTTTGGCAGTTTGTGGGCATGGCCAGTCTTTCACAGCAGTAATTTTGTCTGGGTCAGGCTGGATCCCCTGGGCAGATATTACATGCCCCAGATATTTCACGGAGGTTTGGAAGAACTTGCATTTAGAAGGGGATAACTTCAGACCAAACTCAGCAATGCGCTTAAGGACCTTCATCACCCGCTCTTCATGCTCTTCCAGTGAGTTGGAGAAGATTATGAGGTCATCTAGAAATGCAACAACCTCCTGGAGGTTAATTCCCTCCATCACTTTCTCCATTGTCCGTTGAAACGTGGCAGGGGAGTTAGTCAAGCCTTGAGGCATCCTCCGAAATTGCCATGTTCCAAACGGCGTTGTAAATGCTGTCTTGGGTCGATCACATGGCTCAACTTCAAGTTGATAGTACCCGCTCTTGAGATCTAAAACAGTGAACCATTTTGAACCAGAGAGCAGAGTGAACGTCTCCTCTATACGAGGCAATGGGTATGCGTCCTTTTTGGTGAGGTTGTTTAGTCTCCGGTAATCTACAACCATTCGCAGTTCCCCATTCTTTTTCCTTACAAGCACTACTGGAGAGGCATAGGGGCTATGTGACTCCTCTATAATGCCTGTTGCCAAAAGGTCTTGGAGGTGTCTTTTCAAATCATTGAAATCAGCGGGCGAAACACGTCTTGTCCGCTCTTTGAATGGGACATGAGGTTCTAACTCAATGCGGTGACTGACCCCCGTCACACTACCAACGTCAAGATCATGTTTCGAGAAAGCATCTGATGCTTCTCTGACAATTCTAGCCTGTATGTGCTCTTTGAATTGTGGTGATATCGGGCTGTCCCCAAAATCAAGGCCAAGAAGCACGGCAGATTGGTTACTGTCCTCGCTATGAGAAGCTAGCAGGGACTGTGCCTGCAGAGGAGCATCTTCGGGCTGGGGGTTCATATCAGGGAGTGCAACAGGAACCGCCCAATCAATGGGGGAGCACTCAGCAATAGCTGTTCCAGGATACAGTGTGATGCCCCGCCGAGAGGCATTTTTGACCGCAACTTTAAACTTACAGTGAGACATAGGTTTTACATCAACTATCTGGTCATAGATGATAAACCCCCCTGGTGTAGGTGTGTCCTCCGAGCTACACACAAGAGCCTGAAATTTATCGCTCCCAGGTTTAGTGTGGCAGATGGCTTTCAAAGTATACACCTCACCTGGTTTCAAATGCACCGGTACCTTGCTGGAGAGTGCAACACGGAGGGCTTTGACCTCGTCTGCTTGGGGGTCAGCCTGCTTGAAACATTCGGTATATGCCATGACCCAGTTAGTGTCAATGGGTAGAGTCTGCAGGAACTTTGCTCCACCCTTTTTTTGACAGTCTTGTAGCATGGGACCTAACACATTTGTGCCCACAAGAAGAGAAAACTTATCATTGTACGATTGATCTGGACTAACTAATGCTAAGATGTTGAAACACTTGTCTGTGCCACAAGCACTTTCAGGGAACTGAACTTTAGCCTCAATGTACCCCACATATGGTACCTTTTGTCCAGCCGCACCTTCGATGTCCAGTACCTCTTTTATAGAGAACAGTTCTCTATGAGAAAGATAGCGAGAATAGAATGACTCTGATATTATTGACACTTGGGACCCGGTGTCAATTAAACACCGACACGGAACTTGATCTAACCATGCTAAACCATCACAAGGCTCCCCAATTAGACCCTGAGGAAACTGGGGAGGCACCGTTGGAGCTGGGGCTTCGTACATGCACTGGCTTGAAGGCTTGGAACTGCTCTGACCATCAGCTCCTGCTCGTTCCACAGCAGGAGCTCCTACTGGTTTAAAGGCAAGTTGGACTGTGGACTATTCTGTCGCTGAGCCATTGAACACTGGCTTTGCCCAGCACTGTGCCTCTCACACAATTTCTTTTGCACTAATATGGCATTGGTTGGGTTTGAACATTGTGGCAACATATGTGAATCCTCCCCACAATTATAGCAAAATTTCCCAACCCTTTTATGATCACCAGGTAGCCTAGCAGGAGTTGGTGGAGCTGGATTGTGGATTTTGGTTCTGTGCGATAGCTTCTGCCTAGTTTTATCACTTTTGGGACACTGAGAATTTGCTGCAGATGAGCTGTTCATTAGCTCTGCTTCTAGCTGCCTGATTCTTTCCTCCAGTTGCTCTCTGGTACAAGCATCCAGCGCTGTGGGAGGTGTGCCAGAATGCCTGCCGTCATCTGTGGCTACGAGTGTTCTAGCCTGCACTTTAGTTGAGGTGCCGCTCATGTAACGTCTCCTGCGCATTTCTTTTAACTGACTCTCTTTCTCATGCGTTCTGATTTTAAAAAGCAGCTCTGAGAAAGTGGGAATAACATGATGTGCAGATCCCACTATTTCTTTTAGATGCAGAGTGGCAATTAGAGAGTCATCCCAGCAACCTCTGAGGAACTGCTTTAGTAGCTGAACATCAAAATCACTTCTAGGTATGCCATTACCGTCAACTACCTCCTGCAGCAACGTCTGGAGTCGGCGCAAGTAATCAGATGCCTTTTCTCCACTATTCTGATGAGTCTCTAGGTACTGAATATACAGCTCTTCACCTCCAGTGACATTGCCATAAGCCTTGTCAAGCTCATCGAGATAGTCTTTTGGTGGTGCTTGAGACCCAATAGAAAGGGCCACATTCAAAGCAGGGCTAGCCAAGCTATCGAGGAAAACACGGCGCTGCTGCCCTTCGGAAAGGGTAGAGTCATTTAGTACCTGTTTAGCTCTAAGTCGCCATACCCTGTACTCTACCTCATTAGGGGGTTTTGGAGAGTTTCCTGAAAATGAGCGGAGCTCAAAACCAGAGGGAGTGTGCATGGGCGAGTCATGTTTTACAATGTGCTCCACAATGACTCTCTGAACCTCCGCTGGCAAAGGATCAACAAGCAGGGAGTCCGCATCAAGTGCCTGTTTAGCCTTGGGCACATGGCCATCATCACAGGCGGCAGTTGACCTGGGACCGGGTGTGGACTGAGTTTTAACTCCCAAGGTAGGAGTTGAGGTAGCTAACCCCTTATATGTATCATTTTTCCCACACATGTGGCTCACTGCAGCCTGATTTAAAGTCATGGGGCTCACATTATATGCTAATGCCAGTTCGTTCACTTGTTCTCTGAAACTAGCAGTCACATCATCAATTGCTCGAGCGAGGGGGACCACATCATGCGCCAGGTGAAAACTGTCAGGTCCCTGAGGACAGTACTCATCTATCTGAATAACCTCCCAACACTCCCCATCTGCTGAATGTTCTCCATCTAAGAGCATTGGGGTAATGCACTCCATGAACTGACACAAAATAGTGTCAGGGAGACTATCTATTTGTTGAATTTTGACAACGTGATCCAGCAAAGCGAATGCTCTTTGCACCTCTTGTAGTTTAATCTCGGCTTTAGCCCCTTTTAACAAAACAGTGTACTCTGGATCAAAACCATACCTGTCACAAAACTCCATTGTCTCTCTCTGCAAAGCAGTAGATGAATTCACAGATGTCTGTGCATGTGCTTCAGGATAAAGTTAGTGATGCGCTCCAGTCCCTGTTCGGGCGCCAATTTTTTCCTACTACTCTTAGTTGTAACCAATACGTCTACTCACCAAAGAATGAGTGAAGCAATATGGATAACAGCAGAGGACAATTTATTTAGGGTCTGATGGCAATTTACCATCGGTGTCCAGCACTTTAAAGGATTGATGGACTGGAGCACATCTGTCCTTAACATACCCTCTTAAACATCAGCTTGACACTGATATATCAAAGGAAACTTAACCGACTTTAAGTGCAAATGTTTCAACCTGAACAACTTAAAACTTCTCTGGGATACAATGTAGACAAAGACAAGAAGAAGAAAAATATTTCCATCAATAGTCACTTTTCCTAACCAGGAGACAAGTGAATATATTATGTAAAGAGTCCTTTTTCTCAGTCCTGGGGTTGTAACACCACAACCTCCTCAGTCCGTAATCAGAGAGTGTCTATTTGACAATAACCAAAATGTCTTTGGATAGTCTTTGTGAATGCAAACAAAACAAAACAAAAAAAACAAATGATATTAGCTGGCCAGCAAAATAAAGAGAGTGTATGGCACTGAGTGCGGGCGTGTGTGTGAGTACTTCGGTCCAAATAATCAAGGTCCGGATGGATGAAGGGATGGCGGCCGCTTGTCCTTTAATGGCACCAGTAAGGCAGCACAGTAGTAAGGCAGCACAGCAGCGAGGCAGCACAGCAGCGAGGCAGCACAGCAGCGAGGCAGCACAGCAGTAAGGCAGCACAGCAGCGAAGCGTCTGGCAGGAGAACGAACAATAGTCCTTTTCAAGGCTACTGCAGAAGGCGATATTCCCCGCTAGCTCACCCCAGCTTGCTCTCTGGCACAGCTACAAGCCACGTGAGCTCATAGCCCCATAGTGACATACGAACTTGGCTACCAACGTCCGCTTAGCATGGCGGCTAATTGTCGAGCTTGCTAGCTTAGCCTCGATTAGCGATTAGCACCTTAATAACCATTACTACACATCACATCATAGCAAACACATGATAACACATGGAATAGTATAATATACATACGAAACAGATTTTTACCTGGCAGGAGAACGAACAATAGTCCTTTTCAAGGCTACTGCAGAAGGCGATATTCCCCGCTAGCTCACCCCAGCTTGCTCTCTGGCACAGCTACAAGCCACGTGAGCTCATAGCCCCTCCCGCTAGGATGTACTACCACAGTCGACTGTCGTAAAGCAGCCGCAAACCAATAGCAATAAAAAAAAACTCAAAATCATTGAAGAACATTTTATAACACCCAATATAGGTATATACATATATACTGAATATCACACAATATCAGATAACCACATTAACACTGGGTTACACTAACAACAGTTAAACCAAACAATAAACAACAGAAAAATCCTTTAACCGCGGGATATAGTCATTGGGGGAGATTCTGGCCACTGCTATTAACTTAGTGCTAATTAATTAAATAATTAAATAAACCTACTAACGTGGTAGCAGTGTACTGAGGCATAACTTTAGCTTAAACATACACAAACAACTATAACTATTATCATACCAGTTAACCTGTCAAAGGTAATAACACTTACAGTCTCATTAACGCACACGGAATCACACAAACTGCGATACAACTGCTCTGCTGCTGCTTTTCGTCTCTCACTCTCCCTCTGCGTGATGCGCACATGATCACTGATGCGCTCATTTGGGTGCGCTTGATTCTTGCCACTAGACATCCTGAGGCCGAGTCAGCAGGGAATTTGCACACACAGGTAGCCAGCAGCTGTGACCAGCACTACTTGTGCAGTTAATAAAAGGACAGGTAATGTTTGTCGCGCTGTTGCACGCACAGCACGCTCGTTTGTTTCAGTTCGTCAGTTGCAACAAGACAGCTTACCAACGTGTACGTAATAAGCTGATACTCCTGTGTGCTACACACTACAGTGTGCGCTGTACACCTACTTACTGGTTGTGTCGCATCAGTCTGTGTCTCTGAGTTAACTTGTGTTTCTCCTACAGCTCCGGACCGCAACAAATGCGCGTGCTCTTTGTGAGCTCGTTCCCGGCTCGTAACCAGCGCGTTCTGCCGTCGAGGGCGATCATTGGTTAAATGTGATCATGTGACTGATGCAAGCCAGATCCTTTTATTTAGCAAAACTGTGATTAATAGTTAAATATTATTGTTGAGGGGCACAGACAGGACTCCGCACGCACACACACATTAAAAATAATAATAATAATTTTTTTTAAAAAGTTGCCTCAACAAAAGGGCACTTTGGGCACCCATCAGGAAAGGGGCGGGTGCTCAAGCCCCCCCAGCTCCCCCCGCCTCTGCACGTGCCTGAGCTGCAGCCACGCTGAGTCTCTGTTTCAGCCACATTGAAAGTTCGGACTTCAAAGTTTTTAAATTTTAATTACAGGCCAGTAAATCCAGAGTTATGATCATATATATCAGCCACGCTTCGTTCTAAATACTGTCGTCACGTGTGTGTTTTAAGCGTTTTGTAAGGACAGCACGAAAACAGGAAAGAAAGGAAAAAAGCCACCTCTTTCTTATTGGTGGAAAAATGCACCATGTCGACCAATTTAAAAAAAGTCAACATGTGGGATTTGGTTGTTTAGGAAGAGGGAAAAGTTTGGGGAGTGACGGTAACAGGGCGAGCGAGACAGAGCGAGAGAGAGAGTTTAGATGTGGCAGATTTGTGACGTTTAGTGTGTTGTGTAGTCGTTCTGTTGTGTAGTCGTTTTGTTTAGTGTGTCAGTGAGGGCGCTAATGACTGTCAGAGGCACATTTGCAACGTAAACACTGTCACTAAGTAGAAAACCAGCGGAGTGATACACCTGCTGTTGTCGGGCCTGCAGGTTTGTCCCTGTGCTCTTCTGTCTTTTGGTGGACAAACTTGTTTTTTACTGGCACACATCATTTGTGGGGCATCTTATTGCCACACCTGATTGTTCTCTCATTTTAGTTTTAGTAATATTTTTAAATGGTTGTAGAAAATGAAACAAACGGTGTATTGGCTGCATTTTTAGATAAATAGTTGTTTATGTTTATAAAATGTACGTTTTATATTTGCATTTCAAGTTATAAACATTTACCCAACATGTCTGTGTTTTTTTACAGTAAAAAAACAACTAAAGTCAGTTGAGCTGAATTTAGTTGTTTTTTGCCTGTAAAAAGGCAATTACAAGAAAATGGAACAAGATAGACCCACCATCACAGGACGAATGGATCAAAATTATAGATGAAATACAAACAATGGAAGAATTGACCTACAGAATAAGGACTCAGGAAGATCAATACCATAAAAAGTGGGAGAAATGGACTGAGTACATAAACCCAACAGGATAAAGACCAACACACTGATAATGAGAAATGATCAAACTGTAGAAACAAGGAGATCCAACATGGGTTTGTTTTGTTATCCTACCTGTTGTATTTATCTTTTTGTTGTTGTTGTTGTTGTTGTTGTTGTTTTGTTTTGTTGTTACCCCCCCCCCCCCCCCCCCCCGTATAATGTTTAAAGAAAAACAATAAAAAGAAAGTAAAAAAAATAAATAAATAAATTCAGTTGAGCTGAAAAGAAAAAATGAAATGAAACAATCTGAGGGGACATAAACAACGTAAACTCAAAGGAGTCACAAATGTCCGGTTGTATTTCAGACCTCAGTGGGTTCATCCAACAAATCATGAAAAATGAGGTTTACATGTTTGTTCATGACGGTGCAGATTTCTGACATTTTGTGTAATTTAAGCTGCAACAATGTGACTGTTTTCTAACAAAAACAGTGAAACTTAAGTTAGACTTGTGTTTGTAAATGAAGCGCCCCATGTTGTGTAGCTTTCTGGAGTTTATACTTATTGGGCTACATATTTATTTATCATACAGGCTATACAGTACATAGCATCAAAACTCACATGTTTTATGTAACTAAAGTGTGTAATCATGTGGGCTACAGACAATAATTAAGTTATCGACTATATTTATATGAAAAACGTGCATACTTACTGCATTTGAATCATGTAACCACATGTAACCACCTGCATGAGTGTTTGGGGGGGGGAGGCTTTGATTTTGCCACCCTAAGAAAATTTCTCTAGATCCGCCCCTGCTAATGAGACCTCCATCGCATAGTCAGAGGCCTGATTGGTTGATGCTTCTAAACATCTGTTTTGGCTCTCGGCGAAGGCGGTCGCACTTTTCTCCTCTCCTCCTCCTCCTCTCCCTTAGCTTCCCTGCTTAGCCTCTTATGTCTTTGTCTAGTCTCGTGTTTTTTGTATTACTTTTCCCTGGAACACTCTCTCACAGTCTGTTCTCTAAAACCTAAAAGAGGAATTATGGATTTGATCAACTGGTCTCTGAATGCAATTGACACCCCTTCTCAACGAGAAGTCTGGGCTCGGGTGAGCCTGAGTGCTGAAGATATCTACCTATTCGGAACCATGATAACAGGGTTCTTGCTGATCGGAGCTGGCTTGGCCCTGACTTATGGAAGAATTAAGGAAGCGGAACCGGCTGTTCAAACCCCCACAAGGCTGCCCGCTGGGATTGGAACGATGGGACGAGGCGTGAGTTTTTCAAAATGGGCTCATTGAGTGCAGCATGGATAAGATCTTGGAGAACGCACGGCTGCCATGAATACTCAGAACAAGACCTCTGAGTGAAAAACTGGATTACATCTGGAGGGGCTCGCTCGAATAACACCTTTGAGCGCAAATTGGATCACATCTTGGGGAAGTGCACTGCAGTCGTGAGTTCTCAGAACCTGCTCTTTGAGCAAAAGAATGACAACATCATGGAGCGTAAGTAACATCATAGAGCCTCCCCATGATGGTATCAAACTTCTGTTCCGTGGTGTTATCATTCTTGTGATTCTGAGACCCCACAACTGCAGTGAGCCGTTCTGCGATGTGATCCAACTTTCGCTCAAGGGTCTCATTTTGAGCAGGCCTCTCTTTGATGTATCCCAATATATGCTCAATGGTGTTATTGAGTCTTCACGGCAGCTGTAAGCGTCTCCAAGGTGTTAGCCATGCTGCGTTCGTTGTGAGAGGTCGCGCCTCGTCCCATCGCTTCGATTCCAGCGAGCAGCCTTGGGGGGGGGGGGGGGGGGGGGGAGGGGGGGGTTTGAACAGCTGGTTCTGCTCTCATAATTCTCCGATAAGCCAGGGCCAAGCCAGCTCAGATCAGCAAGAACCCTGTTATCATGGTTCCGAATAGGTAGATATCTTCAGCGTCCTCGATCGACAGTCCCGCCAGGCACATGACCCTCCGATTCTGCCACCCGTCCATCGTGTATCCGGCAGGGAAAGTCCCTCCAGGGCACTCGGGCTCTCCCGAGCCCAGACTTCTCGTTGAGAAAAGGGTGTCAATAGCATTCAGAGACCAGTTGATCAAATCCATAATTCCTCTTTTAGGTTTTAGAGAACGACAGTGAGAGACTGTTCCAGGGAAAGTAATGCACACGAGACAAGACAAGGACACAAGAGGCTAAGCAGGGAAGATAAGGGGAAGGAGGAGAGGAGAAAAGTGCGACCACCTTCGCCAAGAGATAAGCACGCACTCATCCCCCTCCCTTTCCAAACGCCTTCGATGCTTGTTTCCTGCGGGGGAACACGGCGGGTCTGTGTGCCGCGCTGGAATGGTAGCGCTGTGCAGGGCGGCTGCTGTGTTCGCTTCAGATTACTCCTCACCCCCCACCCAATCCTGTGGCTTGTCATGTCTTTCACAGAGTTGTACTGTGGACATTTATGTGCTTTTTGTGCAGAGGAGTTTTTTTGTTTCCTGTTCTTGTGCTGTCCTACCATGGAAGCACAGCATGAGTAGAGGTCTCTTTTTTTCCTCTTGTACTTTCCCATTGTAGTGTATATTTCAGTGTTTTTCTGTAACGCTACCGATCTCCGACTTGTATCCCCATGTGATGTCTTTGTTGTGTGTGTAAGCTTGGGGGGGGGGGGGGGCGGTCCTTCATGTGGCGAATAAAGCTTTGATTGATTGATTGAAACGCTTCATTTTGTCACAATAACCTCACGTTCTTTGTCATGTTTGTGTTGTTGCTGTCAGTCGAGGCGTCCGTCCTTCTGTCCCATCAACGAGAAGCCGGACAAAGAGGGCACAGAGGATTCTGGGAAAACGGCAGTGGTGTTTTCTCTGAAGAACGAGGTCGGCTGTCTGGTCAAAGCTCTCAGACTGTTTCAGGTCAGGAAGCCCTCAAAAACAGATCACGCCTGAACCTCTGCCCCACCTCCATCTTCACCCTCTCTGTCCTCGCGTCCTCCTGCAGGAGAAGCACGTGAACCTGAACCACATCGAGTCTCGGATGTCGAAGCGAGTTCCTAACGAGGTGGAGATCTTTGCAGACTGCAGCTGCAGCAAGAAAGAGTTCAACGAGCTGCTGGAGCATCTCAAAGACCACGTCAACATCGTGTCCTTCAATACGCCAGCACATGTGTGGTGTGCTGAAGCAGGTATGAGCGCGCTCAGGCGCACACCTGGATTTCTGGAGGCTTTCTGCTTTTGTCTTAACAGCTACTGCTTTAGTTTTAGTCAACTAAATGTGATGCGATTACAGCAGACGTAATCTGAAGTTGATTCAGTGACTCAAATCTAAAATGTAAAATTTGTGTTTTGAGCGGTGAGTGATTCTCCACGATGTTTACAAAGACCGCGTCTCTTCTTCTCTCCCTCTTCTGTTATGTTTTCATGGGAGTGGGCTGAACCGCCCCTCCCTCGTTGTTTATCAGGAGCAGATGGAACGCTGCACAATGAGGTCACTTCCGATTGGATCACTTCACACTCACCCCAACTTTTCTGTAGTACCTGATTAGTTCTGATTGGATCTCTTCATCTTGTTTTGACTAAAGTGGCCAGTTTCTAGCCACGTGCATAAAACGGCAAAGGTGGAGGAGAAGAGAAGTCGTAGGTGTTCACGTGCCGTGGAGCGATATTTAAATGACCACGCCTGTTTTACCACTGGAGAAGGCGTCCCCTTCACCAAAGAAACAAAAACAGGAAGGAAAGAGACTATGTCTTCGACATCTAAGCAAAATCATATTGTCTTCCTCCGCAGCTCAAGTTCATCTCCTGAGCTGAAGTCAGGGAGCTAATACATGAAAACATGCATAAACTCGCTCATTCATTCCTGATATTGTCACATTTTGCCAGTTAGTGTCCTAAAAATCACACTTTTCCCCTGATAAACAGTTTTGACATTTTCACATTGTAAAAGAGCAGCTAACACAGGCTAACAGAGGCTAAAAAAGCAGCCAACACAAGCTACTGCAGCTAACAGAGGCTAACAAAGCAGCCAACACAAGCTAAAAGCAGCTAAAACTGTAGCTAACAGAGGCTAACAGAGGCTAACAAAGCAGCCAACACAAGCTAAAAGCAGCTAAAACTGCAGCTAACAGAGGTTAACAGAGGCTAACAAAGCAGCCAACACAAGCTAAAAGCAGCTAAAACTGCAGCTAACAGAGGCTAACAGAGGCTGAAAAAGCAACCAACACAAGCTAAAAGCAGCTAAAACTGCAGCTAACAGAGGCTAACAGAGGCTAAAAAAGCAGACAACACAAGCTAAAAGCAGCTAAAACTGCAGCTAACAGAGGCTAACAGAGGCTAAAAAAGCAGACAACACAAGCTAAAAGCAGCTAAAACTGCAGCTAACACAGGCTAACAGAGGCTAAAAAAGCAGACAACACAAGCTAAAAGCAGCTAAAACTGCAGCTAACACAGGCTAACAGAGGCTAAAAAAAAGCCAACACAAGCTAAAAGCAGCTAAAACTGCAGCTAACACAGGCTAACAGAGGCTAAAAAAAAGCCAACACAAGCTAAAAGCAGCTAAAACTGCAGCTAACACAGGCTAACAGAGGCTAACAAAGCAGCCAACACAAGCTAAAAGCAGCTAAAACTGCAGCTAACAGAGGCTAACAGACACTAACAGCAGGTAGTGGACAACACTGTGAAATGAAAAGCTATCATACAGAATGTAAAGGTTTGACAGGCCGCAGTGTTTAAGCGTTGTGAGACTTCTCTGTGTTCTTCTCAGATGAAGACGAGGTTCCCTGGTTTCCCATGAAGATCTCCGAGTTGGATCAGTGCTCTCACAGAGTGCTGATGTACGGGTCCGAGCTGGACGCCGACCATCCCGTGAGTCGTTTCAGTTCAACTTTATTTATAAAGAACAGCTCACAGATGCCTGCAACGTGAGTTCATCTTGCATTCGAGACAAAGAGGGGGCCAGACTGCAGTGTTTAGGGCCTTTGTGTGCAGGTCAGGGTGTTAAGTTTCTCCTTCGGGTCTTCGGGCTCATCTCTGAGTTCACCTCTGGACCTCCTATAGCTGTTTTCATTCAAGAGGAAAACTTTAACTGAGTCTGTAGCTGTCCAGCCTGTAGGTGGCATAGATCAGGAAGTGAGACCTGCAGAATGAGTTCCTCCCCACAGGTTGAGGTGCTGAGTTCAATGTGCTGCTCATCTGCCCCCTCACGTGGAAGAGGCGGGGCTTTTTACACACACCTGCCCGCTCTTCGATCCACACAAAATAAATTCGTCTTTGGGGCTTCGACACACTGGAGGAGGTCCAGCTAACGTGTCAGATGTCAGCCTTTCTTGGTGGGACGTACGAGTGGCAGCAAAGCTGCGAGCAGCCCATAGGTGCACGCAGAGGTGGCAGAAAGCTGGGCATGATGGGATATCTGTACTCTGACTGTGTGTCCTCTTCCTTCCTGTCAGGGGTTTAAAGATAATGTTTATCGCCAGCGCAGGAAGTACTTTGTGGAAGTGGCCATGAATTATAAGTTGTAAGTATGTTCGTCCGTTCGTCGTGTTTTCTCGTGTTTCACCTCTCACGTGTTTCACGTCTCGCGTGCCCCTCCCCCCACAGCGGGCAGCCCATCCCTCGTATCGAGTACACGGAGGAGGAGGTGAAGACGTGGGGCGTGGTGTTCAGAGAGCTGACCAAACTGTATCCGACTCACGCCTGCAAAGAGTACCTGAAGAACCTGCCGCTGCTCACTGAGCACTGTGGCTATAGAGAGGACAACATCCCGCAGCTGGAGGACGTCTCACTATTCCTCAGAGGTACGTCTCTCTGAACACGTTCACCTGGACTCAGGTGACCCATGAGTCACATTACAGATTCCAGAAGTTCTGCTGAAACATGAAGCGCTGTTGGTGGCTGCCCCGCCTCTTTGATGACATAATCCCTCCACGGTGATGTTTTTTGATGGATGAGAACGGGCCAGAGCTGAACAGGATGATGACCTCACTTCCTGTGTGGCTTCCTGTGTGTTTCAGAGCGCTCTGGCTTCACCGTTCGCCCGGTGGCAGGTTATCTGTCTCCCAGAGACTTCCTGGCTGGTTTGGCCTACAGAGTCTTCAACTGCACTCAGTACATCCGGCACAGCACCGACCCGCTCTACACCCCCGAGCCGTGAGTACCTCCACCTCACATCCACCTTTCATCCATCTCTAGTTTGATGAGTTTGATGATTTCCAGCTCAGCATCACGCAGACAAAGAGGTGAAATCCACTCTGTGTATTCAGTAGTTGTAGTGATCCATCTTTCCTCCTCCTCCTCCTCTCAGAGATACGTGTCACGAGCTGCTGGGTCACGTCCCCCTACTGGCTGATCCAAAGTTTGCCCAGTTCTCTCAGGAGATCGGTCTGGCCTCTCTGGGAGCGTCTGACGAGGACGTTCAGAAACTCGCCACAGTGAGTTTCATCATCATGGTAACGCTGCAGAGGTTCGAATCCAGCTGTGGGAGGTTTACGGAAGACTTAGGATAAAAGAAATTGAAATAAGCCAGTAAAATAATAAATAAATATCTCTTTAAGAGTAATGGTACTAAAAATAGCAGCTGTATGAGATTAAATATTTTACACCCTATTACACGTTAATTATATTAATTTCGAAAATTATTTCTTCATGTTTTGTTTGAGAACGATGAGAGTCCTATTCTCACCTTATGTAATGATGAAGTGTCACCTGATGGTGGCGCTAGAAGAACATGTTTCATCACCAACATGTTTTAACTTTACAGCATCACTTTAAAGTGGATCTGTTCTGTTAGAGTAACAGAGTAAAAGTACTCAGTTACTTTGAAGCCCTGTAACTCAGTACAAAACAGAATCAACAACGCAAAGACATGCGCTCTAGAGACTCAGTTTCACACAGTTTTTTATAGTCATACATCTCCATGACATCACAGAGATGGGACAGAAGCCCCACCCAGCTGCTGCTCAGAGCTTCTGTTTGTGAGGGTTAGCGTGGTTACACCCCCTGTGGTGCAAAATGATATTACATGAAAGCACAGGCCATCTGAACAGCTGATGTCTCTAACACAGAGGTTTGGACATGATGCCATAGAAACCAGTTTTTAAAGGAACCAATCAGTGATCAATCAGTGATGGAGCCTCGTGTGTTTCAGTGTTATTTCTTCACCATCGAGTTCGGACTGTGCAAACAGGACGGTCAGCTGAGAGCTTATGGAGCCGGTTTACTGTCGTCTATTGGAGAGTTGAGGGTAACACACACAATGCACATACGCGCACGCACACACAGACGCACACACGCACGGTGGAAGTGATGTTTGTCTGCTGATGTTTTTCCCAGCATGCCCTGTCTGAAAAGGCATGTGTAAAGATGTTTGACCCGAAGACGACCTGCAACCAGGAGTGTCTCATCACCACCTTCCAAGAGGTTTACTTCGTGTCGGAGAGCTTCGAGGAGGCCAAGGAGAAGATGAGGTAAGCAGCGAGTAGTCACTGAACGCATCGTGAATGTTTTAAAGTCTGAACAGGAACTAAACTCCTGCCTGGACCGAGCCCGCCGTGACTTCCTGTGCGTGCTTCCTTTCCCGCAGAGAGTTTGCAAAGACGATAAAGCGCCCGTTCTCGGTGTACTACAACCCGTACACTCAGAGCGTCGACCTGCTCAAAGACACCCGCAGCATCGAGGACGTGGTGCAGGACCTGCGCAGCGACCTCACCACTGTGTGCGACGCCCTGGGGAAGATGAACACCTATATGGGCATCTGAAGCTGGGGACGCACCACCAAGCTTCTGCAGAACATCAGCCGCCATCACGCATCCATCTACGCCTCTGAGTCCAATGTAGCAACCACAGGAAGTTATTAGCTATCATACCGGCTCATAGTCTGTATCACAGCGCCACGAATCCATCAATGACGACTTACTGACCAGGTCAAAGGTCACCGAGACCATGCCCAAGCATCTGCAGGTGTTTCCTCATGAAGGCAGATCCAGGACGAGGAACGCTCCCTGTAAGGCTTCCCACGCCGATCCAAAGCTGCGTTCACACGAACCACAGAGCAAAGTTTCACCTCGCTGTGTGCAGCATTCACGTCCCCGTGTTGCTCCGTTTGACTGCCTGCAAAGAGTCAAAGGCCTGTTTTTGACACTTTCAAGCCGTCTACGTTCGTCTGAATCCCGTCTCTTTCGCTGCATTTCGGGCTGAACTGCTGAAAAGCATGGCGGCGGTTAGCTCAGTACGATCAGCTCATCAGAGCAAGATGTCGTGAGTAAGAAGGATGTCCAATAAGACCCTCGCACATTGACTCACCTCTTTCAAAACCCCCTTCAGCCAACCGCCATCCATCGTAGAAATGAACTTTTGGTAAATTTTTGCCTCGACAACTTGTTTCTCCTTTACTTTGGCGCCAAACTGCACAGGCAACCATGGCACTCTCTCAGCTGTGTGATGGATCCACAGTTTGGCTCAAAGTGAACAAGAAGCGAAATCGTGCGACTCCCGCCTCATTCGCGTTGCGATTCCTCTGGCGTCCGTCTGAGCTCTCGCCATACTTCCTGCCAGCAGGATCGGGTGAATACATTGTTTATTGGATCAAAACGCATTCGCCTCTCTTCTTGTTGTCTCGTTTTCGATGTCACAGCGTGAAAGCTTCCCTTCGTGCTTGGTGTGAACGCTCCGTCTGAAGGTCCTCCCCTCTGATGAGCTTTGAGGTCTCGTGACTATAGAGCATCAGTGAGTCATGTGATCTGACTGAGGGTTTGTGTGATTTGTGGACTGAACAGGCGGCGCTCTCAGCTGATTGGCCGCGGCTGACTGAACTTCCTGTGCTGCTGTGTTGCTTCTGTACACGCCTGTAAATGATGGACCATTAAAGCTCCCGAGTGTCGCAGGTCTCTGTGTCTTCATTTTTACCTGCAGTGAGAGCATCATGCCTGCACGAGCAGAGGGCGTCCGACGGGTGGGGCTACCTGTGGTTTTAGTCCAAGGTTACAGTCTGCTGAAGTCCTCTGACACTCACCCCCACCATGGTACAAACTCAGTGTGTCATCCAGATGTTTGTGGGTGGGGAACAGCTGGGGGCTTTAGGGTGTTCGAGAGATGTTTGACTTTTAACCGAGACTCAAAGTCATTCCATCAGAATTGGCTTTTCAGTGAGTTTGTGTCGGTGGGACGTGATCCTGTTTCCAGGCTTCATGGCCCCATGCCCAGCTTTAAGCCAGGTTTGAATCTGCTGCTCGTAGAAAGGAGAAGTGCCCTCTCTCTTTTAACCATGTTCAGACAGAGTGCAGGACGAAGGAGATGAGATGTGGAAGTACTTCAACTTTGTTACTGGGAACTTATGAAGAAGAGAATAAACATGAAACTAAGGTTAGACAGCAGGAATATGAGGAACAACACGACAAAGGATGCAGACAAAGGGTTTAAATTCACAAAAGCGAATGGGCAAAGTGGAGACACCTGGGGAACACAAGTGAACTGAATGTGACTAATGAAGCAGAACTGCACACGACACAAAGAAGTATCAAAATAAAACAGGAACTAACAGAACAGGTGACACTTCAATACCAACAGAAAGGTAAACCAACACAGGGACCAGACTGACGACTAAACACAGATAAGACATGAAGTAAATGTACACAACCTACAACTAAACACTGGGTGATGGTTACACTGAGAAAGAAAGCACATGATGACAAGCCTCAGAGTTGATAATAAAGGGGAGATGCTCACAAATAGTAGGTGCTACGACCTGAAAGGTGAGTACGAGGTGCGACCTGTAATGAGTGACCTGAAGAGCTGAGACGGCGAGGACATGTCTGCAAAATACGGCGGCGCACGATTGTGCACAGCGCCAAAAGTTTAGGCCGAGTTTTTAAAAGTGATGAAGAGCAAGCAAAACGTGCGACCTCCTACAGCAGCAGCATTTCAAACTGGATTTAAAGACGTAGCCTGGAACACATCCAGCTGAAACTCATCAGAACCAACATAATAAAACTTTTACTGTCAGTGACGTGGCTAAAAGAGCCTGACACAGGTGTTTACTTCCTGCTCTGTTAGATCCTCTGATGAGCCCAGAAAAAAGTCCCTCCCTGGCTCTTCGGACTAATAATTCCTACTTAGTGATTTTCCTTCTTTTACCGAGTCACCTCCTTTCAGCTTCTGCATGCAGTAGCGGTTTTAGATACGGGCGACACGGGCGGTTGCCCGGGCGGCATCGTGGTGGGGGGCGGCATCACGGGCATCAGCAAAAAAAAAAAAAAAATGCTCATGCTGCCCCAACATCAGCCAGCGCATACTGGGAATGTCACAGGCACTGATCGGTTTTCTATCGCCCATTTGCTGGGAGTAAGGGCGCCCTCCGTTTGCGAGGTGCGCCTGCTGCTTGTGCCACAGGGAGGAGATCGGCGGGGAGCAGCATCTAATAACCAACTCGCAAAATAAAACAAAATAAAAACAAACCAACAAACACGAAAACACCAGACATCCTGATACAGACGTATAATCTGCACCGATGTTTTTTCGAAATTCTGTACGTGAAAAGTGAGCGAGAGCCCTCGGTGCGCGTGCTCGCTGCTGAAGTCAAAGTAAACTTTATTGTCATCTCTGCTACAGACAGTCCAGCATATAGAGACGAGACGACGAGGCTCCAGCTACAGCAGTGCAAGGAAACAAAGAGGAGTAAGAAAATAAATATACACTTTAGGACTCGGGGTAAAGGATCAATAACAATTTAAAATTTACAGTTTGATGATTTAAAGTGTCACACAACCTGTGGAAAGGGGAGGGGCCAGCTGCTTCCAGATAGAGCACATTTCATTCATAATGATGTAAATCCAAGCCCATCATGGATTCATGATCTGAATCCTGGGTTGTGTGAAATCCCAGAAATGCACCTTAGACAAAGGGAGTCTGTGAACTAAGGTGTCGGTGTGTTAGGGTCTGTTAGGTTATGTTGTGATCCTCGGGTTGGGGGATTTGTGTTCATGCTGGAGTGCAAAATTAAAACCAAGATGGACAAGAAAAGTTCAAAGCCATCAGGAGCTCAGTTTAGAAAAAAGAGAAAAGAAGAGGAGGAGAAACGAGCAACAGATGCAGGTAAGCAGATGTATGATTGGATAATGGCAGGTCATCCTGAACCAATCAGAATCAGAACACTTTATTAATCCCTGAGGAAAATATGTGAGTTACAGTTGCTCCAAGAAGAAATGGTAAAAATAGCAACAGTAACAGACTAAACTCCAAACAATACATTATGTTAAAGATTTTAATAGTAATCAGTCATTGTCAGTTGTTGATTTGTCCTGTTCTCATTGTATGACGAATTATGATGGCTGTTTGGTAGCTGTTTGCATACTATGCATACTCTCTCTCTCTCCATATGTGTGTGTGTGTACAACAGTTTTATGTTAATGTACAATCCTTAATATGTTTTGCCTGTGTGTGTGTGTGGGGGGGGGGGGGGGGGGGGCAGAGGGAGTGCTTGCCCAGCGCTCCAAACAGGCTAGGACCGCCAATGTCTGCAGCGTCACGGTTTAAACTGGGACGTTTCCTTTAAACCGACCCCCTTCCACACGGTTTGGTCTCATGAAAGAGGTGAAAGGGTTTTAAAGAGGTAGATGTGACTCATAAACACTTAAAAGTAAAGAGACAACCCTCTGAAGGATCATTAACAAATAACAGAAACTAAAGACATGTTTTTGTTGGTAAAATAAAGAAATCAGGTGGTTGACTTTTAGTTTCAGTGGACTGTGACGACAGACTGAAACGTTCACGATGTGTCACAGTCAGGCTACGGCACAGAAACACCTCTTCTGTGGAACCAGCTTCCAGTTTGGATTCAGGAGACAGACACTATCTCTACTTTCAAGATCAGGCTTCAAACTTTCCTTTTTGCTAAAGCATATAGTTAGGGCTGGACCAGGTGACCCTGAATCCTCCCTTAGTTATGCTGCAATAGACGTAGGCTGCCGGGGATTCCCATGATGCATTGAGTTTTTCCTTTCCAGTCACCTTTCTCACTCACTATGTGTTAACAGACCTCTCTGCACTGAATCATATCTGTTATTAACCTCTGTCTCTCTTCCACAGCATGTCTTTATCCTGTCTTCCTTCTCTCACCCCAACCAATCACAGCAGATGGCCCCGCCCCTCCCTGAGCCTGGTTCTGCCGGAGGTTTCTTCCTGTTAAAAGGGAGTTTTTCCTTCCCACTGTCGCCAAAGTGCTTGCTCATAGGGGGTCATATGATTGTTGGGGTTTCTCTGTATGTGTTATTGTAGGGTCTGGTTACAATATAAAGCACCTCGAGGTGACTGTTGTTGTGATTTGTATAAATAAAGTTGAATTGAACTGAATGAAGTCAGCACTCATAGACTCCTGTGTTAAGATCAACATGTTTACAGTCTGATACACAAACCGTTTGGTCTCTGTAGCTGATTGAAAGTTTGCATTGTTAGGGGCGTGGCCTCTTTGACTGACAGGTGGATGGTGACACAGGTGGCTGTAGCTGCTTGGCTGAGCTCTGCACCGCGTTTGTGCTGTTGGAGCCTTTTGGAGCATTTGTAATGACATCGTGTGACCAGTAACATGGCTGCTGCGAGGTCACTGACCGTCCAGGAAGGCGGAGCGAGAGTTTGATGGGTGTAAGAACTTCTCAGTTTACAAAGACTGTCAGTGACACTCAGTCAGCATGTGTGTTTTTCAAAAGTTTATTTTAAAAAATTCTACTTTTACAAAACAAATATGGCTCA
This sequence comes from Rhamphochromis longiceps, assembly GCF_057381845.1. Classification (NCBI taxonomy): domain Eukaryota; kingdom Metazoa; phylum Chordata; class Actinopteri; order Cichliformes; family Cichlidae; genus Rhamphochromis; species Rhamphochromis longiceps. The sequence continues at coordinate 71,086,331 of NC_140563.1, forward strand.
AATACTTGAACTTTGACAGCGTGGTGACCTCCACCTGGAGATTCCTCTGAGGTTCGTGCGGCTCAGTCGATGCTGAAAGCTTCAGCCTGGACAGAGACAACATACCCAGAAATCGTTTTCATTTCACAGAAATCGCTTCAACATCAGTGAAAGTTAACAGTTCACGTTCTAACACATCTTCATGCTCACCCAGCCTCTGTGCTGCTCCACCCAAGCCGAGTGGTTCTCCTGAATGTACCGCTCTCCAAAGCTCAGCACCCTCCTCTGGTGGACCAGACTCGTGGCTGACAGCCTGCTGGTCACTTCGAAGACCAGAGCGATCTTCTGCCTCTGAATGTGAACCTCAGAGGGTGCCGCCCGCTCCGCCGGGTGGACCAGGCTCTGCACGCTGGAGGTGAGCTCCTTGAACATGTCATAGTCCAGGTCTCTGAGCTGCTGCTGGAGGTCCAGGTTCTGTTTGATCTGACAGAAATACACCGGTGTTCAGTACTGAGCTGCCTACCTGCCGCAGCCATCTACGCGTCTGATTCACCTTCCTGTCGATGTCGTCTCCCTCCGCTCTGATCAGCTCTACCAGCCTCTGGACGATGTCTGCGGCACAGCGAGACGCCTCGTTAGAACAGGCAGAGTAAAAGGACTCCGACATTCTCACCTTCACACAAGCGTCCTGCTGCCGCTTTGGACACTCACCATCCGTGTGCGCTGAGGTACTGAGCGTCCTGTTGTGCACCTCATCACAGGTGGAAGACTCACCTGAGAAACAAACTGAGCGGTCGGCGTGATGAGTCTGAGCCTCGACACGGACAGGACATCAGAGAAACACCTGTTCACTCACCTTCTCCATCAAGTACAACCTCCAGAGACTTCTGGAAACTTGCACTGGGAGCTGGACCCTGAGGAAAGATAACTGACCAGAGAGCACACAGGTGAGCACACAGGTGAGCACATCAGAAGACCCACAGAGAATCTTTCCCGTGTTGGTGAGCAGAGGAAGGAGGAAGCACCAGCTGCGTGCTCACAGTTCAAACCAACCTGGGACGTTTCCTTTCACACGGCGGGCAGCAATCGTCCTCACTGCCATCTCAGGTGAGCGCTGTTTTGACCTCTTGCTGCAGTACTTTTCCAGCAGCTGGAACACCTCGCTGGTTTCCGTGGCATCTTCAGCTCGCTGGCTTGTCATTTTCAGCTGCTGAGAGTCAGAGCAGAAACCAGAGCTTACCAGAATATTTGAACGTCTGTATTTAAAATGAAATGAAGAAACAGAGACCTCCACCACGCTCGCTCTGTGCAGCATTCACAAATAAAGGAGCAGGAAGAGTCGGTCAGATAATAACTATTTACAGAAAAGTGGACATCAGTGTCTGAGCCTGTTTGGTGCAAGTGGGCACGGTGAGCACGCCATCAGCTGCCTGCTGTCAAAACCGATGCATGTTCTACTGCATTTTACTGTATTCTACTGAACTTCCTCTCCTAAATGCTGTACCAACTCAAACACAATAAACAGTTATCAGGTTTATGGGGCAGTTACTTTTGCACACAGGCAGGTAGGTTTGATCACTTTGTTCCCTTAATGAATAAATCATCCTTTAATTTCGGCATCTCTCTGGTGATGCCGGGTTAGGGCAGTGCGACCTGCTTCCTTTTACAGCCACTGTGTTTCCATCACCTCTCCACCGTGTCCTCCCACGCGGTTATTAAATGGTAAATGGCCTGTATTTATATAGCGCTTTACTAGTCCCTAAGGACCCCAAAGCGCTTTACACAACCTGTCATCCACACATCCACACACTGGTGATGGCAGCTACATTGTAGCCACAGCCACCCTGGGGTGCACTGACACAGGCAAGGCTGCCGGACACTGGCGCCACCGGGCCCTCTGACCACCACCAGTAGGCAACGGGTGAAGTGTCTTGCCCAAGGACACAACGACCGAGACTGTCCAAGCCGGGGCTCGAACCGGCAACCTTCCGATTACAAGGCGACCTCCCAACTCTTGAGCCACGATCGCCCTTAAGAGTGAGGAATAACGGCTCGGGCTGCCGTGATGTTGGCACCTGACTCACCGTGTCCAGGACACCTGCGGAGGAGGAAGAGCGAACCTGTCGGATCAGCTGATCCTGGAGCTGCGACGCGAGCGAGAACACTTTTACTTTCACTTTGACGGAGAAACAGCTGATCAGCGTCACAGCGCAGAAGAACCGAGTCTGCGCAGGTGCTTCCTCCTTTATCAAGGAATTCTCAGAATTTTTAACAAACATACATTCAAAATATAACATGATAATTTTAACCGGTGATTTTAACCTGCACATAGATAATCCTTCTGACTCTACAACAAAAGAATTCTTAAACATTCTTCACTGTTTGGATTTTACCTGCACGTCACGCAGCCGACTCACAACAGAGGACACACTCTGGACCTGGTCATCACCCATGGGCTGTCCACCAGCGTGTCCTCTGTTGTTGACTTGGCTGTCTTTGACCACTACTGTGTGTTTTTTAACATCACCGGTTTTATTCAGCGGGAGACCTCGGTGCGAACTGTGAGGAGGCGCTATCTAACCTCTGAAGTGGCTGCAAATTTTACCAGGGTTTTAGACGAATGCCCCCCTGTGATTTTATTTTTAATCATTTTATCAGCAAACTGAAGAAAAGCCTTGACTCCGTTGCTCCACTCACCACCAAAAAGATTAACGTAAAACATGTATCACCCTGGAGAAACGAAGAAGTCAAAACACTCAAAAGAAACTGCAGGGCAGCAGAAAGGAGATGGAGGAAAAATAAAAATACTATCAACCATCAAATATTTTGCGAGCAACTTAAAGTGTACAATAATACATTAAGGAAGTCAAGAAATTCATACTTTGCCAAAATAATCAGTATTAATAAAAATAATCCCAAGGTCCTCTTTTCCACCATAGATCATTTATTTAACCCTGATTTTAACAGCTCCCAAAGAACCCCCACAGACTCGCTCTGTGAGCAGTTTGCAGACCACTTCAGGGGAAAGATCAGCGCCATCAGATCTGATATTTTATCTAATCGCGATATGATTGTAAACACATCTGAGGGCTCGATTGTACCTGAGGAGACACTGGACAGCTTTGTCCTGGTTAATGCTGAGAACTTTCAGAAGGTTTTCTCCACAGTGAGACCCACCACATGTCTTTTAGATCCAATTCCTTCTTCACTCTTTAAAACACTTTATGGATTTTTTGAGGCTGAGCTTTTATACATGATGAATTGCTCTCTTCAGTTGGGTGTCTTCCCTGCTGCCTTTAAAACGGCGGTGGTGAGGCCCCTTCTGAAGAAGAGCAGTTTGGATTGTAATGATTTTAATAACTACAGACCTGTATCCAACTTACCATTTTTAAGTAAAGTCTTAGAAAAACTTGTTTTTACTCAGATTACTGATTTTCTCAATGATAGACAGATCCTGGAGATATTCCAGTCTGGATTTAGGGTGAACCACAGCACAGAGACGGCTCTCCTAAAGGTTTTAAATGATCTTAGATGTAACTGGGACGCCCAAAAGCTCTGTCCTGGTGCTACTGGAACTAAGCGCAGCCTTTGATACAGTAGACCACGCTGTTCTTTTAAACAGACTGAAACACATGGTGGGCCTCTCTGGTGCTGTACACAACTGGTTCACTTCCTGTCTCTCTGACAGAACTTTTATGGTGAGTATGGATACATGCTCCTCTAAGATCCATAAAATGACATGTGGTGTGCCTCAAGGGTCAGTTCTAGGCCCTGTACTTTTTAATTTGTATATGCTGCCTCTCGGCGGTGTCATCAGGAGGCATGGAGTGAACTTCCACAGTTACGCTGATGACACGCAGCTGTACATCTCCGTGTCTCCTGATGACACCAGACCAATGGATGCCCTCTTTAACTGTATCTTGGATATAAGATCTTGGATGGCAGAAAACTTTTTACAACTTAACCAGGACAAAACTGAAGTTTTAATTGTCGGTCCTGAGGCTCAGAGAGAGAAACTCTTGTCTAAATTAGAGGCATTTTCACTATGTCCTTCGCTACAAGTGAAAAACCTGGGTGTTATTTTTGACTCTGAGCTTGGTTTTATCCCACATATTAAACATGTAACCAAAATTGGATTTTATCATCTAAAAAATATAGCCAGAGTCCGCCCTATTCTCTCTCGGGCCAACACGGAGATGCTGATGCATGCTTTTATTACCAGTCGCATTGATTACTGTAATGCCCTGCTCTCTGGTCTTCCTAAGAAGAATATTTCAACTTTACAACTCTTGCAAAACTCGGCAGCTCGTGTGCTGACGAAGACCAGAGGGCGGGCCCACATTACACCGGTTTTAGAATCGCTGCACTGGCTCCCCGTGTGTTTCAGGATCGATTTATTGGTTTTTAAATGTCTTAATGGTCTTGGGCCTTCTTATCTCTCAGATCTGCTTTTACCATACGAACCCTCGCGGACCCTGAGGTCCTCTGGTACTGGCCTTTTAATTGTCCCTAAAGTCAGGACACATACTCACGGAGAGGCAGCTTTTCAGTGGTATGGTCCTCGTCTGTGGAACAGCCTGCCGGAGGAGCTCAGGGCCGCAGAGAACGTACATGTTTTTAAGAACAGGCTCAAGACCACCTTTTTAATTTAGCTTTTACTTAGCGTTTATTTATTTTATGCTTATTTATTCTATCCTGTCATTCTATTATTAATTTAGGATTTACCTAATATTTGTTTGATTTTATTCTTATTCATTTTTTAATCTTCTTATTCTATTTATATTTATATTGTATCCTGTTCTTATTTATTTTATCATTTTACCCTATATATATTGTATTGCGTCATATCTCCAGTGTTTCCTCGGAGGGCGCTCTCTGCACCGGGGCTGTTATTGACCGTGGCTGCTGGGTCTCTCGGGTCCTCTCAGCCTGGCTGGGGGGCTCCTTTGCCTCCCTCCTGCTGTGTGCCCAGCCTGGAGGCTGCGGTCTGTGACCGGCTCCCGGTGCAGACGGCTCCCTGTTATAGTGTTTCCTCACTTGGCTCATGCGAGCCCAGCCCAATTTTTACTCTTTAAGTGTGCGCGTGTGTGTATGTGTGTGTGGGTGGGGGGATATATGTGTATTGAGAGTGTGGGGAGTGAGTTGGAGGGTGGGGTGGGCTGCTTTTAACTATGTAAAGCACTTTGTGCTACATTTTCTCTGTATGAAAAGTGCTTTATAAATAAAGATTGATTGATTGATTGATAAAACTGCGCCCTGCTGCCGCCCTGAGCCAGGCACGTGATCATGCAGGGGTGGAGACACGCAGCTGGGGGGGGGTAGTTTTGTGGTCAGGTTTCCTGTTTTTCTAAAGTCTGGCTTTCATTTTTATTTCCGTCACTGAGACTGGTTTTATTTTTACTTTAGTCTCAGTTCCTTCTGAGCACCATAGGTCAAAGTTCAGCTGTGCAGATGAGTCACAGCTTGATTTATCCTGTTAAACCGCAGCAAGCATCGTCTGAACCACGTCTGCCTCCCTGATCCTGGTTCTGCTGGAGGTCTTCTTCCTCCCCTCTGTCACAGAAAGCTGCTCAGAGGGCTCGTCTGAGTTCCTCTCTAACACTGTGAAGCATGTCAAGGTAAATCTAATAAAGACTACTCAGTGGTGTCTGCCTGTGACCTCTGACCTGCCTGTGCACCTGCAGATGGACATTAAAGCTTAAAGAGCTTTCAGAGCTCCCCCTAGAGGAGCAGAGAGGAGTTGCATGCAAAACACTGCTTTCTGCTAGCTAACTCCACCCGCCTGCTGCTCCGCAGCCATGAAACAAGCACCTCTCTCACACACCATTTACGACACACTGGTCTTTCATTTCACTTCCTCTTCAGCATGTTTGCTGAAGTCGACTTCCTCCTGCCTGCACTCGTCTGTCAGCACGCAAACGTGCAGCACGTTCTTCTGTTAGCGACGCTCGGCAGGCCCGCTTGGGCCTTTTTAACCCCTCACTCACCTGCAGGAGCCACACTGGCAGCTTTGATCTTTACAGGAATAAAAAAATCCAAAAGAGATGAAGCAGAGCCAGAAAACACAGCTGCCCATCACTGAGTGAACATCAGGAGGATAAGCGAGCTTCTCTGGCCTCAGATCAGCAGTTTGGACCCGATGGCAGAAGCTCAGCAGGGAGCCCAAGACCTGACTGAGGTGGACACAATGACTCCAGGTTCTGTCATCTTTCACCTTTAACCTTCCTCTTCTTCATTCTTCTGTCTGAACTGAGACGTCAAACTTTTAGGTCAAGTCTCACTCACATTTCAGACCTCCACCCGAGTAAACAGTGACGCTGAGCTTTAATCTGGCAGATATTTATGTGTTTGCAGCCAATGATTCACGTCAGAAACAGTGAAAAGAGGAGCTGGTAGGGAGGTGGGTTTCAAAGAGGCTGGCAGCTGCTAAAGCAGCACGTAGAGTCAAAGAGGCCCCGCCCCTAATAATGCAGCCTTTCCACAGGTGTGCCAGTCCAGCAGTGGGTGCTGACTCGCTGTGTTTGCTGTTTCAGAGGACTTGCCCGGCTCTTCCAGTTTAACCACTAAGGAGCTGCAGCAGAACTGGAGGGCGGTGAAGCAGCGAGAGCGACCCGTCCGGCTGCTCTTTGAGATCCCCTCCACCCGCATCGTCGAGCACGTGCTACACAAATACGTGGTGAGACACCGAAACACACCCACCAGCCGACTCCAAACACTCTGCTCAGCAGTTTTTATACTCTTGGATCCCTGTGATGTCATAGAGGTGAAATACCTTCTGTTTTTGAGGGACAGCCAATCAGAAGAGATTCTTTCAGACAGAGGATGAGGATGAGGGGCAAAGCGGCTAACCTGTAAATGTTCCCAGCTAACTTTCAGTGAAGGTGAGCCCGCAGGAAGTGAAAGTTTAACCTGAGGAGGAGGGGCTTATTTTCCAAAGGTGTGGCTGTTGGAGCAGGAAGCAGTAAAGGTGAACTCTGGTCATAAGAGGCACTGGCTGAGCAGTGAAATCTTTATATGAAGACATATTTGAGATAATAAGCAACCCAAAGACCAGCTTTAACACACCTGCCTGCACTCACCTGTCCACCTGCTGTGCGGTCCCAACAGTTTCCCTGCCTGCCACTGTCAGGTGTGTTCATTTTAAACCTCAAACATGTAAAACTCAGTCAGGGAGCTGTTCATTGATGAGTGCAGGTAACCGATGCCGTGCGGTCACAGAAGCTAATGTGCTCCATAATGAAGGAAATATTCAAACTGACACATCAGCAACTTTCTGCTTGTCTATGGTGCCCCAGAGGACCAAAACACAGCATCATCATCAGGACGAAGCACATAGTCCCTTAGTTATGGTGCAATAGGTGTAGGCTGCTGGGTGATTCCCATGATGCACTGGGTGTTTAATCATTAGTTATTATTAACTTCTGTCTCTCTTCTGTCTTCCTTCTCTCACCTCAACCAATCACAGCAGATGGCCCCGCCCCTCCCTGAGCCTGGTTCTGCTGGAGGTTTCTTCCTGTTAAAAGGGAGTTTTTCCTTCCCACTGTCGCCAAAGTGCTGCTCATAGGGGTCACATGACTGTTGGGGGTTCTCTGTTTTCTTTGTATGGTTGTAGAGTCTTTATGTTACAGTGTAAAGCACCTCGAGGTGATCGGTCGTGATTCGGTGTTGTATGAATGAATGTAATCGTCAGCATAACGTCTCAGAGAAAAGACGCCTGCGGTGGGTTCACCGTTGAGAGGGAACAGGAAGTCCAGCCTGTTTCTCTGACTGGCTGTTTGCGCTGCAGCAGAGTTAACTTTAAACTTTAAAGGTCAAAGGTCACGGTTCTTTCTGTTTGTTTGCAGCTCTACCAGGTGGTGGTGATGCGTTCTGGCAGCTTCGATTCCCGCCGTGTTTCGGTGGAGCGCCGCTACAGCGACTTCTCCCGCTTCCACCACAAACTGCTGGAGGAGTTTGACGAGGAGCTGGAGGAGGTGCAGCTGCCTCGCAAGATGCTCTCGGGGAACTTCTCCCCCGAGAGCATCGGGGAGCGGCGCCTGGCGCTGCAGGACTACCTGGCGAAGCTGTACGCCACGCGCTGCGTCAGACACTCGCCTTGCTTCTCGGCTTTCTTCACAGAGCAGGAGCAGCAGCGGGCGCACGGCCTGCTCCGGGCGGGGCAGTTCCGGCCAGCCGCAGAGCTGCTGCAGACCGTGCTGGACATCCAGGAGAAGCTGCTGCCCTGGCAGAAGCCCACCCTCCTCGTGCCCGCCCTCGCCGCCCTCGCTGTCTGCTACCGGGACCTGGACGAACCGGAGCGGGCGTTCTCCGCCGCTCAGAGAGCGCTGCCTCCGGTGAGGCGCTACGGACTGACGCGCTACAGAGCGCCGCTGCTGGAGCTGCTGGTGGACCTCGGGTACCAATTGGGCCGGCCCGTGGCTCAGCTGCAGGATGAGTTGACCGCTCTGAGAGATGCCGAGCGTGGGGAAGCGTCCTCCCACTCTCTGAAGGAGGTAGTGATCCAGGAGTTCCTCTGAGGGTGGAGCGGCCATCCACACCTGGATTAGCAGGTAAACCCCTGCACAGCCCCTGCCAGCTGTGGAGGTGTAACAGCTCACAGTGGGTCAGAGTACCCAGAGTACTGCAGTACTGTCCTGCAATAAAGTATTTAAAAGTAATTTTGGTATTGGGTCTGATTCATGATGTTTGATGATTAGCGATTAACGGCTGACTCTACCATGGAAATCTGACCACACAGTACTGAAGCCGCGTCTTTGGTCATCCTGTGGTAGCTCTGGGTGGGGGTCAGCACCTGCTGCTCCAGGATCAGATCTCCGATCTGCTTTCAGTTGCTGCTCTTTGGAACAAGCTGCTGCTCACCTGAGATCAGTTACGACTGTGTGTACATTCAAAAACAGAACAAAGACCTTTTCGTTCACGCAGCTGTTTTTGTGTTTTGCTGTTTTTGCTCAGTTCAGTTGGACCCGTCTGTGTACTGCAAACGTTACAACAGGTTAAATCATCAGATTCAAGTTCGCTGTATCTCTCATGTTAATGAGCCAAAGTGCAAACTGTTCAGGTCTCACTATGTCACTTAGCTTGTTTATGTGCCCTGTATAGCTAACATCATCAGAGATTATGAGCTAATCTGAGATTTGGATTATCTGTTTATCATCCATAAGAGACCCATTTTACTGTAAACATCATTTTTGCACATGTGCATATTTACATGAGTATGTAAACAGATCCTGGAGCGTTAGCTTTTATCGATGTGTTTGTGAGCACAGGGCGAAAACCAACAGGTGAGTGGGGGTGTGGCCAAAGTCAGCACTGTAGTTATGATGCCAGGTTAGCTTCTGTTTGAGTACATTTGTTAATGACAACAGGGAACTGTCCGTGTTCTCGTGTTCTCTCCGGCTTCCTCCCAAACACATGAATAATAATACGTTTGATTTAAAGTCACCTCACAGAAACATGAATATAACATCAGTAAGGACAGAGGAGTCATGTGACAGGTGGAAGGAAGTGTGCTCTGAGAGGCTGGAAAGTGGAGAGTGATGGACGGAGGACCTGAGAGGGCGAAGATGTGTTCAGAGAAGAACAGTAGAGACTTAAAGGTGGAGAAGGTGGAGAAGCTTGAACTTGAACAGTGTTTAACCGCAGCCGGTGGAGTTGGTGGAGCACGGGTGTGACGGACTGACGGAGGAGTTCTGGTGATGACGGAAGCAGCAGAGCTGAGGATGAAGGTGCTGCTTGAACCTGACAGGAGACCCAGAAACATGTATGCTCTCAGAAACATGCCATGGAAAGTAATTAACTGAGTGTAATTTCTGGTTTTCTCCTTTCATTTCTTATCTTCTTCTCTTGATCTTTTACTTTTAAAATTATTGAAGTTGTTTAAAAGAGGACAAATACCAATATGATCCCTAAGTTGTTTGTAATGGTTTACATTCCCAGTGCTTTTACCTTGTAAGGTAAATGGCCTGTATTTGTTTAGCTCTTTTACTAGTCCCGCCTAGGGACCCCACAGCGCTTCACACACCCAGTCATCCACTCATTCACACACTGGTGGAGGCAGCTACAGTTGTAGCCACAGCTGCCCTGGGGCAGACTGACAGAAGCAAGGCTGCCATATCGCGCCATCGGCCCTTCTGGCCATCGCCAGTAGGCGGTAGGTGAAGCGTCTTGCCCACGACCGAGACTGTCCGAGCCGGGGCTCGAACCGGCCACCTTCCGATTACAAGGCGAACTCCCAACTCTTGAGCCATGGTCGCCCGTAAGGGTTTAAAAAAGTGGTAACTAGACCTGTTCAAGTATATTTACAGAAAACCACACAGGCAAAAAGAAATGAACTTTGTTCTACAATCATTAGATATAATTTCCAAGATCTAATTCCAAATAACTCCGACTTTATACAGATGGATGATGTGCACATGTGATTAATGACATTAGTTGGATTAACACAAATAAAATTCCTCACAGATCATACCTGATTCCCAGTTACAGTATCCTATGAGATATAGCAGAACTCGATCATGTGATTTGGTAACAGTCAGTGATGTCAGCAGAGGACTGGAGAAGCGTGATTTGTTTACTGGTAAGTTACCTTTCCTTCTAAATAACTGATTCTTCCATTTTTTTCATCCTGTTTCCTAAATCAGCCCATAGATCAGAACTCTTAATTACTCAAACACAGTGAGGGCTTTTTTTCTTCGTGCCTTTGGAAATCAGTGGGCGATCGTGGCTCAAGAGTTGCCAGTTCGTCTTGTAATCAGAAGGTGGCCGGTTCGATCCCCGGCTTGGACAGTCTCGGTCGTTGTGTCCTTGGGCAAGACACTTCACCTGTTGCCGGGTGGCGCCAGTGTCCGGCAGCCTCTGTCAGTGCGCCCCAGGGCAGCTGTGGCTACAATGTAGCTGCCATCAGCAGTGTGTGGATGACTGAATGTACTGTAAGGAGCTTTGGGGTCCATAGGGACTAAGTAAAGCGCTATACAAATACAGCCATTTACCATTTTAACTCATGCTGTAGATCCTACACATAATTTGTGCTCCATGCTGTGGAAATGCAGATGTGAGGTGTTCATCACAAGGAAGCACCCTTTGGTCCTCTCTAGAGCCAACAAGCTGAACATCCTATAGACGAACCAAGAGCAGTTTCTCTTCGTGATGCACTGATATTTCACACATGATAATAAACCCAGTGAACCCTTATGCAGCGTGCATGCAGGGGAAGAGGACAGAGTTGGCCACCTTCTCCATGGCCAGGTTCCTGTTGGAACCCAGGGGACCTCAGCATGTTGGGCACAAACTGAGCCTAGCACAGCAGTTAGTGCACACCTGGGGAAGAAGACATGTATGTTCATGACAGGTGTTTATTAAAATGTTAATCTTCACAGTTATGCTTCTGCATACACGCATGGACGAGTGGATCAAAAAGACAAAAACGACATTTTACAGGAGGCAACAACCAGTTCTGGTTAAGTTACAGGCTGGACTGTACACGCCAGGTGTCCAGACTGGCACTGGAGGACTGGGGGGAGGGCAAAGTCCAACTCGAACTGGCTCGCTATGTCACTGTTGGGATCTGTGGTGCCTGAAAGGGTGGGTACGGGCTGAGAGGGAGGGCACTCACAGCCGGAGCAGAGGTATTGTAAAGTAGAGCAACAATGGTGATCAATATGGCGGTTTACTGAGTCAGCGCCTTGTTAGCTTAGCTAGTGTGTGAGCATGCTAACATTTCCCCGCACTCACACCAGTTAGTAAACGTTAACAACATCGCATAGAAACAGAATTCAAGAGTAACTACTGGAGAAATACAAAGAGGGCATGACATTTTTATAAAGAGACCAACAAAGACAAATAAATTCTGTCAATGTGAACCAATTATAAGGTGGTCACTTTTTTCATCATTTGGCAAAGAAAACCAGATCTCAAATCAAATCAAATCACTTTTATTGTCACATCACTAGTGTTGGTCAAGTTACTTGAAAAAAGTAATCAGTAACTAATTACTGATTACTTCCCCCAAAAAGTAATCCCATTACTTTACTGATTACTTATTTTCAAAAGTAATTAATTACTTAGTTACTTAGTTACTTTTTAAAAACACGATTTACAACCTGAAGAGGTGATAGAGTGATAGATCTTTTAGCCCAATTCTACTTTTTCTACATAATCCTTCATACAAAATGTAATCAAATGGAAAAGTCTCTTTTTAAATTTGTTTTATTAGTTTTAATCTTTTAACTTTATGCATCAAGCAAACATTTAATTATCTGCAACATTCTCTGACTGGAAGAAATTAGTTTAACATTTAAACCTATTTTCTGCACATTCCAGCACATAAAATAAAATATTTTTTGTGTTTACACTCAGTCTTTCAAATAGATGCAAGTAAAACACAGCAGAAAATAAATAAAGTCAAAGACTCAGCGGTCCTGTTGCTCTATTTTCACCTGTAAAGCAGGAGTGGGGCAGGCGGAGGGTTACCCTGGTGCAGGTGTGCCGCGGTCAGTGGAAGAATCCGCGAGTTTCTCTGTGAGTTTCCCATTACGTCGTAGCTACTCGGTGCTTGTTGGAAGTTTAGGGATTTTTTTCACTGTAAAAAGAAGTTTTCTTCCCACGCACAGCGGACACTAATGTTTTTGTCACTTTTTATGGAATCAAACTCAAAGTAAGGTCAGTACTTCCACGCTTTAAACGCTGCACGCTCATACTCTCTCTGCACTCGATATGTGATCCATTGTTGATCTGCACACAGCTGTTGTCACTAACGGCGCACTCGCTTACGTCACTGTCGTGAGACATTCTCGCAAAAAATCACGGTTTTAGTAACGCAGTAACGCAGCGTTCCTACGGGAAAGTAACGGTAATCTAATTACCGTTTTTGCAATAGTAATCCCTTACTATGGGCAGTAACGCGTTACTGCCCATCTCTGCACATCACATGTGCAGGTATTCTGGTACAGTACATGCGAGTGAAATTCTTGTGTGCGAGCTTCACAAGCAACAGAGGTGTGCAAAAATACAATAACATAAGAACAAGCAAAATATAAGAATGGCTAAATCTGAGACTAATAAATATATGTACAATATATAATAGTATATGCATTACTGGATGGATGTATACTAAACGTGTGTTTCTACGTGTGTGTGTGTGTGTGTGTGTACACATTTTACAAATTAAATAGAGTCAACAATAAAATAAAATATATAAAAATATACAGAGTTGGAGGCAAGCCTCCGCGTACAGTCAAGTATGCTGCTCAATTAAATGTAAGTAAATGTAAAACACTTGCTTCTAAATGCACTTTTATTGCACCATGCTCATTCAGTCATGAGCTACTGTAACATGAATCAAATGGCTGATTTGCCACCTCAGCATGCAGTCACGTTCTACAGAGTCTTCCTAATAACCTGCTAATTGAATTGAGGTGTGTTGCAGCAGGGACACATGCAAAAGTTTCAGGACAGCGGCCCTCGAGGGCTGGAGTTTGGCACCTGTGTTTTAGGTAACTCAACTTTTTTTGTCATTAAATATCAAAATATCCTCGTGTGTAATGATGACAGAACAGTTGGTGGGGCTACATCTGTGCAGTTAAATTCTACATCATAAACTCCAACAATCAAATGACCCCTTATGAGCAAGCACTAGGCGACAGTGGGAAAGAAAAACTCCCTTTAAACAGGAAGAAACTTACAGCAGAAACAGCCTCATGGAGGGGCGGGGCCATCTGCCTTGACTGGTTGGGGTGAGGGGCAAAATAAAACTAAAATGAGAGCACAAGTTGGCTAAATGTTGCTCACATTGGCTAACATGAACAACAGTTTTCTGGATGAAAAGCAGTTGATCATTACCATTCTTTAATACACACTAACAGCTGCTGGGTTAAAAATAACTGCATTTGTAACCCAGTGCTGGGTCAAATATAGACCGAGCCAACCCTGGGTTACTGGTTTGATTTGGCATACTGGGTTAGGATAACTATCCAAAAACTGGGTTGAATTGACCATTGATTAAAGTTGAGGTTACCAAAAATTGGGTAGAAAGCTCATAACCCATCACAATGGTTACATTACAGTCATATTTGGGTTAAAAAAATTGTAATTGCTTTAAAATTCAGCAAATAAACAATGGATTGAAGATAAAACTACTTTTATTGCCATATGATACATAGAATACAGACAGCAGAATTCATACCAAAAACATGTTAATACAAGTGAAGACAACATTTCACGTAAATGCAAATTAGGCTGTGTCCCAATTCAGAGACCGCACGCTTGAAGTACGCATTTTGAGTGTGATTACGTCACCGCCACGCGACGACGGCTGTCCCAATTCGAAGTGTACTTCAAATGCGCCGTCGATTTCCCCAAATATCAAGCGTGGTCCGGTGCACGCTTCGTGGTCCCATATGTCCCACAATTCATAGCGCGGCGGTGGGTGTGGAGAATTTTCAATTCAATAAAACTTTATTGATCCTGAAGGTTGACCCCAAAGGAAATTGGGTTAAGGCTGCCGACCTTTGCCAGCGCCAACTTACCCTTCTGACCATACATACATGACACAAACATCACATGGGGAAGACAGGTCAGAGAGGTATAACAATGGAAAATGCACCACATGAGGAAAGATAAGGAGAAAAAATAACTCCCCCCAGACTGAGCTCCATCAGGGAGATCAGTCTGAGAACAGAAAAAAACACCTCTGCAAATGAAAACACTCTTAATACACCAAAGAAACACATGACAAGCAACAGGGGGGGTAAAGGGTGAGAGACATCTGGGCCTGCGTGCGCTAGTCTCCTTGATCCGCCGTCAGCATCGGAGGGGAATAAGCGTCGAAGGCGTTTGGAGGGGGGATGGGTGTGTGCATATCAGTGTATGTGTGTGTGTGTGTGTCCAGAGTTCAGCTGAGACAGTGTCCTTCGCCCTGCTAGGCACAAAATACGGCAGAAGGGAGCGGCCAAGAGTGAACTGTCAAAAGTAAGTACTGAATATGACGTCACTTATCTATGTGCGAATGTTTAATAATGAAGAACATTAAAACATTACTGTTGGCCACATGTCAGCAAAGATATGTGACATTAGCGATGTTTGTACTTTCAGCGTTAACTTGGTTTTAAAGCCTCTACTTCTAAATATATATATAGTCGACCTTAATCTCACAGAGATTGTGATGATTTCATGGATAATTAAAGTCAGTCATATATCCACAAACACAACAAGCTGAAAGTCAGTGATGCTGCTCGGTTTGCAGTCCTGAATATCACGGCACAAGCAGGATCCACTGCACTGTTAATGTGAGCTGTGTTATATTGCTGCCTCTGTTCGGTGGTGTCGAGCCAAACGGACTTTAACGTGTGTTTGAACGAGCTGACGGTTCACTCGTTAAGCTGAAAGAAAGATGCTTTAATCACAGCAGTCACACATGTGTCCACTGCACCATCTGGAACTCTTCTTGTTTACACTCGTAATAACACAAACACTAAATCCTCCTGTTTGTAGCAGTGTGTACACCTGAGACTGTCACCTGTCTGTCTGTCCTGCACTCTCTCTCTGTTTCTTTCTCTCTGATTGTGGAATAAAAGTATGAACATGTGTTTATACAGTACATGTAAGCATTGAGCCAAATGTAATAATGCCAACGTATTAAACGAACAATATTTGTCTCTTATATATGAGAGATGAGATGAGATAGCCTTTATTTGTCAGTTTTAGGTCTTTTGCCCACGACCGAGATGACAGACCTTGCCGACCGTACTTACAATACACAAACATCACATTGGGGAGACAGGTCAGGCTAGGTAGCAGGAAAAAAACATTGAAATGTGTAACACAGAAGGATAATACAGGAATGCACAGATACAACACACCATAGCACAATAAACACAGACAGCAACATGGCAAAGAGTTCCAGTGTGTACATCTGATCTGGGACCGCTGCAATCTTTGACTGCGCCTCCAGCTGACCCGATGTCCACATCAGAGGGGAGGTAAGCGTTGGAGGTGGCGTTGGATCCGGGGTAGGGAGGGTGATGCGTCGATGAGTGCTTATCAGTATCAGAATATGTATTTGTGTGTGTGTCCATAGTTCAGCTGAGACAGTGTCCTTCGCCCTGCCAGGCTAAGTAAACAGTCTTCCAGCCAACCCAGGTGGCCTTGCAGGGAATGGGAAGAACAGACTAAACACAGTCGTTATCAGGGTGTTTTGTTCAGCTCCGGCCTTGCAGCTGGCGCCAAAGGGGTATCCACATGAAGTGATGGTGGCTTTTACTTTAGTGCGAACAGCTCATATGAATTTCAAAGCAGTTCTACAGTCCAACACTGGTCTCTCAATCTCCCGTTGAAGAGCCGCGAGCTTCGCCATACTTGCGTTCTGTGATGTTGTCATTTCATGTGCTCAAGGAGCCGATTCTGAGAACTCACGGCAGTGTGCCTCCCCGAGATGTATCCAGTCTGCAGTCAGAGATGTTATTCTGAGTATTCACAGCAGCCGTAGCCTCTCCAAGAGCTTATCCGTGCTGACTCAATGAGCCCATTTTGAGAAACTCACGCCTCTCCCATCATTTCAATCCCAGCGGGCAGCCTTGTGGGGGTTTGAACAGCCGGTTCAATCCAAGCTCTTCTGCTGGCCTTTCCATGTTAATCGAAGTTTTGCTGGATGTGCCAGAGTGTGCTTTATCTGATGCTGCCATAGCTTCTTCATTACTGGGGAGAAAAGCTTCCTCTGCGCCGCTCGCTCCGCGGTCATATCTTTATAAAATGACAAGAAGCAGTTCTCCCACAGTATTCCTTTCTTCTGCTTAGCAGTCATGAGAACTTTTTGTCGTGCAGTGTAACGGAGAAATCTCACCAGCACGATTCGAGGTGGCTGACCAGGTCCCGGGCGTGGTCTCGTACTTCTGTGGCATCGTTCCAGCTCATATTCCTCCCCTCGTAGACCTAGGCCATCCGCGAGTATCTTCATCACGTAATCATTTATGCTGCCACCACTTTCCAGACCGATAAGCCGAACGTTCTTTCTGCGGTTTCTGTTTTCCTGGTCGTCTACTCGGGCCCAAAGTTGTTCAAGCTTTTTAGCGTTTTTGCCATTATCTTCTGTTATGCTCCTCATTTTGTCTTCCACATCTGAAATGCGGCCCTCAGCTTCAGTCATCCGTATTTGGATTGCACTTATAGCGTTTTTAAATTCCACCATATCTGACTTGATGTGAGATACATCGGCCGCAACACTAGTTAGGATAGTTCCAAGCTTAGTCGTTTCGGCAAACAGGCCGCTTATATCCATCTTTGGCCCTTCTTCTTGGCTAGCAGGGCTAACCTTGGCACTGCTAGCATTACTTTCCCCCGCCGCCACCGTGGAGATTCGGGTTTGCACGCTCTTCTTCTTAGTTCCTGTGGCCATGTCTCTCAATAAATCCAAGGACACTGATCTAGCAAGTCACCGCAGTGAGGAAATATATTATTTGGGAGCGTTTACCTTGTTTTAAAACTAATGTAGGATCGATGGGGGTCAGAGACTCTCTATGGCGCGGCCATTCCCAAACGCTCCATCATGTGACTCCCCTAAAACTCTTTAATTTAACCATTTTGTCTCGCTGTCTCCTTTTTTTGACCCGGACACATTTCGTTATTTCCCCTCACCCCCTGGACCTTTTTAGGGGAACATAAAAATGTAAAAAAAAAAACGTATGACAACGACCATGAACATTAGGAGGTACTTGATTGTAATGGAAAACCAGTCGATCCGTGTCGAGTCAATCCAAGTAGGTACTAATGGAGAAGGGGCTTTAGATTCCTGAGAGGTGAGTCCAAGGATCAGGAGCGGATCACATTTAGGGATTGATAGATAGGATATAAATGAGCATACAGATACAGACTCCTTAAAGTATTATTGATCATTATTGATAAACTTGGTGCTGCAGCAGGGGCGGATCTACTGGGGTGGCACCCTAAAACAATCTCTTGCTGCCGTAGTTTTGCATATGATAATGTTCTTTATTTGGAATTTGAGCCTTTCTACAATTAGCAATGAATAGTGGAACAATGTACCATGTCGACCAATCAAAAAATTATATGGCATTTGGTTGTTTGGGGAGAGAGGCAAGCTTTGGATGTGACGATGGCAAGACGACATCAATAGGAAGTTCTGACATGTGAGAGATTTGTGACATTTAGTGTTCTTGGAGTGTGTAGTTAGTGTGTAGTTAGTGTGTAGTAACATGTAACAGTTTGATTATTTCTTTTTTTTTTTTTTTTTTTTTTTTTTTTTTTTCTAAATGACATCAGAAACAGCAGTATGCGACATTACGTGATGGCAGAGCTTCAGTTCATCCTTTGTCATTTTTTTTTTTTTTTAATAAATAGGACAGGGGGAATGAATGAGAGAGAGAGGGGGAGAGAAAGAAAGAAAACCAAAGGGGAGAAGAGACGGTGAGAAGGGGGGGGAAGAGAGAGAAAAAAAAAAAAAAACTCCTGGGTCACCTGTATGGAGAAAAAAACAAACAAACAAACAAACAAACAAACAAACAAAAACAAACAGAGGAGACAGCAAACAACAAAGAGCAACATAATAATAGAGAAAACAAAGCACCATCACAATAAACTAGCTAGTCATAGATATCAGTATTTACTAAGTAATAAACGATATTGTGCAGCACGCAAGATAGACAGCGCACAGTGTGCTTTGAGGCAGCAGCCAAGAAAGCTTTAGTCCGCGTCTGTGAATACCCATGTGTGCATACCTGTGTGGATCAGCATGCTTGCATTCCAAAGGTTTCTCCATGTAATGATCTGCTAGGGAGTGTGGGGGGGCCACAGCCCCGTCCTCCAGGGTGTGAAGCGGGTATGGAGGAGATCAAAACTCCAGACATCCAGAGGCCCCCAGAACACAAGAGACCATGGAAGACCAACAGAGGGGCAGCCGCGCCACTGTCCCAGTAAGAGCTGAGGAGAGTCCCAGATGAGGGCTCGCCCAGCAGCCGCGGAGCAGAAGTCAGGGGGAGTTGCAGTGACGCGCCCGTGAGCTCCGCCGGCCCCCAGCTGCGCCTGAGTGACCGAGCCCTAGGCCGAGAGGCCGGGGGCACCCCACCTCCAAAGGGGCCCGAGCGAGCCCCAGGCCCCAGGCCCCGACAAGCGGCCGCCAAGGAGTGAGCCGGTGTGCACCCGGACGCCCACCCCCAGACACAAAGAACCACCAACACACCGACACCTGAGGGAGTCCGCCACCGGCAGGGGAAGTGGTGGTGGGTGGAGATAGGCCTCCAAACCTTGGAGGGCCTGAGGTGTCCCCAGAGAGGTGGCGTCTGATACCCAACCTGACATATAGACACAGACATACAGGCACACACAGACACAAACATCCATTCCCACCCTCATGCTCTCATATGCACTCACTCCACACTCAACCAACGTGGAGACAGACATAAAGAGACGCTGTACACACAATCACACTCCCCAAGCGTACTCTACAAACCGGGTCTAGGTACCCTTGCCCCTGGAGGGGGGAATTGCACCCAGACCCAGGTGGTGTTACCCTTTTCCCTGCGGTGGGGAGAGGCAGACCACCCCGACTCCGCAGCAGCAGGGAGGCCCCACACCCCAGACCGCAGTCGGACGGCCAACTCCTCCTACTAGCCCTCCCGCTCCAGCAGGCCGCAGAGAATGGGGGTGGGAGAAGACTCCAAACCTCCCTCCACCCGCTCATTGTAGTGTTGATGCATATGTGTTCTAAGGTGCAATTAAAACCCAGGAGGGCATGGAGCTACCTGCCAAGGAGCAGCAGGTAAGCGCATAGTCCCTCCTGCTAACCCTCAATGACTAAGTGTATTTAAAATTGAGAGGTGGGCAACGACGTCAGGGGTGAGGTATACACCCTGATGGTGATTTGGACTCCGTGATTGTGCCCACCCCCAAGATCCTATATGTATGTGTAATGAGAGTGTGAATAATGTGAATGTCTAAGTTGTGGGATAAAATTGAGGCAGAGGCAGCCAGAAGGGGACAGGGGGGGGGGGGGGGGTAGCCTCCTCTGCACCCTGGTGACATACCCCCACTCCAAGGCCCTGCATGTGTGGGTGGTTGTGGAGGAGCGGGAAGAGGGAGGCAGCTGGAGATGGGGAGGGAAGGAAGGGAGGGGCAGGTAACCCCTCCCTGGGGCCAGTTCCCCCGCTGACCCCAGTAGGCACTCCCACCCTCCGCGACCCGCCAGGGAAGGGGGGCCCAGGCCCATCAGACCGGGGCCCAGTGCAGTAGCGCCCCCCGGCTCCACAGAGCCCTGGACAGTCCACCCAACCCCACCACAGAGAAAACTGCACCCACCCCACCAACCACACATCTTCCAGACAACATAAGACGGTAAACGCCCAGGCTGAGATCTTCCTCCACCTCTCCTGTATCTCCCCCTCCTGCAGAGAGTTCCTGAGAGAAGAAAGCTCCTGCAAGATGTGACCATCCCCCCCACCAGTTGAAGAGCCCCCCAGGCGGCTCGATGCACCGGCGGCACCCTGCTCCAGGGCCGGGCCCCCATGCACCCACCCGCCCACAACCCCGGCAACACACCAACCAGGACCCGAGCCCCCGAGGCCCGGCCCGGGCCCCAGCCCAGAGACGGAGCGCCCCCAAAACCTCACGCCCATCCCGGACCCACCCAGGGGCAGCCAGGTTGCCAGGTCAGTAACCCACGTCCGTCAGCACAGACCCTCCCCTAGCCCCGCTGCACGCAGCCGCGAGGAAACAGTCACCTGAGAGCCAACAGAGCCCTCAACCGGACGTGACCGCTACCCCGGGTTGAGCCCCCCAAGGAAGATGCCTCCGGGGAACCCCCCGACGCCCTAAGCCTGTCCCTACCCCCTCACCAATCACAACAGTGAAGGCGGGACCAAACTATGACCCCCCCACCCCCACTAGGTGATGGGGCTGATAAAAGGGGCCCAGAGCAATTGATCTAATGTGGTGGCAGAGGCTGTGTCAAGACTAATGTAATCTAATAGATAATTTCTATATTGGTTAGAATTAAGATTATTTTTATTTTTCCAGTTCATGAGGACTGTTTTCTTGGCTATGCATAGGGCAGTGAAGATCATATGGGCTATATTCTTTTCTGAAGTGACATTATCTAAGCTGCCCAGTAGACACACTAAGGGGGAAGTTGGAATGTTACATTTCAGACACTTTGATAAGTCTTCACATATCTCGCGCCAAAACTTTTGCACTGGTGGACAGAACCAAAGAGCGTGGATGTAATTGTCTGGTGTATTGCCTTGACAGTGTGAGCAGTTGTTGGAAGATGTAAAGCCCATCTTGAACATCCGATGACCTGTATAGTGCACTCTATGAAGTATTTTGTATTGTATTAATTGCAGACTGGGATTTTTAATTAATTTAAAAGTTTTTAAGCAAATCTGAGACCAGAAGTTTTGGTCTAGGTTGACTGATAAATCTGCTTCCCACTTTGCAGTAGGAAGGGATATTGATTCATCTAATTTAGAAAGTGTTCTGTATATTTTAGATAATAATTTGGGGGATTTAAGAGTAAGAAAATGTGCCGCACTTAGTGGTGTTTGTAATTCAACTTGACTGAGGTTAAATTTCTTTTTTACTATGGATTTAATTTGTTGATATTCTAAAAACCTTGTCTTGTTGATCCCATATTGTTCAACTAGTCTGTCAAATGGAATAAATTCTGTTCCCTCTAATATATGTTCTAAGTATTTAATTCCTTTACAACTCCATTCTGGGAAATTAATCATATTATTGTTTTGTAATATGTCAGGGTTATTCCAGATAGGTGTACGTTTGCATGGGATTAATGAAGACTCCGTTATTTTTAGAAACTCCCACCATGCTGTTAGAGAAAAGCTGATGTTGATACTTTTAAAGCATTCATGTCTTTTGATGTTTGAGCTAATAAATGGTAGGTCTGAAATCTCTAGATCCTTGCATAGTGCCTGTTCAACATCTAGCCAGGGCTCAACTAAGAAGGTATGTTTTAACCATTCTGAGATGAACTGAAGCCTGTTGGCTAAGAAGTATTGGTGAAAATTAGGCAGATCTAATCCTCCTCTATCCTTGGTTCTTTGTAGCGTTTTTAAGCTAATACGCGGGGGTTTATCTTTCCAAAGGAATTTGGAAATATATGAATCCAGAGATCTGAACCAATCTTGTGATGGTTTGTTAGGGATCATCAAAAATAAGTAATTTATTTTTGGCAAGATCATCATTTTTATAGTGGCGACCCTTCCCATGAGTGATATGGGTAAAGATTTCCATCTAGTCAGATCGCCTTCTACTTTCTTTAGAAGTGGGATGTGGTTTAGTTTAGTTAAGTCTGAAAGCTTAGGAGAGATATTAATACCTAAATATTTAATATTTCCGGATTGCAGTGGGGCAGAGGAAGAGTTATGGAAGGAGCAGTTAATGGGGAGAACTGTAGATTTTGGCCAGTTAATTGAATAATCTGAAACTCTTGAAAACCAGTTTATTAGAGTAATTACCTCAAAGAGGTTGGTTTGTGTGTTTTGCAGAAAAAGCAACACATCATCCGCATAGAGACTGATTTTATGTTCTATGTTCTTACATTTTATGCCCTTAATTGTTGTAGCCTGTCTAAATGCTGCTGCTAGAGGTTCGATAAAAATTGCAAAAAGTGAGGGGGAGAGTGGGCATCCCTGTCTGGTGCCCCTCAGGAGACAGAAGCTGGAGGATGTCTGGTCATTTGTTCTGATACGAGCCGTTGGGGAATTGTATAATATTCTTATCCAGTTTATGAAAGAGTTTCCAAAACCAAATTTGTGTAAAGTTGCGAATAAAAATTTCCAATTAACTCTGTCAAATGCTTTTTCTGCATCTAGAGATAATATTATGGCTTCGATGTTTTTATCGTATGAGTAGTCTATTAAATTAAGTAATCTACGAGTGTTTGTTGAGGAGTGCCGACCTTTTATGAAACCAGTTTGGTCAGGATGAATTAAGAGGAGGGTCATTTTCTCTAATCTCTTTGAGAGAGCTTTGCAGATTATTTTAAGGTCTACATTTAAAAGAGAAATTGGACGATAGCTTGAGGGAAATAAAGGGTCTTTGCCTGGTTTTAGCAGGAGACTAATGTTGGCAGAATTCATATTTGGTGGTAGTCTGCCCTTTTCCTCGATTTCCTGCAACATGCTGTGGAATACTGGTGCCAAAATTGTCCAGAATTCTTTGTAGAATTCTGCAGGGAAGCCGTCTGGACCTGGAGCCTTATTATTGGGCATACTTATCAGGGCTTCCTGGAGTTCACTTGGCGTCAGTGGCGAATCCAGTTCCATTGCTTGACTGTCTAGTAATTTTGGAAGAGTTACGTTGTCAAGAAACAGATCAATTTCATTTTTAGATGGGTTTATTTGTGGTGAGTATAAAGTTTCATAGAAATCCCTAAAAATGTTGTTTATTCTTCCAGGATCATATATTGTGTTCCCCGATAAATCTTTAGCAGCACATATAGTTGTTTTTTCTTTATTTATTTTTAGCTGGTTAGCTAGAAATCGACCTGATTTGTTACTGTGTTCAAAATTCTGCAAGCGAAGTCTTTGTATAAGGAATTGTGTTTTTTTATTAATAGTTTCATTTAATTCTAGTTTTGTTTTGCATATTTTGTTCAATGTTTCCTGATCTTGGTGGGACGCGTAGGCTTCTTCTAGTGATTTGATGTTTTTTTCTAATTCCTGAATATTTGTTTTTTTCTTTCTTTTTATGTGATGAGAAAGAAATTATTTTACCTCTCATCACAGCTTTCCCTGCTTCCCATAGAACAGAAGCAGATATTCCGGGAGTGTCATTAAAGTCTAAATATGAAGTCCATTCCTTTTTAAAGTATTTAATAAAGTCTTCATCTTTAAGTAGTGATATATTAAATCTCCAGTTTTTACTTGGCGTAGTATTATTCTTGTGCATTAGTGTTAAAGATACAGGAGCATGATCGCTGACAGCTATAGGATGAATCTCAGTGTCTGAAATGTCACACAGCAGTGAGCTGCTGACCAAAAAATAATCCAGACGAGAGTAAGAGTGATGAACATGCGAGAAAAAAGTATATTCCTTACTGGTGGGGTGAAGAGAGCGCCATGCATCGCAAAGACCAAAGTCGTTCATATACTGTTTGATTATATTTGTGGACTGCCAATTACGCTGAGTTCCTGTTGTGTTGAGCCTATCCATTTCTTCATTTAGTCCAGTTTGATTATTTCTAATAAAAGCAGTGTGAATAGAATGTCTTTATTGTCATTGTCAGAAACTTGTAGTTAAAACAGCTGCCAAGACCATCGGAACATCTCTCCCTCTGCTACAGGACATCTTGTGTGCTGCATCAGTAAGGCCTCTTGTATCGTGCCTGACCCCTCACACCCCTCACATGGACTCTTTTCTCTCCTTCCATCCGGCAGACGCTATCATAGCATCGGGCCTGATCCTCCAGACTGCATGACAGCTTTTTCTTGCAAGCCATCGGACTCTCGAACTCACAGCCCTCGTTGTGTCGTCTTTCTATATACTGTACTGTGTATAGCAGAGATAACAATAAAGTTTACTTTGACTTTGTGCTCCTCATGTTGTGTAGCTTTCTGTGTGTTATAGTTATTATGCTACATGCTTATTTATTATATGGTGGATACAGTACATAAATTCCAAACTGGAGTTGTTTTATGTAACTGAGATGTTTAATTATGTAGTTTGAGAAAATAAGAAGAATGTTTATATAAAACATGCGTTTACTTATACTGCACTTGATGTATTTTAACCATTTATAATGCATATTACAGAATGTAACACCTGCATATGTATAAAGAAATGGCTTTGATTTTGCCACCCCATTTGATTTCCATGCCACCCAGGGGCAGATCTAGAAGGGTGGCATGGGGTGGCAAGTGCCACCCTAAAATGATCCCTTGCCACCCCAGTTTTGCATATGACAGTGTTGTTTATTAAAGTAAGATAGCATTAACAGTTTGAGCGTAGTTACAGTCAGCAGTGAATATAAATGCTAAAACTGAATATACTGCATAGTGTCCCCCCCCTGCACCAGTAACAAATGGTTCAGCCCATAGCAGGACCGGCTTTTTTCTTGTTTTCAGCAGCAAGCGATGCTCATGATCGTGCCAGAGCACATTTTGAACAACACCATGGGAATTTTGGATTTTACACAGGTGGGTGGATGTTACACTGTGGAAATGGAAGGAAGGTGAGTGTTATTAACCCTCTGTGGTCCACGGACACGCTGCACCTCCAGGGGTCCGTCCTTCGTACCTCGCTAAGTAGGTTAGCTGGATTAGATTGTTGACGATTTCGCGTGATCTTGGATCGTTCGGTTCCCCGAAGCTCATCCGGGACTTGCTGCCATAGCAACAGAGCCGTAAGCGTAAACCTGCTCGGGAGCAGGTTTACTTTATGTAAACAGGATTAGATCGCGGCCACGCAGGTATGTCCGCTTCATTTATACGAAAACAACAGCGATATTCCACCACTGTTTCACCATAAATAAATAACATCAATGTAACTAAAGATAATGCAGCACTTGATCCTTTTATTGATTTCACACAGATACATACAGGTCATTCCCTAAAAAAGGGAAATGTACTATTAACATTCTATTACATGTATGTGATTATTACAGATGTAATTCATATTTCAGAGTAGTAATTGTAAATTACTTCGTGTAATCAAGATGAGAGACCACGGCTATAAAAGCGAAGGTGGATTTGGGAAGCCTGTCGCAGCCATGTCCTGTCCGTATACGCGAGCCACCCATTGCAGAAGGTGCAAGATTGATAAGGAGAGTCCTCAGAATTCAGCGTATATTGCGGGACAGACAGGATCCTTTAGCTCAGCGCGACAGTGTGCTCATAGAGAGATATCGATATTCCCGTGAGGGTATTATTCACTTAACCAACTTGTTGACGAGGGGGTGCAGGACCACCACCTGTCTTTTTGTTGCTCTGCCCTTTTCTTGGTTGCTGTTATGAACAAACAAACAGATTATTTCAGGGTCTCTTTCCAAGAGACTAAAAGCAATATAAGTGATCAATATTACCATTCTGTAGAATATTCTTATATTCCACTTTTACTTGTTCCCATGTTCTAGTGGGTCCTGTTGTGGCTCTAATGTGAAAGAGGATATAATATAACATATTATAATATAATATAATATAATATAATATAATATAATAAATTTACCCTACCGCCTACTGGTGTTGGCCAGAGGGGCCGATGGCGCGATATGGCAGCCTGGCTTCTGTCAGTCTGCCCCAGGGCAGCTGTGGCTACAACCGTAGCTGCCTCCACCAGTGTGTGAATGTGAGAGTGAATGAATAGTGGCATTGTAAAGCGCTTTGGGTGCCTTGAAAAGCGCTATATAAATCCACTCCATTATTATTGTTATTATTAAATTACTTACGAGTTTAATTTGTCAGCAACTTTCTGCCAGCCCTCTCTCCTTGCTTTTGCAGCCTTTGCAGTGTTCCCTTGCGTTCTGATTAAACTCTGAAACTCCTGAAATCCCTCACTCAGGAGTTCTTGCTCTGCTGCCGAAAAATACCGAGCCGAGCGCGCTCCTTCGACATTTTCGCCGACCAATCAGAGGGTTGCCGATCAATGTTTCTACTATCGATGCGTAGCCCCTTTTACGACACCCAGTGATCTCACATTACTTCATCCAGCTGTACTAATCGTCAACAGCAGGTGTGTTCGGAGAACCGGATTAGCGAGCTCATGGTTAGCGCGATGATTTGATCTTGGATGTAGTAAGCGACGTACGAAGAACGGGCCCCAGATCACATGACTGATGTAAGCTGACACAGCAACAAGCTGCAGCCACGCTGAGTCTCTGTTTCAGCCACATTGAAAATTCGGACTTCAAAGTTTTTAAATTTTAATTACAGGCCAGTAAATCCAGAGTTATGATCATATATATCAGCCACGCTTCGTTCTAAATACTGTCGTCACGTGTGTGTTTTAAGCGTTTTGTAAGGACAGCACGAAAACAGGAAAGAAAGGAAAAAAGCCACCTCTTTCTTATTGGTGGAAAAATGCACCATGTCGACCAATTAAAAAAAAGTCAACATGTGGGATTTGGTTGTTTAGGAAGAGGGAAAAGTTTGGGGAGTGACGGTAACAGGGCGAGCGAGACAGAGCGAGAGAGAGAGTTTAGATGTGGCAGATTTGTGACGTTTAGTGTGTTGTGTAGTCGTTCTGTTGTGTAGTCGTTTTGTTTAGTGTGTCAGTGAGGGCGCTAATGACTGTCAGAGGCACATTTGCAACGTAAACACTGTCACTAAGTAGAAAACCAGCGGAGTGATACACCTGCTGTTGTCGGGCCTGCAGGTTTGTCCCTGTGCTCTTCTGTCTTTTGGTGGACAAACTTGTTTTTACTGGCACACATCATTTGTGGGGCATCTTATTGCCACACCTGATTGTTCTCTCATTTTAGTTTTAGTAATATTTTTAAATGGTTGTAGAAAATGAAACAAACGGTGTATTGGCTGCATTTTTAGATAAATAGTTGTTTATGTTTATAAAATGTACGTTTTATATTTGCATTTCAAGTTATAAACATTTACCCAACATGTCTGTGTTGGACATAAACAACGTAAACTCAAAGGAGTCACAAATGTCCGGTTGTATTTCAGACCTCAGTGGGTTCATCCAACAAATCATGAAAAATGAGGTTTACATGTTTGTTCATGACGGTGCAGATTTCTGACATTTTGTGTAATTTAAGCTGCAACAATGTGACTGTTTTCTAACAAAAACAGTGAAACTTAAGTTAGACTTGTGTTTGTAAATGAAGCGCCCCATGTTGTGTAGCTTACTGGAGTTTATACTTATTGGGCTACATATTTATTTATCATACAGGCTATACAGTACATAGCATCAAAACTCACATGTTTTATGTAACTAAAGTGTGTAATCATGTGGGCTACAGACAATAATTAAGTTATCGACTATATTTATATGAAAAACGTGCATACTTACTGCATTTGAATCATTTAACCATATGTAACCACCTGCATGAGTGTTTGGGGGGGGGAGGCTTTGATTTTGCCACCCTAAGAAAATTTCTCTAGATCCGCCCCTGCTGGTCGGAGGTTTGTTTGGTCCACTCCGTGCCAATGCAGATGTCGAAGAGGAGGGGATTTTGCAGAACTCTTCTCAAGAGATCCCACAAGAAGAACCAACCAGGAGTCCACCGGGTCCGAAGCACACAACGGCACCAAGAGTCACGGACAGGATCGACCAATGGCGCAAAGCTCATGGGGAAAACAAGAAATCCAGATTCTCAGATTGAAGAGCCGACCTCCACGGTTACCCTGTCTTCTGCGTCGCTTCCACAAAGCTGGTGGCAGTGGTAAGGAACGCCAGTGCGGTGGTGTTACTTACAATCAGGGAGGCAGAAAGCCTTGGTACGAGGAAGTCAGGAAATACATTCAGGGATATGGTTCCACTGAAAACTGTTTTAGAAATTATGACAGTTTTAGTTTTTAGGTTTTTTTTTTTCAATTCATTGTTCTTCCTGTAAATCTACATTTTAAAATAATGAAATTCAAAAATAAGACTGAAAGTTTCTGTCAGGATTTTTTAGATTATAAAAAAAAGTCAAACTTCGTTTTTTGACATTTTATCCAAAGTTTTGATCTAAAAGTCTCACAGAAAATTTGTGTTTTTAACAAATTTACAGACGTCTAACATTTGTAAATGTACTTACATTGCTGTGAAGAGGCCATGTTTGTCTTTGTCAGGCAGCTGAGCTGTGATGGATCAGTGTGAACTTTACTGATGGTTTCAGTTTCACCTCCACGCTATTGTAAGCTGTCTCTGGTCCCCTCCCTTTAAGGTGGTGTCACAGAAGGACTCTGTGTGGATGTCACACTTTGCCTCATCTCTGCTGTATTAGGATGAATGAGATGAAAACTGTGCACCCAGTTTGTCCAGCCAACGGTTTTTGGAGAGGAGGCCTTTGGAAGATCAGTGTGGGCGCCTGAAGTGGGAATGCAAGTGTCGCCATTTTATCTGACGTTTCACTTTCAAATTTACACGCTGGTGAAATAAAATCATAATAGATGGAGACATATTCCAAAGATGCTGCAGCACCAGTGTTTTACCTGCTCGCCATGAACACCTGACATGTCAGCACTTTGTTCTGATGGCAGCTGAAAACTGTACGATCTAAACAGTGTGTTGTGTTATACTTTTAAAAATATCTAAAATAACTGTCTCATGCTAAAGTAATCTATGTTTTCTTATTGCATTAAGGTAGGGGTGGCGATATATCGAATATGCTCCATGTATGCCGAGGTTTCCCACGTACGATGGTTAAAATGACTTTATCCTCACCGATAAGTACAAATTGCCACAGAAATATTAAGCTGTCTTTTAATTCACCGAGAGTCATGTTTCTCCCACACGCTGCAAATGCATCATTACCCATGTGGAAAAGAAATAGAAAAGACTTGCATCAGACGTGGCCTACTTCATATAGTGAGTCATATCAGGCTTATTATAAAGTGGCCACTTTCTCATCACTTTCATATATTGTTTTAGTAAGTATCCAAAACATACAAGTTTCATTTATATAATTTTTCTAGGGGTCTTGTATCTGTTTTCACTCTTGTATGCTTTTCATACAAGTTTCACACGAGACAGATACAAACTTTATAAGATTTTGATCTTTTCCATATGGGAGACCCCTCCCAACTGGAAAACTTTCTACCTGCACAGAGCACGTGTGTTTATATCCTACCAGAGTGGTAAAAATATGGTGACAGCGGGAGTTTCAGACTCGCTGTCAAACAAAACGCTGCTAAAGGCTAAAGGACCTGTGCTACTGTACCACCCACTGCAAAGTTAAGAGTGTTTTAAACTCATCACGTGAACGTCTCCACACACCTGTGACTGCTCAGCTGGTTTTATAGTCACTGCCTAGACTTTTGTTTCTGTAATTTGACGTCATCACATTTGTATTTTATAGTATTTATATGTTATAAGCACAAAAAGCACCTTTGTAACTTCAGCTGTTTTATTTCGTCTCGTGTGTTTGTCAAAGGTCGACAGACGTGCTGTCTGCTCTGTGTGTGTTTTTAAATTCATTCAGACTTTTTGTATTTAAAGTAGAAAAAATATTGAATGGTCACTATACTATACCAGTGCAACTTTAGGCACTATGTGGTTGAAAATAACATTTGTTTTTGGAGGTTATTTAAACATATGGTGACACATGTCGCTGCTTCTGCTGCTGCCAGGAGAGCAAGCAAGCTGGATGAAGAAGCCTGGGGGTGGATGTTGCAGTGCTACTCAGGGCCGTTAGGATCCCAGTGTCTGTCCCACTCTGAGTTTTAATTTGATCCTTTTATTCTGAAGGATCCCGCATCAGGTGGAAGCACTCCACTTCCTTCAGAAGCCTGTATGACAGACGTTTTAGTGCGGCGAGCCTCCTTAGCTGATGCTACCACAGAGTAACAGGTGGGGTGGCAGGGGCCTTCCACCGGGAGATGATGAGCTTACCCCCCAGCATCAGTGCAGTCTGCACCCACTCAGTGGCTTTAGGTGGAAGATGTTTAGAGCAAAACTCAGAGGACTCAATGGGCAGCCATGTCTCGTACCTTCAGAGTCCGTGATGGACTGTGATGACACGATGCGTTAGTATTCAGAGCCCCATTTATTCCCACTCGTTGTGATGTGTCAGTTAAAAAGTGTCAAATCCAGCCCACCAGGTTTTCCTGATTTCAGACTAAGAGTCTGTTGATTAAAATCTGGGGCTGTGTTGTATTAGAAGCAGAGATAAGATAAGATAAGATAACCTTTATTAGTCCCACACGTGGGAAATTTGTTTTGTCACAGCAGGAAGTGGACAGTGCAAAAGTTATGAGGCAAAAATTAGAATACAATAAGAATAAATACAGTAGACAGCTGTACAGAATAGAATAAAATAAATATACAATAAGATAAAAATAGAATACAAATACAAATACTATATACAACTGAGTAAAAATACAACGATGACAGAAAGGATTATTGCACTTAGTATTATTGCATATGTATGGATGTGTGTGCTTGATCAGTTAAAGTCTTTATTATGGAGTCTGACAGCAGTGGGGAGGAAAGACCTGCGAAATCTCTCCGTCCCACACCGTGGGTGCCGCAGTCTCCCACTGAAGGAGCTGCTCAGTGCTGTCAGAGTCTGCTGCATAGTCCCTTTACTCTCCCCATGTTTGAGCCTCAGATTCGGTACAGTCAAACACGTGTCCTCCACTCCTCTGATGGGGCTCTGTGCAAACTGCATTGGACTCAGCTGATGTCCAGTCTCTTCCATAATCACATTTCTGATGAGTTTTTCAAAGACTTCACGACTGGGGTGAGCGTGACAGGCCATTAACTGTATGAAACTCATCGCTGAGTTCAATGATAAAGTGCTGAGTGTGTTTCAGTTTCTGCTGCTGATGTTCCTGCTCTGAGACTTGGATGGATGACCCATGATGAGCAGGAGCTGTGAGCTGGACACAGGCGGTGTTTCACGGAGCTCCTCGCTGTCGTGGAGACACAGCGAGTGATACGATGCTGTCAGCGGAGCTTCATCATCATCAGGATGAAGCACAGATGCTCTCTGCTTCCTCCTGCAGCTCACAGCCGCTCACAAAGATCAATGAGTGCCTCCACAAAGGAGCAGGACGTCTGTCACCTCCACTCTACATCCTGGATTTAATAAAACACCAGCAGGGGGCGCCACAGGACAGGCTGGACATGCACGATAGGACAGCAGAGTGAGCGTGAGGGAAGTCGCTTGTGTCTCTGTAAACTCAAACTCTGACTGTAAAGGCCTCAGAGGTCAGAGGTCACAGCTCAGAGCTGGCTGTAAACACCTCACACCTGGGAGGTTAGAGGTCACAGGTCGAGGCACCGCAGCCTAAAAATAAGCACAGCTGAGCTGGGTCTGCCCTGGCACCTCCACCCAGGAGGAAGCTGCACGTCAGCTGGGAGGTGCTGAGGAGGCATCGTGGTTAAACTGAATAACCTTAAATATCACTGAAAGGATAGAAAGCGACTCACAGCAGGCAAAACTAAACACGCTCTCCTCTCAGGGCGGGGCTCCCGGGGTCAGCCTCTGTGACATCGAGGTCCTGCTGCTGCTCTCGTGTCTCGTAAACAGGTCACATGACCTCCGCACCTGAGACAGATCACAGGTAAAGGTGGACTCGGTCCTGTTGTGCAGCTTGTTCCTTCGTCTTTCCGGTTTCTTGGAATATACACATTCACACACCGAGTCAGCAGGCAGCGCTGAGGCGGAGGTCCCCAGAGAGCAGGAGGAAGAGAGCTGGTAAACAGCAAGGACAGGAGGAGCAGGGGAGAGGAGGAGGTGCGCACACACACACACACACACACACACACACACACACACACACAAACACACACACACACGGCTGCTCTCCGGTCAATTTAACAATAATAAGAGTCTCTGCTTCCTGTCCTGCTGGTAAATAAAAGCATCATAAACCTGCTCAGATCTTCATCGATTTTTCTAAAGTGTTATTTTTGTCACAGACACCTGCACACAGTCACACTACAGGGAAAAATACCGAGCGAGCTAAAGGAGGGAGCAGCTTTTTCACGTGTCTTCATGAATAACTGTAAACCTGTTGTTTTATTGACTGTATTTGTGCTCTGTTACAAACACTGGAACACCGTGCAGTAATAACACTGGGCTCACATTAATGTGCTGAGCATCAATGACATAACTGTTCATGTGTCATTGCATAAAATTCTCTTACTGTGTGTGACTGCACAGATGGACACAGAAATGTCAAAGCTAACATTCAGTTTATTGTTTTCACGCGGTTTAAATGGACCTCCAGCTGTAACAGCTGAACTCATTAAAACGAAATGAATTTTTCAAACAGGACGCTCTCCTGTCTCCTAACTCACGGTTAGGATTAGAGGAAACAATAAAAACTAAGCAGAAGCACAAACACAGATCTGCCGAGCAGCAGTTTTAACTGTTATGATAATAAAATCAATCCTAACAGTTAAATCTGTGACGTCACTCTGGTGTGTGTCTGCGTTACATCAGATTCACCTCTGCAGCCCTGACCATCGCGGGCTTTTATTTTGAGGATTTGGCGAATGCGGGCTTTTATTGTGGTGGTCTGACCAAACCTCCTCCGTGTCTCCCGGAGCTTGCCGGTCGGGCTCCGCCGCCCTGCCCTCCCGTTCACAGTACACTCTCAGTCCAGTCCTTCAGCTCCGGGGCCGCTAACGAACTCAGCCCGCGGACACCGCAGCTCACCGGCAGCTCTGCGCCCGTTAGAGCGTTTACTGAGTACCGGAGGAGGAGGGACGCCCGCAGACTTTCCGACGGAACAGAACTCCGCGGACTGCGTCCATGCTGAGCCGCACACAGGTGAGCGCCGGCGGAGCGAGGACCGGGGGCAGCGGGCGCACTTTCAGTCGGTACTCCGGTGATACTGTGACGTAGACCGGACAGCCCGACGGCGAGCGGCGGGGTTCGCGGAGCAGCTGAAAGTAAAGCAGGTGTGTTTGGAGTGCTTTCGTCATTAACACTGACTCCGCCCCCCCGTTAACGCAGATTAAACCGCGTTTTTTTGAGCCAGTGAAAGGTTACGGACAGGGGCGGATACAGAGAAACGGGGCCCGGGGCACAGGTAAGGAAAAAGCCCCCCCTCCTTTTGCTGGTTTTAAACGGGGCAGCTAATTGGATAGCCGTGTTTGATGATCAGCTTGTAGTTTGTGCTCGAGCGGCCCTGATTGGTGGACGTTTCTCACATTATTTGACACCTGGAACTGTTATTGTGGCGCTCTGTTTGCTGCTTCCTGACTAGGTTTCACCTAAAGAAGGACCAGAAATCCAAACTTTTACTTTTACTGAAGCGTGAAAAACATTTCCGATAAAGAAATCAAAAGAACACAGACTCTCTTGTTTCTGTTCATTTATTTTATGTCATCCAGATGTTACATTTTTTGCTCCTCTAATTGATTCCAGTTTATTTCTTTGTGTTTGCTCTGTTGATATTTGTTTAATCATGACAACAAAATGATTAAAGTTGATCAGATGCTGATGGGGAAACAGAACTGATCTCTCGTGTACTCGTCTGAGCGTCTGACGTCAGTCGCAGGGGGGCGGTGCCGGGGTGTCGGTTGATGTCGCGGTGTCTGTTTCTGTGATGTCAGTGGCAGACTGAGCGCGTGCGGAGTTGCTGAAAACAAAGATGGAGATGTTTGCCGTGTGGATCCTCAGCAGCTGATCAAAGAGAAAGAGCGGCGCCTGATCTTCAGGGTGCAATATCAGCTGTGGGCGGAGCCTGCACAGGTCTCAGATCCACCTGTCAAGCTGACGGAGGAGGAGGAGGAGGACGGCTGCTTCTTCTCCTTTCTCAGCAGCAGTTGAATGAAAAGCTGCGATCGCGCTGAATAATTTCTCTCCTCGTGTCTAAAAATAGCCACCCGGCTGCTCCACCTGCACACGGAGCTCTGCTGCACCTACGACGACCCTCGGAGTCACCTGACCTCGGCCGTAACAAACTGAACCAAAATAAACCGGAGCGACGGCGAGGCTGAAATAAACCCGAGCACCTCAGAGCAGGCGGAGGGAGCGCTGTGATTTATCGTTCATAAACACGACCTCGAGTCTGATCTGTGTGGGTTTAGGACGAGTCACAGATCAAACTGAGGTTTTCCCCGATCGATCATTTTATAGATGTTACCTGTTAACGCTCGCCATCTGACCGCTCGGTTCAGGGAGTGCTGCTGCTGGCTGTGTTTGTTTCTCCAGCCCGGTGCGTCCCACCCTGAGCTTTCATCTGCTGGATTTCGGTGACAGCTGGATGGCGATATACGATATATATCTCGATATTTATTTTTAAGCCATAAAGTAAGAACAAACAGAGAGTTTAGTCACAGCTGTGTCCCAGATGTCACACAGGCACTTTTATTAACACACAGCGCAGATGTACAAGAAACAATTACTCAGAAATAAATTATCAGCATTTATTAAATAATCATGCTCCATAAATAAAAGAAAAAATGTTGTTTTGTGCATAACAAAGAGCTCACAACTGTGCAGTCAAAATGTAAACTAACAGACGCTGAGCACAACAACAAGCAGCTGCTCTGTTCTTAACTTCTACTGCGTGACCGACAGCCTGGAGTTTGAAATCCTCTTCGTAACCGCGTCTCTGAACAGGAGCCGTTTATGGTCCTTATACGCACACAGTACGGTGATATTACGCTGAAGCACAGTACGTATCACTCCGCGAGGCTCCAGACTACGGCAGCCGTAACGCGGTGCGGCTCCGTAGCAAAGTCGTACTCAAACATTTTTAGTCAGATTGCTGAGCGCCGTGTTCCACAGAGAAGCGGTTCGCGGTCAGTGAGCACAACCAGAACTCATACATAAGGCGCGCTGTCAACTTTTGAGAAAATGAAAGGATTTTAGGCCGTGCAGCACCTCTGGGCGTTAGCGTGGTTAGCTCGTTAACACGTTGACGCCGTCCAGCCCCACGCACGGGGCGATGCGCAGTAACTCGTTAACGGAGATTTGCCGTGTCCATCTTGTCGCTGCCTGCAGGTGAAGCGATGGGGGAGGAGGGGGTGTTGTGGTCAGTGAAGGAGAGGCGGAGCAACGCAGCGTAGAGACAAAAGTGGACGAAAGAGAGGCAAACCTGCGGCTCCACAACTATAATTATAGCATAGACTATATCGATATAAAGGATATTGTCACATCTCTTATCTCGTATAAAAATATATCGATATATTTAAAAACTCGATATATCGCCCAGCCCTACATCACGTAGACGTGGGCTGGGAGTAAGAACAATAACACGGGCGAGGTCGAGTTGTGTGCAGGTTTTACACCTGAGCTCACCTGAGACCGAGTCTGTCATTAATGGATCCATAAGACTGGAGAAAACGGGACCCCGAGCGATGAGGGAAACATCTGAGCGTGCAACACCTGGTTCACAAGGTCACCTGGTGGGAGGTGACCTGTCTCTGAACAGGTAACAGGTGTGCACAGCGTCTCTCGGGCAGCTTGTGTCAGAGCCAGTCAGCGGGAGATCGCCCCCTGCAGGAACTGAGCGTCACTGAGTCTCTGAACCTGTGGATTCATCACAGACTGGATGTCATGACCACATCCAGTCACAGAGACGTGTCGGGGTCGCTTTAATGATGGCAGCTGATTGGTCGCAGACATGGTCCCCGTCTTTAAAGATCACCGGATCATTGCAGTCTCAATAACTGTGGTCGTGTCGCGGGCTCCGCCCACTGCTCTTCCAGGTGTGACTGTTGTGTAACCCTCTGCTGGAACTTCTGGACTCGAACGTCCTGTATCGATCGTGTGTTACTGCGTCTCGCTCCACAGTTGTGTTGTACAATGACAATAAAGGGCTTTTCTATTCTATTCTATTATGTTTGCAAGCGTGGCTCCATTTCTAAGAGTTTCTGATCCTGAGTCTGTGGACGTCACAAACGTCTCTGTCTCATCAAGGTGGTTCGCTTGGTTTTCTCGTCCTTCTGCCTGTGAGGGACTGATCAGTGCTGCTGCTGATTCAAGTGCATAATAGCATACAGTTGTGTGTGTGTGTGTGTGTGTGTGTGTGTGTTGGATAAACTGACAGTGTGGTACCAGGTTCGTGTTGGTTAATCTGGAGGCGGGTCTGAGCGCTGCTTTGCTGCAGTTTCCTTTGAAGTGGAGCAGGACGTGTTTGTGCGTTCCTCCGACAGAAACAGTCGTATCGTGTGTCGACTCGTTTCAGCTGCACTTTCACCGTGTGAGGATTCATTTACCATAAGCACCTTTAATCTGAGCCGACGGCCTCATCGAGGAAACTCGATCCCTCCTGCTAACGAGGAGAGCCGTGCTGCAGGATGCTGAGGCTCTTCTTCCAGGCTGCCGGCATGAATAACACATCGGAGAGGGACACCTCCGCCCCTGCAGAGCGCCTCCATCGGTCTCTGCAGGGGCACAGGGTCCTGAACAGTCATCTCCTAACCACAGGCAGCACCGAGCTTCACCGGAGAGCTTTCAGACCAACACCTACACCACCCACAGCTGAGGGCGGTGTGAGAGTCTCACGTTTATCAATGTTAAACTGATTAATCTATTTTAGAAAGTATGGAAACATCTGTCCATCGTCCCATGTTCACACCGTCCAGCTGTTTCCGGTCCGAGCGTCTGATTGGATGAAGCTCTCTGCAGCGGGTCCCCGCGTCTTTCTTTAAAATAAAACTGTAGCGTTCGTGCCCGACCTCTCCAGCTCTTCGTCAGCTCGGTTCACCTGCAGCTCATCTGTCATGTGATGGGGTTTCTCCGCCCATCGGAGTCAAGTCATCTTTATTTATATAGCACATTCAAAAGACATCAAGTGTCGGCCAAAGTGCTGAACAGAGGGATGATATAATAAAAAGAATTAAAATAGATGAGATGAAAACATTATAGAAACATTGTAAGACATCCATATATGTTTGTAAAAAAATGTGTACATGCATATATGCAAATACATATACAAAAATGTACACAAGCACACACAAGCACACGTGAACATAAAATACATGCAAACATTACCCAATGAGATAAAAGACCAGAATCGCAGAATAAAAGAGGTGTCAGAGAGAGCCTTGGAAAATAGGAAGGGCTTCAGATTCGATTTGAAGACTTCCAAGGATGAAGAGGATTTACTGAAAGGGGGAAGGCTGTTCCAGAGTCTCGGCGGCAATGGAGAAAGCCCTGTCCCCTCTAGATTTGAACTGGGAGCGTGGAACTGATAACAGCATCTGACTGGAGGAGCGCAGAGATCGAGTGGGTCGGTGCAAGCTAAGAAGATCTGAAATGTAACCTGGAGCCAAACCATGGAGAGCTTTAAAAACAAATAATAAAACCTTAAAATCGATTCTATATTTAACTGGTAGTCAATGTAGAGATGCGAGTATCGCAGTAATAGTCTCTGTTTCTAGTACCCGTCAGGAGCCTTGCGGCTGCATTTTGAACAAGTTGCAGGCGGGACAGGCTTGAGTGACAGATGCCTAAATAGAGAGAGTTACAGTAGTCAAGACGTGACGATAGGAAAGCATGGATAACAGTGTTCAGGTCTTTAGATGACAGGATATTTTTGAGTTTAGAAACGCTCCTGAGTTGAAAAAAACTGCCACGAACGACTGAATTTATTTGCTTGTCCAGCTTGAGAGTGGAATCAAAAATGAAACCAAGATTTTTTACGTGGGGATGTACACGAGCTGATAATGGGCCCAAATCGTTTCTTATGAGACTAACAGAGTCCTGCTTACCGAAGATTATCATGTCGGTTTTGTCGTGATTTAATTTGAGAAAGTTCAGAGACATCCAGCAATGTATGTCGCTAAGACACTCTGAGACTTTCTGCAGCGTACTGTCAGCACCTGGTTTTAGAGAGAGGTAGAAATGTGCATCGTCTGCATCGGAGTGACAGGAGATCTGGTGTTTCTGAAAAATGGAGCCTAATGCGAGCATGTATAAGGAGAACAAGGCCGGGCCCAGAATAGAGCCCTGAGGTATTCCACAGGTGAGAGTAGCTGGGAGGAGTATTTGTTACCCAGCATCACAGAGTAGGATCAGCTCTCCAGGTAAGAGGCAAACCATGTTAGAGCAGAGCCTTGAATGCAGACACGTCTGTAGACGGTTTAACAGGATTGTGTGGTCGACAGTGTCAAAGGCTGCGCTCAGGTCTAGAAGGATGACAACTGTGCTTTTTCCAGAGTCACCAGCTAGAAGCACATCATTGAACACCTTCAGTAGAGACTCTGTGCTGTGGAAGGCTCTGAAACCACACTGATATTTGTCCAGAATATTAGTGTGTCTAAGAATGAGGAAAGTTGGTGGAGGACGACTTTCTCAAGAACCTTAGACAACAATGGCAGCTTAGAGATTGGTCTGAAAATACCAAGAACTGACGGGTCTGAACCAGGTTTTTTAGAAGCGGCTGAACAACAGCTTGTTTAAACGAATGAGGAACAGTCCCATTTGAGATGCTGCTATTTACAATAACGAGGATGTTAGGGCCGACTGTCTTCAGCACATCTCTGAGAAATGGTGTAGGTAACACATCCAAGGGGCACGTTTCATGTGCATTATTATATCAGTGAGATGGGATAATGAAACTGGTTTAAATTCGGAGAAAAGGAATGAACATGCAGGTGGTTCAGAGGGGTCTTGGGATGGGAGCGGGATATGTGCTTGGATATCATCAATGTTTTCAGTAAAGAACTTTCGTGTGAGGCCGTCTCAGATATGGCTGCAGTGGCGCAGGACAGAGTTGATTGTGTTGAATAGAACTTTAGGATTACCAGAGATTATCTTGGAGAAATAATTTGCTCTTTCTACCTTGATGGTGCGCTGATAGTTATTTAGACAATCTCTAAACACTTGGTAAGAAACGTGGAGCTTATCGTGCTTCCATTTTCGTTCTGCTTTCCTGCCTGACGGCACGAGTGCTGAAATGCTGTAAACATCAGCAGCAGTGTTCGTTTCTCACAGGCTGGTGTCCGCACACCTGTGCAGGTGTTTAAGCACTGCTTCATTTCACTGCTCTGATTATTAGCTCAGAGCTAACATCTTAGCCTATTGCTAACACAATGAAATATAAGGATGAAGGTGGAGGTTTGTTCTCACCCTGTTTTTAAGTGTTGATTTTATGTTAAAGGTGGAGGTGAGGAGCTGGGTAAGGTTTTCTCCTCAGTGTGTTTTGCTTGTTTGTGTATCTGAAGCACTTTTGACCACCTGTCTGCTCCACCTGTCCTCTCCACCTGCCCGTGTGTCGGACAGGGCTCTGTGGGTCTGAATGAGTCCTTTGTGTGGAAAGTTTGAGCCGGTCATCAGAGGTCATTCTAGTTAATAATTCGCTCTAACTGGCGGGTGAGAAACCGCCTCCAGATATCGGGGGCGGCGGTCTCTGGATCGCCAGTGATTAAGAGTAGCTGTGCAGCCGGCGGGCTCAGAGGATTAGTGACATTAATGATGAGAACAAAGCGACGCTGCTGCTCAGCAGCTTGTTTAGTTCTGCCTTTCAGCGTGTTTCATTATTCATTTGGCTCGCTGGAGCCAGACTGCTGTGACCCACTGCTGTGGGAATGAGCCGGGCTTGTATGGATTTATTTAGACTCAGAAACACCCCAGAGAATTAACCTGGGACAGCTTAAAGCCACGATCACACATTTATAGGAGCTCCACCTCCAGCTTCTTCTGTCTGCTCCACTCGCAGCAGGAAAAAAGCCTCCAAAAAGTCCCTGTGCTGGTAGCTGTTTAATCAAGTTAGAAACTCGGGGAAAGTATTTATCCATCACCAACAGACCCACTGGTTTAAAGTCCAAATGACCAACTCCAGGTTTGAGAGAGCAGTCCCATCTCCAAGTACATGGCCCAAACCACATCCAAAACCAGTTCAGTATCTGGGTCAATGTCCAGCTACAGGTCCAAAGTCCAAAACAAGATTTAAAGCAGAGAACTAAACTAGCCCCAAAGTCCAGGATCGGGTCTGACTCCAGGACAACCGACAAAACCAAGACCAGGTCTGAGACCGGGTCCGACTGAGACTGGGTCTGACTGAGACCTGGGCCCTATTTCAGGAAGCCGGTTTAGAAAACTCAGAGTGAAAAACGATACTCAGGGTTGAGTAACCCCGAACTGTCCAACTCGGAATATTCGGTTTCAGAAAGGCTGATAACAATTAGTTCAGTCAACGCGGAGTTGCTTTAACCCCAAGTTAAGCGTGCGCACGAGGATACAGAAAGCCCTGATTAGTGGAGCACAGATTAAGCGAGTCACCATGGAGACGGAGGGAAAGAAGGCAAGGCAAGGCAAGTTTATTTGTATAGCACAATTCAACAACAAGGTGATTCAAAGTGCTTTACAGAGACATTAGAAACAAGAACAAATAAAAAGCATGATTTAAAATTGAATAAAACAAGCAAATAATAGAATAGAATAGAATAGAATTCAACTTTATTGTCATTGCACATGCACAGGTACAGGGCAACGAAATGCAGTTTGCATCCATCCAGAAGTGCTTTAGTGATATAGATATATTACAATATATATTAGCAATAATATAGATATGTGAGTATATTACAGAAATGGGTCTATTATGGTATGTTATAATGTACACGGTATGAAGTATGTTGTGAATATTCTATAACTATAAGTATGTACAGGCTGTAGTGAGTACAAGCTATGTACAGGATATGAACAGGATATAAATATGAAAAACTATACAGAATATGAAATAAATAACTTTACAGAATCTGAGATATACAGCTATACAGAAATGGGAACTATGCAAGTTGTAAACAGTTGTAGGATTAAAGATTATCGAATGTACAGAATGATTATTTACACAGAGCTATACAGTAGTGCAGTTAAGATAAGTGAGGGTGTAGATAGTTTCTACAGAGGCTATATAAAGTGCTGGTGGTTGTGAGTGGTGGTTCAGTCCATGTTATTATTGTGTGTTTGAGGGTACAGTTGTCCATTGTGGGTGTGTGTATGTTCAGTCCATGAGTTTAACGTGGGTCAGATGTCAGGAGGCAGAGTTCAGGAGTCTGACAGCTGTGGGGAAGAAGCTGTTCCGGTACCTGGTGGTCTTAGTCCGGAGGCTCCTGTGGCGCCTCCCAGAGGGCAGGAGGGTGAAGAGTCCATGTGATGGGTGACTGGGGTCTTTGATGATTTTCCCAGCCCTTTTCAGACACCACTTCCTGTAGATGTCCTTTATGGCAGGAAGTGGTGCTCCGGCGATGCGCTGGGCAGTTTTCACGACCCTCTGCAACGCCTTCCGGTCCGAGGCAGAGCAGTTCCCGTACCAGACTGTTATACAGTTGGTCAGGATGCTCTCGATGGTGCAGCGATAGAAGTTCACCAGGATGTCTGAGGACAGGTGGTTCTTCCTCAGAGTCCTCAAGAAGAAGAGGCGCTGGTGAGCCTTCTTGACCAGCTTGGAGCAGTTGGTCGTCCAGGTGAGATCCTCGGAGATGTGGACTCCCAGGAACTTGAAGCTGCTCACACGCTCCACAGCCGTCCCCTTAATGTGGATGGGTGGATGTGGGTCAGCATTCCTCCTGTAGTCCACGATGAGCTCCTTGGTCTTCTCGGTGTTAAGCAGCAGGTTGTTTCTGTCGCACCACTCAGCCAGACGATCCACCTCCTCCCTGTAGGCGGCCTCATCGTTGTCACTGATGAGGCCAATCACCGTGGTGTCATCTGCAAACTTAATGATGGTGTTGGAACCATCAGCAGGTCTGTAGTCGTGGGTGAAGAGGGAGTAGAGGAAAGGGCTCATCACACAGCCTTGTGGTACACCGGTGTTCATTGTGATGGTAGATGAGCAGCGGTTATCCAGCCGGACATGTTGGGGCCAGTTGGTCAGGAAGTCCAGTAACCATTTGCAGATGAGGGAGCTGATGCCCAGGTCTGTCAGTTTCCTGATGAGTTGTGAGGGGTGGATTGTATTGAATGCTGAACTGAAGTCTATAAACAGCATTCTGGCGTAGGTGTTGTTGTTGTCCAGGTGTGAGAGGACAGAGTGCAGTGCGATGGAGACTGCATCCTCTGTGCTCCTGTTCCGGCGGTATGCGAATTGGTGGGGGTCCAGGGTGGGGGGGAGACAGGATTTGAAGTGTGCTAGGACCAGTCGCTCTAAGCACTTAGTGATGATGGGGGTGAGTGCTACTGGG
The DNA here is from genome assembly GCF_057381845.1 of Rhamphochromis longiceps. Lineage (NCBI taxonomy): Eukaryota > Metazoa > Chordata > Actinopteri > Cichliformes > Cichlidae > Rhamphochromis > Rhamphochromis longiceps. Next base: position 71,129,018 of record NC_140563.1, read on the forward strand.
CGGTAGTCATTGAGGCAAGATGGGTTGGAGTTTTTGGGTATCGGGACGATAACTAACTAATTAACAAACAAACAACAGTATATAAAATCAAAACAGATAAAATCAGAACAGTAGATAAAATCAGTAGTTAAATGTAAGTTTTGAAATTTAAGCTTAAAGTGTGGATTTGGTGCTTTATTCAAATGCAGCTGAGAACAGGTGAGTCTTCAACCTGGATTTAAATAAACTGAGTGTTTCAGCTGATCTGAGGCTTTCTGGGAGTTTGTTCCAGATATAAGGAGCATAAAAGCTGAATGCAGCTTCTCCGTGTCTGGTTCTGACTCTGGGAACTGATAAAAGACCGGATCCAGATCACCTGAGGGATCTGGAAGGTTCATACTGGGTCAGGAGGTCATTGATGTATTTTGGTCCTAAACCATTCAGAGCTTTATAGACCAGCATCAGAACTTTAAAGTCTATCCTCTGACGGACAGGCAGCCAGTGTAAGGACCTCAGAGCTGGACTGATGTGGTCCACTTTTTTGGTCTTAGTGAGGACTCGAGCAGCAGAGTTCTGAATGAGCTGTAGTTGTCTGACTGATTTTTTAGGTAGACCTGTAAAGATGCTGTTACAGTAATCAAGCCTACTAAAGATGAATGCATGGACTAGTTTTTCCAGGTCCTGTTGAGACATCAGATCTTTTATCCTTGATATATTCTTGAGGTGATAGTAAGCTGACTTTGTTATTGTCTTAATGTGTTTTTCTAAGTTTAGGTCTGCGTCCATCACTACACCCAAATTTCTCGCCTGGTTTGTGGTTTTTAGATGTATAGATTGAAGTTCTCTGGTGACCTGTAATCGTTTTTCTTTGGCGCCAAAGACTATTACCTCAGTTTTGTTTTTGTTTAGCTGGAGAAAATTGTGGCACAACCAGTCATTGATTTCCTCAATGCATTTACCAAGAGCCTGTACAGGGCCTCGGTCTCCTGGTGACATTGTGATATATATTTGTGTGTCATCTGCATAGCTGTGGTAGTTTATTTTGTTGTTCTTTATAATCTGTGCCAGTGGGAGCATGTAAATGTTAAACAGAGGGGGTCCCAAGATGGAACCTTGGGGAACTCCACATGTGATACTTGTCTGCTCAGATGTGAAGTTACCTATTGATACAAAGTATTTCCTGTTTTCTACGTATGTTTTGAACCAGTTTAGTACAGTTCCTGAAAGACCTGTCCAGTTCTCCAGTCGTTTGAGTAATATGTTGTGGTCAACTGTATCAAATGCTGCACTGAGATCCAGTAAAACTAGGACTGACATTTTTCCACTGTCTGAAGGCGCGGTCAATGTATTTTACAGCGCTTGAGGCCGAAATTCTGATGGCAGCATATGCTGATAACATGCAAATTTTGCGGAAAAAAAGTAACACAGCCTCAGCTGCAAAAGAAAGGGAGCATGCATGGCAAAACATAGCCGACAGAGTCAATGCGTGAGTGTTAATTTAAACATTGATCGAGGGATTTCCACCCATTTAACACGTTATTTTATTATATTTTATTTTGTGATGTGATGTGAGCGCAGGTGCAACCCAACAGGCCCCAAACGTTCCTGGCAGCAAGTAAAAATGAAATATAAAAATATAGTCCAAACAGGTAAGGTGTAATTGTATTATGAGCCATAGTGCTTGGTCTGTTTGTCCGATGTAAATCAATTGCAGTTAGAGGCTACATTAATTTCCCCTCTGTAAGCACTTATTGAAATTATCTGAGCACATTACAAGTACATATTTGCTCTGTATGCTCAAATGTGACCCGTTATAGCCAACAGGAAAAAAGCGGAGGCCCGAAAAACAGGTGGGGGTCCTCCACCACCACCACTCACAGAGGCTGAGCAGTTGGCTTCCACATTTGTGATAATGTTGGCAGCATCACATATGATCTTCACAGTGCAGAGAACACAAATTAGCATCCATTACTATAATGAAATAATTTGTTAGTTTGAAATGCTACAGGGAACCATGTACCTGTACATTAATGCTGTGGAAAGACTTCCTGTTCACATAGTCTCCTTCATTTACTGAAGGAGCAATGATTGGAATGTGAGTGCCATCTATACAGCCAATCACGCCTGGGAACCGTGAAAATAAATGTAAAATTTAAGTAGTAGTTCAAATATCACCACATCATGAATTAAGTTTCGTTCATCCTGATACCTGCAATTTTGTGGCATCCCTCTTTGATAAATCTTGTGGGTCTATGACCGGGGAACACCACAAACGAGTACAGGAGACGTTTCAGTGCAACTGTAACATTCCTGACTGCCCGACAGACGGTAGCCTTGGAAACGTGCTCAGCGTCACCAATATTATACAGGAAGCTCCCGTTTGCAAAAAACCGAAGTGCAATACAAATAATATGTACAGAACTGAGAGGATGTCCGCGATGTGTCACATGAGCAATATTAGGCTTGAGGATGTTATTCAAATAACTTATAGATTGTGCTGAAAAACGGTAACGTTCACACAGAAAATCATCAGGAAATGATAAAATGTCCGAACGCGCTCTAATCACTCTCTCCCGGCGGAGAGCTCTGCGGAGAATTTGGGCTTCAACATCTACTGGCTCTTCAAGGAAGGGGCACGCCATGTCTGACACTTCCTACTGTCAGGTTTCTGACAAAGAGGCGGAGAAGGTCAGGGTTAGTTGAAGTAAACCTGCTAGGGGGCAGGTTAGCTTCACGGAGTGTGTCGTCATAGTAACTCACTCAGAATTAATCTAAACTCGCTTTGTGAAACCGAAAACCCAGAGTTTTCGTTAACTCAGGGTATACTTACTCAGAGCTTGCACTAAACCGGCTTCCTGAAACAGGGCCCAGGTCTAGATCAGGTCTGACTCCAGGACAACAGACAAAACCAAGACCAGGTCTGAGACCGGGTCCGACTGAGACCCAGTCTGACTGAGACCAGGTCTAGATCAGGTCTGACTCCAGATTGAAAGCAAACACAAAAACTGGCTCCAGCAGTCGCCCCATGCCCCGGGTCCCACACCAGTCCACAGCTCTGGGCGTGGGTTGGTGTGCTAGTATGATGGAGAGGTGCCTCTCTTCTGATAACCTACAACTTTTACTCATCATATAAATCATGACATTTATCGCGTGACCTGATCAGCTCGTCCGAGTTCAGGAGAGGCACGGAGAGAACGTAGGGAACAGATGGAAAAGGTGATGTTGGAAATGTTGGGGGAAAACTCTGTAAAAAACCCAGGAGAAATAAAGACACAATGAGACAAAGTTACTTTCTTTATCAAACGTGTACACGGGTGAGCTGCTAAGAACAACTCACACCATGCACAGTGGCTTGGTAATTTTTATAGGCACAGAGCACAGAGACAGTGAGAACAGGATAACAAATAATAAACAGATAAAATAAAACAACTCCATATATGGTGCTAGTCTCGTCAGCAGAGAGCTAGGGAAGATAAAACAATCTAAAACAATATGTCCCAGAAACAAGATGTGTTTGCTGGGAAAGTCTAAAAAGATAATTCTAAACTAATCTAACCATAGGCAGAGGGCAGACAAAAGGCATCTTTGTACATTTAAAAGAAGGTAAAGAAACATAGAATCATTTTTCCTGTAACATTCCCTCCTGTTTTAACTTATTTTAAATGTATACAACAATTGTCTGTGAAGGTTATTTATTAAGTATCTTAAGCAATTTTTTAATTTTCAAAATGTCAGCATAGCAGAAATGGAAGTCATCTGGTCTAAAGAATAAAACAAAAGAAAATAATAAAAAGAAAAACATAGTAAATGAAAATCATAGTAAATGAAATAACAAGTGGAATAAACAAGAAAAAATAATAAAACTAAAACTACAAAAAATAAAGGATAAAAACCTTATATTTTAAAACGAAAACTACAAAAAATAAAAGGATGAAAACTAAAATGAAAACTTTGTATTTAAAAATGATGAAAACCTAATATGTAAAATGAAAACTTCAAAAAATAAAAGGATGAAAACCTGCATAACCTACTAATGTTTTAATCAGTGCGTGATCACTTGACAAGTCATTTTTAATCACCACGTCATTCATTAGCAGTTATTACAAGTTCTCCTCTAACAGAATTGCAACGGGATGCTGTTCTTCTTGAGGCATGGCAACATAAGCAGTCATTGTAGTTGTTATCATCTTTGAAATCATTACCCTTAGACATGGCGGTGTAGCTGCTCCAGATGTGTGGTCAGTGACATATTTCTGCAGAATGGTCAAATTCTGCAAAGCTTCATAAATGTCTCCGCTTACAAACTCCTCCTTGTGATGCTGTTAGCAGGTCTAGAGTCAGTCTGTTCTGCAGCACCATCGTTCTGATGGCCTGCTGTTCTCCTGCTAAGGCGGTTCCCAGGGTCTTAGTCAAGTTGATGTGTCGTAGCAGAGCATATCGGTTGATTTCCACGTGATCCCGCACCTCGGCAACTCCAATGCCGGGGATCAAGCTCTGTAAGAATTTCACTCCTCCTCAGATGCGAAACTCTGGTTCCTTTACTGCTTGGTGCCGTCCGTGCACATCCTGTCTGGTAATGAGTCTTTGTTTGTAGTATCATTCGGTAGCTGTAGTTGGAGCGACAGTTGAGGCTCATCAGTGTCGCGTTACTGGCACAGGTTTCGTTGAGTGAACAGTCCATACACTTCCTCTCGTTCCTCGGTGGGCAGAAAGTGTATATGTATTTGCATAGCAGTCAGTTTTATTATTCAAGTAAGCTGTAGTGTTCATAAACTGCCACCAGAAATTAGTGGCATAGCCATGGGGAAACTTGGTGTACTTTCCTTTGTCATACAGTGTCTGCCTTTTCTCCATGTAGCGTGACTTATTGTCCCTCACGGAAGCAAAGATGAGGAGCCCGGCCATGGTCAGGGCCACTGCAGTTATTAAGAGCCACCACCTCATGACGACGGGACACACCCTCCTGTCGCGAGTAGACCCCCCGGCCAGGAAAGCTGACCCCTCCACCGGGCGAGATCACAACAAGTGGGCAAGCCTGCCGTCAGCTGTGTTTAGATGGCTTCACTGACTCGCCTGCAGTGACTCTGATGGATCCAGGATGGTCGTTCCGCAATTTTGCAAGCTCCAGTTTTTCCTTTGGAGCACTTTGATCAGAACCCAGTCACCGGGCTGTGATCTGCAAGACACTTGATAGACATCATTACATTCTTCGTCATTTACAATCATCTCTTTATTTTCCTACAACTTAGACATACATTTTGCTACTGAAATTGTATCTGCCTTTTTCACTGGGTAGATTTCTGGCCACTTTGAGAATACATCTATAACCACTAGGGTGTATTTTTACCCTTGGCATTCATTTAGCTCAATAAAGTCCATATGGATTGTGTGGTCTCAGGTTTCCCTGAGCATTATATTTTTGACACGTCATGCACGTTCTGACAAATTGTTTTGCTGAGGTTTCAAAACGGTTCTAGCAGGCGTTGTCTCTATGTTATCTGCTGTTGCTGCGTGGCTGTCTGCAGCCTTGGTGTTTGTGACTTTGCTCGCCTCTCTGTTCCTGATAGCCACCTGCGAATTAGTGTTTTAGTCTGTTGTCAACACGTCAGCCTTATTTCTAAGTTACAGAATGCTTCTTCTCCTTTTTTTTTTTTTTTTTTTTTTTTTTTTTTGGTTTGGGAGAATAGATGCAACTCTACATTTTCACTTAAGGCATTTTTAGATAATTTCTAGTTCTTCAAACAATACATGGATCTCACACATTTCAAACTTTCAAGTTAGGGTTGTTTCCCATTTATACAAATATATATATATTTAACTTTGCATTGCTCACAGCTCATAGCTCACAGCTCTAAACCTAGGCATTTTTCAATCATATGCCTAATCACTATGTGTCACTGTGATTCTCAAGTATTGTCACAAGTTCGTTTAAATTCGTTTCCAAAACCAACAAAATAATCAAACAAAAACAAAAAACATAAACGTGTCAGGACACAAAAGAAAAAAAAAAATGCTGCCACCCGAACAAGGCAGAAGTCTGCATATGTTGGCTTGTAATAGCATGCAGCTTGTAACATGGTAGACTAATGTGCCTGTGTTAATTCAGCTCCATATTATTGTGTGAAGTTGCACTGGGTTGGGAGTGGTTTTGTGGTTGTCACATTTTTGGTGAGCCAATGGCTGGAATGGGGTTGGACTAATTAGAGGCAGGTGTACTTGATTGCACTGATACACTGGTCTACTTATAGCCCACACTACAAACACTGCTGTGTTGTTTTGTCTCTCTGTGCAGTCCAGGGCCTATTATATGCCACAGCCTAAAGGCAGCAGAGTTCCAGAGGCTTGAGTGACCACTGACTATATGCTTGCAGGGTGGTGGGTCTCCAAGGACAACTTCTAACCCTGTTAGAGGCAACATGTGGGGTGCAACTTGGCCGTGTGGCATAGCTGGCTCTGGCCTTGGGACTGTGTGTTTTTATACAATTCATAAGTGGGACACTGGACTGTTTTATCTTTTATCTCTTGATATATTTTTCGTCAATAAATTATCTTTTAGAATTTTATTGACTGACATCTTTTTGCCCACGACTGAGACGGTTGGTCAGACCTAGAGTCTTTCTTTGGGTGTGTTACAGCAGCTTCTGCTCTAAAAGAAACAAATAAATAAAAAGAAAAGAAAATGTGGAACATGCTCATCAGCTTAGCAGTGTCTACATATTTAATTCAGCTTCTCAATCCTGTAGTTTTAGCTGTTGTCTACAGGGTTTTGCTTATTGGTTGTTATTATAGGTGTGCTCTATATCTCAGCAATGTGTCATTCTAGAATGATAAGTTTCAAGCTGGTCAAGTGCCTCTATGCACTTCATTAGTTTAGTTATTCTCTGTATTGTCTTCATCTCACATGTCATTACACTGAGTTTCAGCAAACCTTAAGCTTGATGCAGACTACTGCTTAACAATTATCCACCTCACATCATAACCGATTAAGGTGCCTCTTCATATTAATATTATGTCATTGTTAATATTATCCTCTTTGTCTTATATAACAGCAATAGCATATTATAATATTTTATCAGTGTGTACCACTATACTACTCCTGAGCCAATTTGATAGTTAGGATCATCTTATTCAGCAAACAGATAATTTAGAATTCATCCAATCAGCGGTCACATTTGTTCTCTCTGTTGCATGGCGGACCAGGCAGTTCTATTATAATGTATTATTTATATTTTATTTTGTATCCATCAAGGGCTTCAGATGACCTGCAGAATCATCCTTTTCCCAAGGTGGAGACAGTTACCTTTTCACACACTGTCCTTGGCTGAACAATGACACAGCCTTAATATACTTTATTTATGTTATTAAAATATTTTCGTGTGAATTATTTGCTTTATATTCATTTTATACATGCTGGGCATGGTCATCATGCCAACTGTGTTTCATTGTTAATATCACTTTACAGGTTGTTATCCTTGCTATTATTAATTTCAAATACTCTAAAGATCATTTCTACTGTAATTTTCCCTTTGTTCATCTTTATTTCGTACTTTTTATATTTATATCTACTCAGTGGGGTCTGTTTTCAACCCTTTTAAACTACTTCAAACTACTTTGATCTCTAGTTTTCACTTAATAAGGGATTATTAAGTTCTTCCTGATATGGGTGGTGCTGCAGATGCGGCTGCAGGAATGAGTGATGGCTTTCTAAAAGGGTTGTGGGGACTGCACAGTGTCTCGTCTTCTGGTTTTACTAAACTGGCAGTTGAGTTCTATTCTTCTGACTGTTTATATTTTGTTTTCTTAAATCTCTCAGTTTACAGACACTGTTTTTGTCCGGCGTCTGGACTTTTCTTTTCTCACCACTGCTCGTCAGCAGGAGTGAGTTTTAATTTCACTTGCTTGATTACCCATCTTATTTATGTATTTACTTATTTTTGTTTAAGTAATATATACACAATACAGCTGCTATCACCTTCGCTGGTATTAGAGACGAGAGTGGTTGCTCACACGCCCTTCTACTTTCGGACTATTTCCAAAAGCGGTGTGAACTTTACGAGACGGAACTCGACCGTTCTCTCAACTCACCAGCACGTCAGTGAATAGCAGTAAAAGAAAAACACAGGAGGAGCAGCTCAGTCTCTTATTGGACCGTGAAAAGTCAGCTTGCTCCGTTAATTAAAACAATACACACACACACACATTCACACTTATTCGCGCGATCGGAACCCTTATCATAAGGGGAGCTGCCAGTCTTTCTGTAGACGAGCTACTTATTCCCTAGACCCAGCTGGGGGAGCTACCCAGAGCTCCAAACCTAACCCACAAGAGTGGGGAGCTTCCAGTCGACGAGCTCCAAGCTACCAGCCGACGAGCTACTTTAAACCCACAGAGGTGGGGAGCTTCCAGTCGCGACGAGCTACTTTCGCTATTTTAAATTCCCTGAATTTAAAATACGCTTTTATGCAAGATTGTGTCAGTGTGTCTGTATCTACCTGGTCAGTGTCGCCGGGTCTGGTCCACCTCGATCGGGCCCCACCACCGTGGGTCGCTTTCTAAGAACGTTGGCCAAGACTCGAATTTAACGCCCTTGGTCTTTGACCACACACCTAGTGTGTGGTCTGTCGACAGACGAACAACGTGGACTGGTCACGGAGATGGGACACGATGGAGGCGCTCCGGCTCCGAAGGACCAAGAAATGTTGGGGGAAAACTCTGTAAAAAACCCAGGAGAAATAAAGACACAATGAGACAAAGTTACTTTCTTTATCAAACGTGTACACGGGTGAGCTGCTAAGAACAACTCACACCATGCACAGTGGCTTGGTAATTTTTATAGGCACAGAGACAGTGAGAACAGGATAACAAATAATAAACAGATAAAATAAAACAACTCCATATATGGTGCTAGTCTCGTCAGCAGAGAGCTAGGGAAGATAAAACAATCTAAAACAATATGTCCCAGAAACAAGATGTGTTTGCTGGGAAAGTCTAAAAAGATAATTCTAAACTAATCTAACCATAGGCAGAGGGCAGACAAAAGGCATCTTTGTACATTTAAAAGAAGGTAAAGAAACATAGAATCATTTTTCCTGTAACAGGTGACGATAAGCCGGAGTGACCTCACACTTAACGCAGGACCTCCACCCTGCTGTCCACCTCGTGCTGCAGCTTGCGGATAAACGTGAACGGAGGTGGAGATTTCCGTATATGTTATCCCATAAGATTAGAGTCCCATAACGGAATGACAGGGATTAATCTTCCTAGCTCGCGTCGAGGGGACCACACAAGCCCTTTATTGTGCCGGAGGAGGTGGCTTATCAACTCATCGGATTTGCAGATTATATTCCTGATTATGTTTATTTCATATTTCCGTGCAGTCGTCCGTAAGGACGGACAGAGTATTTCAGCTGAGGTGATTCAAAGATCAGAAAGCTGCATCGCCACAAATGCTCCTGTCAGAGGCGCAGTTTGACATTTCTCATTAAATGTGATGCTTTATTAAAGTAAAAGATGTCCATGGGGATGTATGTTTCTTTTTCAGGGAGTAAAAGTCGGAGAGATCCAAGAAAATTACATTTTTATTCCTGGGTAAATGATGGAAACATGAATTAGATTTTGAATTCTGGATTTAACAGGAAGCCAAAACAGGAGAAATCTGCTCTCTCTTTCTAGTCCCTGTCAGGACTCTTGCTGCAGCATTTTGGATCAGCTGAAGGCTTTTCAGGGAGTTTTTAGGACTTCCTGATAATAATGAATTACAGTCGTCCAGCCTGGAAGTAATAAATGCATGAACTCGTTTTTCAGCGTCACTCTGAGACAGGATATTTCTAACTTTAGAGATGTTGCACAAATGGAAGAAAGCAGTCTGACATATTTGTTTAATATGTGCGTTGAAGGACATGTCCTGGTCAAAAATGACTCCAAGGTTCCTCACAGCGTTACTGGAGGCCAAGGTAATGCCATCCAGAGTAAGAATCTGGTTAGATACCATATTTCTAGGCTTTTCAGGGCCGAGTACAATAACCTCAGTTTGATCTGAATTAAGAAGCAGAAAGTTAGCAGCCATCCAGGTCTTTATGTCTTTAAGACATTCCTGCAGTTTAACTCATTGGTGTGTGTTATCTGGCTTCATGGACAGATAGAGCTGGGTGTCATCTGCATAGCAGTGTAAATGTATGCTATGTCTTCTAATGATACTGCCTAAGGGAAGCATGTATGATGTAAACAGAATTGGTCCTAGCACTGAACCCTGTGGAACTCCATAACTAACCTCAGTGTGCTCCCATTAAACGAGGTGTTTGAATCCTTTTCATCTCCTCCTTCAGTCGGACAGTGTCAGAGGAACAGGTGACCCAGAGTAAAATGGTGAGACTAAGATAAGTGCTGCAGAAGAACAAAGCAGTGTTATGTCAGCTGACATGGTAAATTATTTCTGAGACTTCAAACTGGACCCACCTGCTCAGCTCGGTCCCACAGTCCAATGAGACACTGAGTATATGAAGTGTTTGTTTTACTGAATGTTCACTGTGATAAACATACAAACAGGTCAGACCATCGTCAGTTACCATGGTGATCTGTCTGCGTTAAACACCGTCAGTTAATCTCGTTTCGTGGTGACACCCGCTGTGCCGAAAACAGCGGACGGAGTCGAGAAGGCAGGAAGTAGAAAACTGATTTGGGCCGCGAGGATGATCAGTTAACGTCCACGTACGCGGCAGCGGCACAGAAACTCCTGCTGTGTGTCGAGCGCTGTGCTGCTGCTGAGTGTGAGGAGCTGAACTCAGAGATCAGGGAAGCACAGTGGAAAGTCCACAGTATCAAACAAGCTGCAGAAACGCCACTCGTGCCTCCGCTCGCTTTCCAGCTCGGGTCACCTTCATTTCAGGGGCAGCGTGGGACTCTTTGTCCCCGAGCTCTGGCTCGTTTCTCAGCCCGCACGCCGTCCTTGGCCTCATCCTGAACTCTGAACAATTAGCACTAAACGGTCTGAGCGAGCTGCTGCAGCCTCGCTCACGCAGCCCATTTTCTGTCTTTGTATCTGCACACAAAGCAGAGCGAAAGACCGACTGTAACCGTGATGATGGAGGCTGTCTCAGCGTCTGTGGTGCAGCTACACAGAGGTGGAATTTCTCGGTGAGCTGCTTACTGTTAAAAATGACTCCTTTATCGGCTTTCTTTGCCCTCCTGGGCAGCCGCCGCCTGCACAAGCTCTCATTTTATGTACCAACTGTACATAAGTGTTCAGGCTGCTGTCTCATTAGCTTTGACTTCAACCAAACCGGCGTGTGAACACGTCCTGCAGGTACGAGGCTGCTGAATGATTCCTGTAGGAACCATGTGAATAACTCAGGATACTCTCCCGGTCCTGCTGGAGAGCACCGCAACGACAAAGTCAGCACATGTATTTGTTCTTAAAACACTTTACTTTCAGATACTAGGAGAACAAAAGTTTGAAGAAAAGTGAGGAAATCTTCTGCAAACATGTTCCTGTAACTTTCAGCTGTTGGTGGGACTCGTCCTGCAGCTGTGGAGGAACACGAGCCCAGACCAGCAGACTCGGTGCTTGTACTGTGTCACACTTTATTCATATTTTCTCTGTAGTTTCTCCCTCAGTGCAGTTAGCGTGAGTTCTCCTGTTGCAGTTTACCCTGATTGTTTGCTCTCGTTTGTTCCGTGGTTTCCTTCAGCGTGTCAATAATCTGTGAGCGCTGCAGTCACAATATTGACGCAGCTCAAAACGTCTGTGGCGGTTCGATGACAGCGGGCGTTTCCTGTTTCAGAGTGTTGATGATGTCGCTCAGGGAGGTGTGATTGTGGTGTACAGCATGGAGCTCTGCCATCACACTGCAGGGTATCCATCTCCTGCCGTCATGTTAATCCGGGCGCGGCAGGATTGAAGCGTCCTTGCTGAGCGGTCAGCTGGAGGCCCAGAGTTTGACTCGACAAGGACGTGAGGAGGGGTCGTCCTCTCGACTCTTCGTTGTGACTCGTTCCTCTGAGTTTCCTGCCGTGTTCTTGGTTTTCTGACTAAATGAATCTTCAGTTGGGACTGCGACCTGTTTGGGGGAAAATACTCAGAAACCTGATTATTTGTTCTCAGTATTTCATGCTTCATTAGATGCAGCCTGATGGTTTTTCTTTAATCCTGCCAACAAACACTCAAACCAGCCTGGCTGGATTCTTTCTGCACGCAGCGTCTTGTTCTCAGCCGCCCTGTTTTATTTAAATGCAGGCTGTTTATCCTAGTTTCAGCAGAATGAGCTGCTGCAGCGTGATGCTATAAATCATCAGCCACTCGTCGCTAATAGAAACCTTAATAACACATTTATTATTATTAGAGGAACAAAAGTTTCTGCTGTAAAACTTCAGAAAACAGAACAAAGCGTCTCAGCGGTGATCTCAGACGTCGAGGTCGATCCGCCTGCGGCTGAAAACCGTCCTTATCGCAAACAGATCACAGCCACTGCTTTGAGAGCGATGATAAAATCAACGTGGTGGTCTTCGTTTCCTTTGTTATAAATCAGACTGTTGGAGACGGGAGTGATTCACTCGCCATTTACTCTCCGAGCTGCGGCGAAACTGTGAAAACCGACACCTTCAAAGTAAAAGCTGTGCTGCACTGCTTAAACCAACATATTTCCAAAGGCAAGACTTTTACTTTGACGGTCTCTGTTTCTGGTTACGAGGTTTTGGTGCAGCTCCACCAACCGACCACTTGATGAGTACATGCTTCCCTAGCAACGGTTGCCAGGCAGTCACCTGTGTAACTGAGGCCTCAGTTCAGTATTAAGATTTACCATGGTAACCGTTTCCATGGTGACGATAGCACACTACAGAGCCGTGCCTTAAACGAAACATTGACGCAAAAAATTTGTCAAATTTTTCCTAATTAAATTATTCGAAATACTCAGTCAATTGTTGCAGCCCTTCTGTGATTTGATATAATATAGTTTAATACAGTGTTTCCCAACCACTGGGCCACGGGACCGGCTTTTAAGGTGTCGCAGATAAATACAACAAAATAAAACCAGTACCAAAAACAGAAGATTTATTCATAACACACAAGGAAAAGACCCAGGGAAACAGAGTTAACGATAAAAACGATTAAAAAACCCGATAAAACCGTGAAAACCATAAATTTCAAACCCGAGCCTCAACTCTCGCAGCCCAGTACCAAACGGACCGCCGTAATTAGCGTGAGTAACGGGCAGAACAATGACATTCTCTTCCACTAGAGGGCAGTACAACTACCTGCTCTAATTCAGTGGGTCGCCAACTGCCAGTAAGACAGAAGACGACGACGAAGAAATGACAATAGTCAGAAAAGTAGTCAGTGTGACCTGGTCCTGGAGGAAACTCCGACCCAGGTGAAGGCCCAGCATGAGCAGTGGTCAGAAGGAAGCAAAAAAGGTAAACTGGGGACCAGTGTTGGGACTAACGCGTTATTAAGTAACGTGTTACAGTAACTAGTTATTATGCCAAAACCAGGAGCGCGTTAGTCGTTACTGGGATTCAGATAGGGTCGTTACTCGTTACTTCGTGTGGTGGCATCGCGGAGCTTCCACAGATTCAGTAACATTAGCAAGTGGTGGAGGCCAGCAGGTGGATGAAGGAAAAGGGAGGCAGGAGGAAGAGAGACCCGAGGCGGCCTTCACCTGCAGCTTCCGTGGAGGTTTCAGCCTATCAGCATCCAGCCAGCGTGCAGCTGTTTGGGGGTTTCATGTGGATCTTTCCATCGTGTGTGTAATGGCTGTGGGGTGTGGTCATCACCCTGCTGGGCGGGCGGTGTCGACACTCATGTTTGTGAGGTGATGGAGGGTGCTTGATAACAACCTGAGGCGGTGTAAAATTTTCACATTTATACCGCAGGTGGAGCTGCCGGAGAGACAATAAAGGTACTGAGGCAGCAGGAGTGTGGTTGGAGGAGGTGGAGCAGGTGACGGTGTTTAAAGGAAACGGAGAGGAACCGTCGGCGCTCAAAGTGAAACGCCGAAGCTCGGCCCCAGAGGCATCCGATGGCGTGCAGTCACACGGCGAGCATCAGGTTTGCATGTCTTTATCAGATCTCGTCTGAAGTGTTTGTCTCCTCAGGTGCTCGCCGTGGTCTGTCCAGGATGAGCCTGCTGGGCGTTCAGAGGAGGCTGCTGTGTGCGGCCGTGAAGCCGCCCTGCTCCCTCTGCTGCTCCCTGTGGTTCCTCCTGCTGCTGGGAGCCGGATCGCTGCTGCTGCTCGCCCGCCTGCAGAACCTCACCGAGCCGGTCCTCCAGCGGCGCCCAGGTTAGTTCTTCTCCATGTTTTCTTCGCCTCCTTTCACTCTGGTGCTCGTTACGCTGCCCCCTGCAGGGCGTAGAAACCTGCAGCATGCTGTGTCTTTGCATGTTCAGCACCACCTCTGAGGTTTTAGGAAGGATAAAGTGTTAGAGGGCGCGCTGCGTTCTAGCCCCCACCTGAGGTCATGTGATCAACACAGTGGATCGGCTGAGGTTCATGTGCAGGTTGTCTGAGCTCAGGTCTGCAGGTGGCAGTCGCAGTTCTGCTCCTCTAAAACAGCCAGCAGGGGTCAGAGGTCACAGAGGAGCGTGGAGCAGCAGCTCCTGAGAAGCAAACCCACCAACAAACGTCACAAGCTCCTGTCCAGCTTTCAGGCACGTCTCAGGTTGATGCCGCGTGTTAATGAGTCATAAAGACGTGAACGAGTGTCTGAAATCTGCTCCAGGAAGCAGGACCGATTCTGTCCAATCACAATCGAGTATCGAGCGCCATCCCTACCTTAGTAATGTGATGCTCCCGTGTTCTGCGGACGGACCCGTGCGTTGAAAGCTCTGCGTAAGCACGCTCAGTGGGACAAATTAAAAGTCCATGATGGAGGCACCGGCCAATCACAGAACAGGACAGGGTTACACTTTCATCACGCTCTCCTGACCTCTGACCTCCTTTCCTCTGAGAGCTGCTGCTCGCTGCGTGTTTCCTGCGTTATGCTCAGAGATCTCAGCAGCAGCCACGTCACGCTCGTTCTTCATCATTCTGTATCTACATGCACCGAGCTGCTGGCCCCTGATTGGCTGATCGGGTTTTTAATGAGCAGTGGAACAGGTGTGCTCTATCTGAGCCGTTCACTGGTTGACTCATGTGGCGTCTGGGCAAGAGGACGTGAGGTCACAGGCAGCTGGTGACACGCTTTGCTGCATTACAGCGTCACACACACCTCCTTCAGAGAGCAGCCTGTGATTGGTTCAGTCTCTGAAACATGTACTTCATTACAAAAGTTACTTTGTTAGAGTAATGCATTACTTGCGTCTGCTCCTTCTTAGGCGACGCTAGCACGGTGCTAGCATGCTGTCTGCACAGAAAACATGGTGCTCTGAGAGTACTGCAATACTGCAGTACTGTAGTGTACGGAGTACGTGCTCATGAAGAGTCAGCATCGTGAGCAGAAGCAGCGGTGCAGATTATTTTCCTGTGGGGTGGGTGGAGCTTCAGACGCTGCATGACGTGTATAAAAAACATTTGTCTACATTTTAAATGACGTAGAGCGCCGACGCCGCGCCTGCTGCTCCATCAGCCTCATCTCAGGTTTCAGCACCTACCTTCACTGCTCCCATTCTCTGATGGCGTCTGTCTGCGGGAGGTAGGCGATGACACCTGTGCTGAGGTGATGGCGGAGATCAATGAGGCAAGCGGCTGATGTCGTGAGGGGGAGGGCAACGTTGCGCTAGATTCTTTTCTCCATCAGCTGTTGCAGATTTGCCGCTGAGCTTCGAGCCTCGTCTGCTTTCGCCAAACACACATACCTGTTGAGTCAGTTCCTGCCTGTGCTGTCATGAACTTTGACCTTTAAGCAAGGCCTGTAGAGTCTGAGATGGAGCTCCTGGGTGATGTCAGGTGACCGTGCTGCCCTGACTGCTCTTACTAACTGATATTAAAGACGTCTCAGCGCTCTTTGGTCTAATTCATGCTTTTAATGTGACGCTCAGGTTGTTCGTGCCTCTTTAAACTGGTTGTCTGATGGTTTTCCTGACACTGGGAGTTCAGTGGTTCTGTGAGCAGAGGAAGCTCTGCGTCTGCTGTTTGCTGCTCGCCATCTGATCCGAGATTAGTTAGTTTATCTTCTGATCCTCTTCTCTGAGATATTCTGTCATCATGAGCTCTGATTGGACACCTGAGGCTCACATTACCATGTGTGTGTTACTGTAACACACCTGAGTGTTAAAGATGGTTTCACTTCATCTTCATGGAGCAACAGCCGCGGCACTCAGAGCGGCGAGCGTGCACCTGAGCAGTAAACCACAAACGAGTCCAAACAGACGAGTGCGAGTCCATCAGTGCAGCCGGTCCGCGTGCTGATGGACGGTCTGAGCAGCGAGAG
>NC_140563.1:71150362-71160362 GCF_057381845.1 Rhamphochromis longiceps
CAGGCTACGTCAGTAGCGGTTGGTCTTCAGGGTTTTTACTCCACGGCCGTATTTCATACGGGTCCACATTTCCAATGCAGGCTATTTTTCTGCAAGTACCGCTGCTTCGCCTCTGAATGAAATCGGTCTCTATACAGTTCATTCTCTTTTGAGCTGCTTTTAAGCATCTTTCTTGTAGTCGTCGTTCCAACACAGTGTGTTTGTTTTGATTCGTAGACCCCGAAAATGGCGCTGCGCTCCCATAATGCATTGCGGCGTGACGTCAACTCCAAAGCCCTATCAGCAGCTCGTCTTCCTGTAATGCAGCGGTTCCCAACCTTTTTTTGCTGGGCCCCCCTTGTTTTACAAGAAAAATGTTCACGCCCCCCCTTGCGCGCAGGCACGCACACGTCCTCCACCCACACACGCCCATATTTTGCTCCATTGCGGTTTATTTTACACCTCAAACATTTAGTAAACAGTTAAGCAAATACAAGTAAACTGCAGGTAGTAATAAATAAACCACTAACTCTTTTACGCTGCGTACACGGGTGATTTTGAACACGCAGCTGTTTCGTCCACGTAAACGGCGTTTCGAATCACCGAAAACTGAGACTTTTAAAACTCCTTTTTTTGCGTTTCCGTGTGGACGAGGAATGCAGAGTTGGTCACGCAGCGTCAAAGGTATGTGCCTTTTTCACGCCACGCTGTGGCCACGTTATTGTTTACAGGAGATGAATCGCAGAATGATAGAGACGAAATACTGTTAATCTGACTGTCTGCAGGTTTACACGCAGTTACTGTCCCTCCATTACAAAGGCAGAGGCTCACGGTGTGATTATTTTACATGTAGTTGTTTTTTCCTGTGTAATAATGTTCAACATTGCTGTCAATACATTTTTCAAAAATGCCTCTCTGTGGTTAAAAATATAAACAACTGTGGGATCCGTGATTTAAACAGCCCAGCGCTGCTCCCGACGCAGGGAAGACCTGCAGGGAGACCTGCCTCAGCACCTGTGCAGGTGAAGCCAAAGGGCAGATTTGCTTCACCATATTTTCTTTGGCTTAGAATGAAGTTGGTTTGGAAACATATTCAGCGATGCTTCATCTCCTGCTTTGCGTTTGTGTGGGCGCCGTGCTAGCAGTGTCCAAGCGGTTTGTTTTTTCCCCCCTTTTCATTCCGCGCCCCCCCTGCAATGGCTCTGCGCCCCCCACAGTTTGGGGAGGTCTGCTGTAATGGATCCTTTTGGTTATAGATGGCGCCGGTGTACGTGGCTGCTCGTCTGTCGCTGTTTGTTTTAATGTTAGTCCCGTCATGTGTCACTCAGGAAACCCGGTAAAGGCTAGGGCTGCCACGATTTGTCGACTAGTCACGATTACGTCGACTATCAAAATCGTCGACGACTGATTTAATAATCGACGCGTCGTTTGAAGCTTTGTAAGATCCCAAAAGACGCAGGAATAATAGCAGGATTTAAGAGTGTAATAACGGACTGAAACAGAAGATGGCAGCACTGCATGTACGAGGATGCCAGCTGCCGTTAAACCCCGAAGAAGAAGAAGAAGAAGAAGAAGCAGCTGTGTCCCAGAATTCATAGCGCGGCCCAGCTCAGTTTCCAACAATGGCGGCAGCTAGTTAGTTTTAATGTTACTCTTATTATTCTTTCTGGGTCACAAAATAAACGTTTAACATATTTTCAGGCGAGAATGTAGCTGTGTAAACCTCAAATATCGGCTCAGTTTATCAAGACACCGCATATTTTCAAAAGCGCTCCGACGTTTTCGGAGACGTCTGTTACCCACTAGCTCGATAGCTAGCCGGGGGCGAGGCTCACTAGCGCCGTGAGAACACCGGACTCCCCGCAAATCGTTTTCAAACCCACCGCCGTCTTTCGCTACTCAGGTTAAATATATATGAGTCACTTAGATAACTTAAAAATGTTATTGTTTGGCTTTTTTTTAGTATTTTATTTGTTCCTGAGTAAATCAGTTTGTCTGAGATTAAAGTTATAGTTTTTGCACAGCTGAATAAACGTCAAGCAGACAGCTGATTATCAGAAGTGTGAGATGCTGGAGAATATACTCCGGTGTCCTGTTATATTTTAGATAGCAAGGAGTTTATTAAACTTTACCGAAACAATCTGCAAATTTCATTAAAATTTAATAAACTATCATCTTGTCTTTATTTTTAGTTAGCACAGACCTTAAACACTTAAAGCTGTAAGCTAATGATAGTTATATAAGAGCAGATGCTGCTGGTGCAATAAGCTGTAGTTTTACGTCTAATGGATGATGATCTGATTAGTCGACTAATCGCAAAAATAATCGGTGACTAGTCGACTATCAAAATAATCGTTTGTGGCAGCCCTAGTAAAGGCGTGGAGGTAGCACGGAAGATCCCCGTTGTCGGCTTGGATGATGCTCCGCTCCTTCGTGACCCCGTCCTCCTCGGCTCCTTTTCTTTGTGGCGTGAACGCAAACCTGCCGTCAGTGACGGCTTATTTCATGCCTGGTGTGACAGAGGGAGGAGCAGGAAACCACAAAACACTTTAACCTCCTAGGACCTGCGTCTACATATGTGGACATTTTGGGTTATTTAGACCAAAATACTCAAATTTGCTCTACATGGGCCTGATGTCCACTTACGAGGACGTTATGCTGCTGCTGTTCTATCAACATTTTAAATGAATATCCTCACATCTGGATATTATTTTCATCAGAAACAAAAATCAGGTAAAAAACAATCTGGTAATTCTTTGTTTTCACATTGATCAGGTCCCAATCAGCCCAAATATCAGAGAGAAATTAAAAACGCTGCTGTGGAAGAGTTCAGGTCTCAGGAGGTTAAACATTTGTCATAAGAGCAGTCAATAAAACGATGTGTTCATTCTGAGCTTCATGAGCTAAACGTTTAACAGAGAAGCAGCGGCGAACGCGTCGTTCCCTCCTGGTTTGTTTCAGTCCCGCCTCCTTTCTGTCTGACGGCGGTCAGCACCTGTGTGACCTCCGCCCGTCCTCTGGCACCTCGTTGATAATCAGGAGGCAGCGTTTCATTTTATCCCTGCCAACATCTTAATCTGCATAAGGTCGCGTTGCCGGGCACGCGTCCCCCTGACTGTGAAATATTAATGAAGCGTTGGCGTGCAGCGCCTTGTGTGCTGATGTCGTGTTAATGAGATACGAGGAAGAAGGCTGAGCGGCCGCAGACGACCTCCATCATCTGATGGAGGATGCTGATGGTTAAAGCCTACAGACGCTGCAGGAAAGCAAGGAGACCCCGCCCACGCTGAGCACTCGTATCTGAGGACGTTGCCTGAGAGTCTCTGACCTGCACGGAGTCTGCTCGCATCACGGCGTCGGACGAACATCAGCCGTGAAACCGTCACTTACATCACAGCCCCTCCCCACCCTGAGGGTCACATCCAGCCTCAGCAGGTTGGCGTGATTAATTATTCAGTATACAACAAAAAGATACACCATCAAAATGAAAAACAGTAAAAAACTCGACTGAACCAGCTTAAAAATCAGAAACAAGAAAAAAGTCCAAACTGTGGTTTGCACGCGTCCAAATACGATGGAAAGTCTCTGAAGCAGTGAAACAGTGACAGTGATGGAAACGGACAAATAAAGTGGGCCGTAAGGAGCCGGCTTGCTATTCTTTATTCAGAGCTTCCTCCTCATGGATACACGTCAATAAAAAATGCATTAGCTTTATTGCAGAGCAGGAAGCATCTGCTGCAGGCTGAAGAAGAGCGGGCACTATCGTGATGGAGGAGGCAGAGCAGCTCTCTGAAGATCGGCGTTCATCTCCTGCTTTCTGACATCGTCTCACAGCCACAGACCCACTGGAGCAGCTTTTTCCCCACTCTTATTATTCTTTGTCTCCTTCATGTTTGAGGCACAGGTTTGGAACCACAGTTCCCATGATGCTTTGTCATAAATAAGCAGGAAGTACGTTCTAAGAGTCCTGAATGGAAATCAAAACTCTGGCCCTCAGACGGCTCTCGGTGAGTCAGTCGTAGTAAAGATGGAGGTCAGCGTGCTTCTTTTCTCTGAGATTACTGCTGTCTGCTCCACGCTGTTGTGGGAGGAGCCAGAGGCAACAATGACGCATTTACAGCGTCCAAAGGAAGATGTTAGCAGAGAACAAGTGAGATAGGCAGGGAGAATAAGAAAGACAGGAGTACTGGGAGGCTGCAGTGTTGGTCGCAGTGACCATTACGTTTACAGTTCAGTTTGATGTGTATGGCTCCAAATCAAAACAACAATAAGTGAATTCTAAAAATAGACATCAAAGTGAAAGTAATGATGTTCTGACGTGAAGCTTCGTCTGGAAGCAGGATTAACTCTGCTCGACTCGGATCTCATCTTGTCCACGTCCCGCTAACAGAAAAGTTGTCTTCGCAGACAAATACAAACATATTTATAGAATAAGCTTCATTAAACTTTAAGATTCATTTAACATTATTTCAACCCTCTAATAACGATCAGTGTGGGAAACATTTTCTTCAGAATTGCAGTTTTATGTGAGGTTAAGGTTTCACTAAAGGAATCATTGTAAAAGATTCAACGGTCAGCTAAAAATATTTAGATGATAACAACAGAAGTGAAGGAAGGAGAAAGGTGAAGACATCAGACTGACAGAGCCGTCTCACTGATGCGTCACACTCCCACGCCCGGAGGATTTCTATCCAGCAGCTTTGACAGACGGGAGTCTTTTAATGTGGCGGGGAGAGAAAACAGGCTGGAGCATCCTCTCAGATACGGCACCTACGTCACCTTCATCATCCCAGCACTGCTTCCGTTTCCATTTCAGAGACTTATTTTTTCACACTGGTCATATTTCATGGCTGTGGTGTAAACACGAACGTCTCCGAGTATGAAAGGTTCACTCAGAGTTCAGCAGGTGGGAGGAAGCACCGTCCTCCTCGTCTTCAGTCTGGAGCTCCTCCCAGTAAACCTGCAGACAGATGCTAACCCGATGCTAACAGCATCGGGTTAGCATCGGCACAGTTCGGCACAGACGTGCTCAGACGTCATGATGAATGAGGCGGGTGCTGTGATGGATGCTGTGATGGAGGAGCAGCGATGGTGCATCATCGGCTTCGTCACCTGTGTGATGCATCGCCGCTCACGGACAGTGGGACACAGAGCGTGTCAGCTGTTCTGTGCAAACAGCCAGACCTCCACCCGTGTCCCCTTTGCGCCACCATCCAGTAGTTTAGTACAGTTTGTTTCATTTTCACCAAAAAAATCTGTTTTTCTGTGAACTGACAGCGCGAGGGCTTCGCTTCAGATTTGTGGGGTCAGAGGTGAGGTCACTTCCTCCCACAGGTGAAGTGTGAGGAGGTTAAAACTGTTTCTGGCCTTCATGAAACACAACAGAGACCACGTCACCATAGACGGCATCTCTTTGAAAGGTTCGATGGCCTTCAGTCCAAACCGGTGGCGCGTGGCGTTTGTTGCAGTGCAACAACAGGTGTGCCTCCGTTTGCCTTTCAGGGTTAACGTGAACCACGTGAGCGCTGCAGGTCTGAGCTGATCGCCTTCTCGAGGCCAGGTAAGCAGCCTGTAGGACCCTGTTACATACAGGTGTGGATGTGACAGGTAGGACTGAACCATCGTTCGTGGTCTGGAGCTTCCTCTGTGAGACCAAACCGAGTCGAGGATCAGGCTTACCCTCCACAGAAGCTCCACGTCAGTGTGGGTGCAGCGTCTTCCTGTACCGGCATCAGCGTCGGGGAAACCGACAGACCCGCACCCTCAACCCAGCTGCGGTGACAGGAAAATGAGGACTACAGCAGGGCAAGTATAACGGCGCCGTTAGGAGGAGCACGGTTTCTCGGGTCGTTCTAAAGATGCTTCTTCATCACTATCAGCTCTTTAACCTCGCTTAGAGCAGGTGGGTCCACAGCATCTGTTACCATGGCGACGTGTCCCTCCTTATAAACGCTGAGAGCAGAGTGAAACCACAGACTCTGCTTCAGTGATGATGTCATCAGTGCAGACAGAGAGGTTTGGTTCTGATTGGTGTGTTTGGGGTGGGCGGTACCTCGCTGCTGCTCACCTGTAGGCCTGAAGCTTCTCGTCGCCCCGCCTCCACGCAGCTTTGAGATGAGCTCATCGGCTTATTTCTCCTCGTGTGATCCGACGCAGCACTTTATCTCCTGCTGCTCGCCCACCGCACTAAAAACTTTCCCACTGCTTTAATGTGTCTTTCTCAACTCTGAGACGCCGAGGCCGCCGCCCAATTTATCACCTGTCAGGAGGCAAAGACGCGATCTGAGAGGCGTGTTTCAGTGAGCGTGACCTCGTGTTTTAACCAGCTGTTTGTTCCCCTCCATCGCCCCTGCAGGTGTGTACCCATCCCTGCAGTATAAGAGTGCACAGGCTCAGGATGATAACACAGCAGTGACGCCGATCGATCGCTCTGTTGTTTTTAAACAGTAACAATCATAAATACAACATAACATAAAATTCTGAGCGTTTCATCAGCGTCTAAAGAAGCTGAGGCTGTTTTCCTTCGTGCTCTGACGCTGAATTTTCAATTCTAATTGTCTTTTTAATGTTTCGCTCAGCAGGGACTTATTACCAACCAGGCAGCAGCACTTTGACTCCTCTTAGTTCACAGATTTGTAGATTAGAGGTGAAGAACTCAGAGGTGCAGCCGACCCGCTGTGACCGCTTCACACGTTCAAGTTTTCATTCTTTGCTGTGACTGAGGGGGAATTTTTAACGTGATGGTCCAGTTTATTTTTGTTTATTTTCATTCTGCAGAAACAGGAGCAGATTACGGGAACATCAAACCCGGAGAACAAACTGACTCTGCTGCAGCCTTTGCTCATGTTCATATCTCAGGGACTAACCGTGCTCTTATACTGAAGGCAGTTTCACTGCCCCGCCCACTTCACATCACTATGGGCTGCCTGCCATGGTTAATGAAGTACGTTGGCCCTGAGAGGCCAAACGGACTGCAACTTGCAAAGAAAACACCACTAATAAGAAAAACGCTGCAAAAGCACACAAAAAGACAATGGAAATAGGAAAAACAGATTTCCAAAACACAAGGTGTCTGGGGAGACAATAACCCGACGGACCAGTTGCAGGAACCAAAACATGCTAAGAATTGTGCTGGGAGACACTTAAAAGAAGTGGAGGATCTATCGGTTTTGTGAGGAAAGAAAAGATGAGAGGTAAGCGTGTTAGCCTGACTATTAGCCTACAGTTCCGTCTTGAGTATGATATCGATCATGATAAAACACGACTACCATGTTTTGGGTTCCTGCAACTGGTCCGTCAGGTCATTGTCTCCCCAGAAACACTTGTGTTTTTTCCTATTTCTGTTGTCGTTTTTCTTATTTCCGTTGTGTTTTGTGTTCTTTTGCACCATTTTTCTTATTGCTGGTGTTTTCTTAAGTTGCAGTCCGTTTGGCCTCTCAGGGCCACCGTAGGGAAGTCACTGCTTCACTGGTAGCAGCTTATTAACACAAGCAATCAGAACTAAACCTGTTAATCCGGTACAAAGACGACGTGTTGGGAACGTTTCTGTGACCCGGGGACGGACGGACGCGCTGCAACGTTACAGCAGTTCATTCACTCGTGGTGTTGGCAGTGGGCGGAGGTGGTGATAGAGCGAGGAATCTGAAGCTATCCTCATTCCTGTCGGGCTTGCACTGAAGGAAGCGCTCCGCTGGCGACATGCTGGGTTTTGGGTTGGCGGCGGAAACCCTCCCAGATAATCTCAGAGGCGGCTCAGTGACAGCAGGGTTCTCCTCGCCGTGCTGTCCGTCTTTTATTGATGAGCAGGAAATGAATATTTGAAGGCAGAGCCTCGGTATGAGCGTGACTCTGGGGTAACTGAACTCCTCACGCTCAATTATTCAGGAGCTCACAGCGACACCGAGCGCGGCGCCAAGAACAGACGACACTGGCTCAGCTACGCCTTCCAGAGAGCAGCAGAGTCCAGTACTAAGGCTTTACTGGAAACCAGTGAGTGCAGGCAACAGCTCACGTCATCTCAGTTTGAGTTTTGGCGCTCCTCGCTGCAGGAATCGTGTC
Organism: Rhamphochromis longiceps; assembly: GCF_057381845.1. NCBI lineage: Eukaryota > Metazoa > Chordata > Actinopteri > Cichliformes > Cichlidae > Rhamphochromis > Rhamphochromis longiceps. The sequence continues at coordinate 71,158,400 of NC_140563.1, forward strand.
ACAGCGAGGAGGCTGGGCAGTGTTCAATGATTAGCGTGACTACGTTGCGTTACCGCCACAAGCAGGAGGAGGAGCCTCTCACCAGCTTCCACTAAACATCAGGAAGATCGCGTTAACCACGAGATGCTGTACCGATGACATCATCGGTCACACATGCTGTTTGACAGCCGGACACAAACCAGACCGCACCGAGCTCAGGGGTGTTCTCGTCATTTTTTACTGCTTTTACACAAGAAGTGAAGACGGAGGCGTCTTTGTTGACCCCGCCTTCAAACATCGCGGCATTCCTCAGTGGATCAGAACAAACCTAAACCTCACGCTCGCCCGACGTTGCTCTGGAGGGAGGAACTGAGCGATGCTGACGTGCTCGTTGCAGCGATGCTGACGTGCTCGCCGCAGCGATGCTGACGTGCTCGCCGCAGCGATGCTGCTGCTTTGCTCAGTGAGGCTGACTCGTCAGCTGTGACGACCTTTACTGTGTTTTATTTTCTGAGGAATAAAAGTATGAATGTAATTGGTGAGATGCAATGATGTCATCGTGCAGTGCTTCTATTGAGATCTCTGATGAGGAGCGAGGAGGTCAGCTTGGCAGTCTTCTATCTCGCCTCAGAGGCCCCACCCACACGGGACCTCCGCCTGAGCTCAGAACACTTCTCCATGCTGTGATCTCAGTCAGGCGGCTTCTGTGTGAGCACCTCTTTCACGGAAGTGCTCGTTGGCGAGATAGTGTAGCTCGGTGTGGCGTAGGACGCGGATCTTAACGAGCTCTGGCAGGCGTCCTCAGGATTAATGTTCAGGAGAAGGATTAAGGCTATAAAGATGGGCGGGCTTTGCCAGGTGATGATGGTAAGCCCCTCAGTGGCGCCGTGCTCTCTACGTTGAGCTTGCAGAGGTTTGAAGGCTGAGCGTGGATGATGAGACACCGTGCAGCAGAGTCACATGATGCCATCAAATCTGCTGCTGAGTCTCAGTCACCTTCAGGGAGCGTTTGGAGGCGGGGTTTCAGAGAAATAGAGCTTGTCACTTGTTAATGTTTGCCTGACAGCTAACACACGCTTCATGTTCCTGCACCATGTACGTGTCCAGAGTCCCGCCTCCTTTATTTATCGAAGTAAACATAAACGCAGATCCAGATTTCTTTGGCGTGAGCTCCGCCTCAGCAGCACTCTACCGATTGTAAGTGTCTTCCTGACGGATGCCATCATCAGAACAGGCAGGTGTGCTCTGTTAGCTGTGGCTAACCAGGTGTGATGGGGTTATGGCGTTATGTCCATCATCGTGATGACAGTATCACTGAACGTGGGCGGGGCTTAAGAGAACACCGGGATGTGTCTCAGAGGAGCAGCCCGTACCTGCACGGCTGGGACAGGTAACACGCAGGCATGCTCAGTGCGCCACCCTGCAGCTGAACTGTGCAGAGCTTCACTTTTCCTGATTATTGATCAGCACCTGCTGGAGGACTAACATGTGACCTGCCCGCCTCCCAGGGCTCTCACACTGAGGTTTACAGGGACGCCGGCAGGCAGAGTGGGCGGCGGCCAAAATACCTGAAACGCCCAGCTTTGCTCTAAATCGGAGATGGTGGTTTCGGTTTGATCGCCATCTGTGGTCAGTGTGGACGATCAGGCTGCACACCTAGACTTGTAGTCAAGACCTGAGATCTGAGACAGCGAGACCAAGACCACGTAAAAGTGGTCTTGAGACATCGTACTCTAGCGTCACTGTCCCAACAGTCTGTGGCTCAGGACGAACAGCTTCTAATCAAGTCCTGGCTCCTCCCACCTGCTCATCAAGCTGTGTGTGTGATTGGGTGAAGGCCTAGAGTACAAAGTACTTCAAGTCCTCGCAGTAGAAACATGACCGCCACATCATTCTGACAGGTCTGATTAGCTGGAGGCGGAGCAAATCTGCAAACCAGGCTCCTCACCTGTTTGGTGAGGCTCCTGTCAGATGTGTCAGCAGT
>NC_140563.1:71167862-71337862 GCF_057381845.1 Rhamphochromis longiceps
TCCGAGTACCCCGGAGTACGGGGCGTTGGCCCGGTGTGACGAGTCGTTCGGTCCCTGTAAACCGCAGCCGATGACAACCAGCACCTCCAAATTGGAGGCCATGGTCCTCAATCAGAAATGGGTGAAGGGCGCACTCCAGGTGTGGGACCAGCTGCTGCCCCAGATGGAGGAGTTTAAGTATGTCAGGGTTTTGTTCACGAGTGAGGGGAGGCGAGGGTGTCAGGTGGACTGGGGTCAGCTTCAGCCCTGACTCGGGGTTCCACCTCAAAGCTGGAGGAGGGGGCAGGGGAGAGGGAGGTCCGGGGTCTCTGTTCGGACTGTTGCCTCCATCATTTGGGCGGAGATAAGTGGCATGGTTAACTGTCTAGCGTCCAGCAGGGGGCGACTGCTCGGGTTGTGGATGAAGTCTGATTGGGTGGATGTGAGGAAACGAGCCTCCTGATGAGTTTCTTGCTCAGATGCTGTTTCAGGTGAGACCGAACAAAGCTTATTGTGGAGGTGACGTTCTGCTCAGAGGAGCAGGGTTAGGGCGGGGCTACACCGAGCGTCTTCGGTCACACCCGTCACGTCTGGTTTGAGAACACAAAGCTGAAGAAAACGCCGGCTGGAGGCTTCGTTTCTGTGACGCGCTCTCCTGAAGCTTCAGTAAAGCTTTTCTCAAAGAAGCAGACTTGAGAGGGAAAATGGCCTAAATGACAGAGAAGAACAAAAAACATCAGTTCAGGTGTTCAGGCTCCACACAGCCCTGACCTTTAACCTCTCTCAACACTGGTCAGTCACACCAAGACAATAAAACACGGCATAGCTTCAGCGTCTCAAACGCGAAGCCCTAAATCTGCATTGTTTCTAATGGCCAGCAGGGGGCGATCCAAGACCTCATCTGAGCTCAAAAAGATTCTTTCTGTTAAACTGATGTCATCATGTGTTGCCACCAGAGGGCGCTCTCTACAGCTCAAGCATCCAGCTGAGCTCAGCGAGCTGATAGGTGTGTGTGTGTGTGTGTGTGTGTGCGTGCGTGCGTGCGTGCTGACACAAAAGCCTGGATTAGTCACATGTTTTCTGTGTGTGGGACAGTGAGATGCGCTCTGGGTAATAAATAACCAGGAGCTGCAGCAGGATGCCACCGCCGCTAACCTTCAGTGTCAGGAAACTGCTGAGAGGCCACCTGGGCCTGCCAGCTGCATGCGTGTGTGTTTGTGTGTTAGTAATGTTGCGTGGACACAAACCAATAAAACAACAGCAAGTTGGAGTGAGGTCAGCCAGTTCAGGTTTAAAGTTTGATCAGACGTTCAGCTCTGTGAGGACGTAGAGTCCTGAGGTTCAGTCAGGTCGTCACATGACTGTTAGAGGGCTCTGATTGGGTTTCAGGGTCACACAAATGTTTGACATGGTGATACACACATGCATATGTGTGTGAAGATGAGGAGTGTGTGTGTGTGCCTGCTATGAATACACACCAACAGGCCACAGGAAGGATGCCCTCCTGTGTTCAAAGGTCACACGTTGTGTTTTTGTGTTCCAGTGATCTCACCGCGTTTCCAGCATGTAACCTCACACACATGCAGAAACTACACGAAGCAGTGGCTGTTGTGGGCGGGGCCAGTTGTTATTCGTGTGAAATGATGTGACTCGGTGGTCGTGTGGGGAGCGAGCGTCTTGGAGAGCTGCGCTGAATAAACTCGATTAGACCGATGATTTAAACTGAGAGCGCCGGCTGTTACCAGCAGCACAGTAGCTGGTCAGCAGCTCATCCATCCACAGCATGACGAAGGTCACCGCATACGAGTCACATCATCTTCATCATCTTCACAGCTCTCGCAGCACGAAGGCAGCATCAGCTCGCAGCGAAGTGTGAGGAATGAGCCCGAGGAGCTGCTGCACCCGAACTGGACACACACACACACACACTAGAACACACACACTAGAACACACACACTAGAACACACACGCACGCACACACACACACACACACACACTAGAACACACACACTAGAACACACACGCACGCACACACACACACACACACACACACTAGAACACACACACACACACTAGAACACACACACTAGAACACGCACGCACACACACACACACTAGAACACACACGCGCACACACACACACACACACACTAGAACACACACACACACACACTAGAACACACACACGCACACACTAGAACACACACACACTAGAACACACACACACACACACTAGAACACACACACACACACACACACTAGAACACACACACTAGAACACACACACACACACACACACTAGAACACACACACTAGAACACACACACACACACACTAGAACACACACACTAGAACACACACACACACACACTAGAACACACACACACTAGAACACACACACACACACACACACACACACACTAGAACACACACACTAGAACACACACTCTCTCTCCCTCTCTCTCTCACTCACCCTCTCACTCTCTCACTCACCCTCTCACTCTCTCACTCACCCTCTCTCACTCACTCACCCTCTCACTCTCTCTCACCCTCTCACTCTCTCTCTCTCTCTCACTCACTCTCTCTCTCTCCCTCTCTCTCTCATTCACCCTCTCACTCTCTCACTCACCCTCTCACTCTCTCACTCACCCTCTCTCACTCTCTCTCCCTCTCTCTCTCACTCACCCTCTCACTCTCTCTCACCCTCTCACTCTCTCTCTCTCACCCTCTCTCTCTCTCACTCACCCTCTCACTCTCTCTCTCACCCTCTCACTCTCTCTCTCTCCCTCTCTCTCTCATTCACCCTCTCACTCTCTCACTCACCCTCTCCCTCTCACTCACCCTCTCTCACTCCCTCCCTCTCCCTCTCACTCAACCTCTCTCACTCTCTCTCTCTCCCTCTCTCTCTCACTCACCCTCTCACTCTCTCTCTCACCCTCTCACTCAACCTCTCTCACTCTCTCTCTCTCCCTCTCTCTCTCACTCACCCTCTCACTCTCTCACTCACCCTCTCCCTCTCACTCACCCTCTCTCACTCCCTCTCTCTCCCTCTCTCTCTCACTCACCCTCTCACTCTCTCTCACTCACCCTCTCACTCTCTCCCTCACCCTCTCTCTCACCCTCTCTCTCTCTCTCACTCACCCTCTCTCTCTCTCACCCTCTCACTCTCTCTCTCTCCCTCTCTCTCTCACTCACCCTCTCACTCACCCTCTCTCACTCCCTCTCTCTCCCTCTCTCTCTCACTCACCCTCTGACTCTCTCTCTCACCCTCTCACTCTCTCTCACTCACCCTCTCTCTCACCCTCTCTCTCTCTCTCTCTCTCTCATTCACCCTCTCACTCTCTCTCCCTCACCCTCTCACTCACACACTCACTCTCTCTCACACTCACGTGTGTTGCAGTTTGTTTTCAGCTTCATTAAATCATCCTACCCAACATAAAGTGAACGTGTCCACATACTTCTGCTCCTGACTGTGCTCTCTCCCCCCTCCTTCTCAGGTGTGCAGGTGCTGGTGGCTCCCAGGCGGCCTTCACAGAAGGTAACAGCAGCACGGCGACACCTGCTGGACTCACACAGCATCACATTTTCCAAACAGAGTAAACACATGGAGCAGAACAAAGATTAGAGCGCCATCCAGTGTCCACAGCCAGCACGACAGCTCCTGTGGTTAGACATTCATATATTTTAGTGCAACAGAAAGTTCCTGATCGGTTCTTGTGAGTCTCAGATCATCGAGGACCTTCTGCTCCACCGTTTCTAATTTACATAAAAGTTTCGGGGTCCAAAGTTTGAAGGTTTATAATGGTTGTTGTCAAGTTTTAGCTTCATGTATCAGAAACATGTGTTTTTGAAACATGGCCACGGTCTTTCACTAAAACTCGGGTAATATTTAAACATGAATATCAGACTAAAGCTGTGCCCTCGAGCTGAATCAGGGTCTGTAGACACATGCATGAAACATGAGTGTTGCCTGATTAAAATATGCAGCAAAAGCAGGTCTGCATCGTCCCATATTTGAGCTGCACTAATAAAAACCTTCACACTGAAGTTTGTAGTTGGATGTAGGTGGATTTCATAACAATGTAAAATAATATTTTTAACATGAAGAAACGTCAGAAGATTCTGATCTGAGTTCAGCTCTGTAGGTTTCAGACCGGGATGTATTTAAAAATTTAATTTAAATGTAATATGTTCACATTTAGTCCTGCAGTGTCTGACAACACCCAGAATCTCAGAAAGATGATTCTGTTCAAATGCAAGGTTTTCAGAAACATTTCATCATCATCATCCTCATCCTCAGTGTTTGGACACCACACACACACACACACACACACACACACACACACACACACACACACGTTTAGGTTGGACACCTGCAGCTGAGACTGCAGACGTCCTGACTTGCATGATTGATCAGGACACTCACAGCATCAGATGGAATTCAGATTTTCAGGTTCAGAGAGTAGAACCCTGCAGAGTAGAACCCTGTAGAGTAGAAACATGCACAGTAGAACCCTGTAGAGCAGAAACATACACAGTAGAAACATGCACAGTAGAACCCTGTAGAGTAGAACACTGTAGAGTAGAAACATGCACAGTAGAACCCTGCAGAGTAGAACCCTGTAGAGTAGAAACATGCACAGTAGAACCCTGTAGAGTAGAACCCTGTAGAGTAGAAAAATGCACAGTAGAACCCTGTAGAGTAGAAACATGCACAGTAGAACCTTGCAGAGTAGAACCCTGTAGAGTAGAAACATGCACAGTAGAACCCTGTAGAGTAGAACCCTGTAGAGTAGAACCCTGCAGAGTAGAACCCTGTAGAGTAGAAACATGCACAGTAGAACCCTGTAGAGTAGAACCCTGTAGAGTAGAAAAATGCACAGTAGAACCCTGTAGAGTAGAAACATGCACAGTAGAACCTTGCAGAGTAGAACCCTGTAGAGTAGAAACATGCACAGTAGAACCTTGCAGAGTAGAACCCTGTAGAGTAGAAACATGCACAGTAGAACCCTGTAGAGTAGAACCCTGTAGAGTAGAACCCTGCAGAGTAGAACCCTGTAGAGTAGAAACATGCACAGTAGAACCCTGTAGAGTAGAACCCTGTAGAGTAGAAAAATGCACAGTAGAACCCTGTAGAGTAGAAACATGCACAGTAGAACCTTGCAGAGTAGAACCCTGTAGAGTAGAAACATGCACAGTAGAACCTTGCAGAGTAGAACCCTGTAGAGTAGAAACATGCACAGTAGAACCCTGTAGAGTAGAACCCTGTAGAGTAGAACCCTGCAGAGTAGAACCCTGTAGAGTAGAAACATGCACAGTAGAACCCTGTAGAGTAGAAACCTGTAGAGTAGAAACATGCACAGTAGAACCCTGTAGAGTAGAAACATGCACAGTAGAACCCTGTAGAGTAGAACCCTGTAGAGTAGAAACATGCACAGTAGAACCCTGTAGAGTAGAAACATGCAGAGTAGAACCTGTAGAGTCGAAAAATGCAGAGTAGAACCCTGCAGAGTAGAAACATGCACAGTAGAACCCTGCAGAGTCGAAACATGCAGAGTAGAACCCTGCCGAGTAGAACCCTGCAGAGTAGAAAAGTGCAGATTAGAAACATGCAAAGTAGAACCCTGCAGAGTAGAACCTTGCACAGTAGAACCTGCAGAATAGAAAAATGCAGATTAGAAACATGTAGAGTAGAACCCTGCAGAGTAGAACCCTGCAGAGTAGAAACATGCACAGTAGAACCCTGCAGATTAGAAACGTGCAGAGTAGAACCTGCAGCGTAGAACCCTGCAGAGTAGAACCCTGCAGAGTAGAAACATGCAGAGTAGAACCTGCAGAGTAGAACCTTGCAGAGTAGAACCATGCACAGTAGAACCCTGCAGAGTAGCACCTGCAGAGTAGAAACCTGATTAATGGATCAGAACGTTTTATGTGAATCGGAGCCGCTTGGTCAAAAACAAAGCGGCTGATCATGGACTCTTTACATGCAGGAAATGGCGAGCGTGGAGGTTAAACATACAGACAACGCCCTGCGTGATGGGAAACGCCCACTGATGACATGCCCTCTGTTTCCTGTATGTGTGTGTGTTAAAGGAAGCCGACGATGCGGCAGGACGTCGTCCTGTCTCTCCGCCCGCTCTCCGTCCCCAGCCACTGTCCTCCTCGCTATTCTCTGACTCACCGCTCGGCTCAAAGCAGCCGCTCACTAAACGCCGCAGGAAGTTGCTGCTGAAGAGCAGCGTGGCGGCGTCCAGCTCCCCCACGGGCCAAGTAGAGGTGGCGCTGCAGCTGCCGAGGATGCAGGAGTCACGGCACCGCCTGCTAACAGATATCTGTGCCCAATACCAGCCGGGAGTGGATAGGCGGCCGCCGTCGCAGCGGCAGGTGTCGCGGGTGTACGTGGAGGAGCGGTCCCGGCTGCTGTACTGCGAGGTGCCCAAAGCTGGCTGCTCCAACTGGAAGCGGGTGCTGATGGTGCTGAGCGGCAGCGCCGCGTCCACACGGGACATTCCCCATGACGCGGCGCATTACGAAAACCGCCTCCCGCGGCTCAGCGGCTACAGTCGTGCTGGCGTTACCGAGCGGCTTCGCTCCTACACCAAAGCGCTGTTCGTCCGGGAGCCTTTTGAGCGCCTCGTGTCAGCGTTTCGGGACAAGTTTGAGAGCCCCAACTCATACTACCACCCCGTGTTTGGACGGGCCATCATCTCCAGGTACCGAGCCAACGCCACACATGCTGCACTGCGCTCTGGCGCCGGTGTGACCTTCAGGGAGTTTGTGCAGTACCTGCTGGATGTGCGGCGGCCCGTGGGGATGGACATCCACTGGGAGCCGGTGAGCCAGCTGTGCAGCCCATGCTTCCTGCAGTTCACCTTCATCGGGAAGTTCGAGAGCCTGGAGCGTGACGCCAACTTCCTGCTCCGAAGCATCGGGGCGCCGGCTAACCTCACGTTCCCGGACTTCAAGGACAGGAACCCACTGGCGGAGAGGACATCCTCCAGCATCACGCAGAAGTACTTCTCACAGCTCAACGCCACCGAGCGGCAGAAGGTCTTCGACTTCTACTACATGGACTACCTGATGTTCGGGTACCCCAAGCCCTTCAGCGACCTGCACTGAGCCACTGCCGCGCTCAGCATGTTTGGCTCTGTTAACGTGTCAGAGGGGTGGGACAAGCTGAGGCTGCGTACCTGTGCAGGTGTGAGAGCTCCAGACTCAGAGACTGATTTTTGTGTTTGTGTGTTTTTAACGACTTCTGTGAAGTTTGTTGAGCCGCGTCCTGCAGAGAGAAGCTGTCAGATAACGGCGGGAATCACATGGATGCTTCCGGGCTCAGACGCCGTGATGTCACACATTGACAACTTTGAGTCAATTGCTTGCGACGTTGAGGCATCAGCCAATCAGATCGCATTTAGCCAAATCTGCTCCAAACGCAGCTGTTGGCGAAAGAAGCTGAGGTGGTCTGCACAATTGCGGAGGAGGATGAGGAGATGAGCCGATGTGACCTCTGACCTCGGCGTTGTGGCAAAGACACGGTCGAGATGCTGTTTAATAATTTTTTTTAATCAGTGAATCAGGCACAAAAATATAAAAATGTTTTTCACAAAAATGTCATTTTATTATTTAACCCGACATTATGACAGCGAACAGGAAGTATGATGCTGCGGACTGACCGAGCTCTGGATTATTTTAATAAAGACCTTAAATCTGCTCGGGTGGAGGAGTGGCTCAGTTGATCATTTATGTACAGTCTGTTTAAAGCAGGAACAGGAAGTGAGGTAGGAGGTGATGCTGCAAATGTGTTTGTGGTGATTTTCAGACGACCTCGAAGCCTTAACACTGCCTTCTCACCTGTGACCACAATAAACGAGACACTCTTTGAACACCTGGAGACTCGCCTCTTATTCTGATACTCACAGGCTGACCTTTGACCTTTGTGCTCAGGTCTGGGTGTAAATAAAGTTTAGCTCCCCTAACATCACCTGCAGACCGTCAGATTTGTTATTATTCACCTGTATTTATTCATCACTGACGCTCTCCCTGTGGACCCAGTTGGACCCTCTAGTGGCCAGTCCAGGCCTGGGAGCCTCATGTTTGATAGCAGAGGCCTAAACTGGGTTTAGATTAACCTGGGTAACTTCAGGCTTAACCTGGTTTCTATACAGATAAATCACCATGGTAACTTAAGATCAAGATTAAAGATAAATAGGTATGACATCACCGCCTACTGACCAATCAGATCTCCAGAAAATACCATTTTTGGACGATCCCTCGGACCTCTGAGCTGGAACAGCAGGTCTGTTTTATCACCGTGCGATGTCTCATGTTTCTCCGCTGATCAGTGATTTTTAAAAAGCCGTTACCTTAGAAACAAACAGCAGCATCTCATCACTGAGCGCGCTCGGAGATGAGATAATGAAATATAATTAAAATGTTTACTTTGGCGCTGTTGAGCACCAGAGTTGTGATCTGTGGCGACGAGCTGGGCCCACGTTCTCCGACCCAAACAGGAAAACTGAGTTCACACGAGAATAAATCTGAGCTGACTTAACGAGTGACATTTAAAACGAGGCGTCACACTGTGACTCACAGGATCACCACCGGGGGGCAGAGTTTGACCTGTGTGTGCACCCACTGTTATCATCTTCAATGCCAACACAGAGCAGAGCAGCTACCTGAACATTGCTCCAACAGAGGTCCATCATCTTGTTAATAACTTTACCTCCTGTCACTGCGTACGACTCTGGATACTGTAGCTCTGGTGAAAAATAGACTTAAATCAGAAGTACCTGACTCCGTGGTATAATTCTCAAACACGTAGCGTAAAGCAGACGACTCGTTAGTTTCAGTCAGGTTTCAGAGCTCATCACAGCACAGAAGTGAAGATGAAGGTTGTAATGTTCTTATTCCTCTATGAATAAAACATCAAGAATTGCTCCTGGTGCTAGCTTCAGCTAACACCCAGTCTGTTTATTATTCTTTCTACAACGATCGCTTCTTCTTCTGTTCTGTATATCTTATTGATTCCAGAGCGCCCCCTGTGGGTAGCTTCAACAATAGCAACTATCATTACATCCCCTTTCCAAACAGGTTGGTGTTATAATAAGCACAATTCCAAAGAGAACTGTTACTCTGTAACATCTGAACATTCTTGTCTAACATTCAACATGTTATAAATTGTGCAACAAACTACATTCAGTAGTGTTTTTTTTTAACCAAAAGTTGTAGCACAAGTCAAACAAAATAAATCCAAATGTATACCTTACATCGTCCAGAATGAACCAAATGAATCCCATACAGCCCTCAAGCACATTAGAACTCTTCACCTTTGACAACTTGAACAGTCAATAACACATTATAACTCAGCAGGTCTCAATTAAGTGTGAACAATTACTATTCTAAATGAATTATTATCCGTTATTTACTTGTGATTTATTATTATTATTTTTTAACAATTCTTTACCACAACAGTTCACACTTGTTCTATGAGCCTCTCTGTAGGTTTCTTAGGTCTGGTAGACCTTCTCAGTATCTCAGACATTGGGGAAGGTGAAGGAGGCTCACTGTGGTGCTCAACAGGGTTAGCACCTCGTTGTTCAGTTCCAGTCTCTGTGTCCTGATGTTTAACATCCTGTGTCTTTAACAGACTTCTCCGGTTTCTTCTTAACACTTGTCCATTCTCTGTCTGAACAGCAAACGATCTGGGCCCTACTTCGCTGAGAACTGTTGCTTTTTTGTCCCAGAAATCTGGACCTGCAATCCTCACAACATCTCTTTCCTGAAGCGGTTCCAGACGCCTTGCAGTTTTGTCATAGTTCCTTTTCTGTCTGTGCTTGAGTTTCATTCTTTTGTCGGTCAGCTTGTTGTCATGTGCATTGTCATTTTCCTTGGAAATGTGTGCAAGTGTGGTGCGGAGCTTGCGATGCATGAGTAGCTCAGCAGGTGATGCCCCACACTCCAGGGATGAAGCTCTGTAGCTTAGCAGAGCCAGGTAAGGGTCGGTCTTACTGTCTCTTGCTTTTTTGAACAATCTCTTTACTATTTGGACTCCTTTTTCTGCCTGTCCATTCGCTTGGGGATACAAGGGACTAGAGGTGATATGTTGAAATCCATATTGTTTTGCAAAGTCACTAAATTCTCTACAGTCATATTGTGGACCATTGTCACTGATGACACACTGTGGAATTCCATGTCTGGCAAAAAAGCCCTTCATGTGTGTGATGACTGACTGTGCTGATGTACTGGAAAGCTGTGCCACTTCTGGATAATTAGAATAGTAGTCAATCACCAAAACATAGTCCTTGCCATCCAGATGAAATAAGTCCGTGCCTACCTTTTGCCATGGTGCAGTGGGTAGATCTGCTGCCAGCATTGGCTCTTTTGTTTGTTTGTAGTGATGTTTGAGACATGTTTCACATTTCTGTATCATCTCCTCAATATCCCTGTTGATGCCTGGCCAGTAAACTGCTTCTCTCGCTCTCCTTTTACATTTCTCCACTCCAAGATGTCCTTCATGGATACGCTGAAGCATGTCTTTCTGCATGGATTGAGGGATGACAATCTGGTTTTGTCTCAGCACCAGCCCATTAGCCATGCATAAATCAGCTCGCACAGAGTAGAACCCTGGACAGACTCCTTTTGACCACCCATTCTGTATAAGGTGTGATACTTTCTGCAGCACTGGATCTTTTGTCGTCTCCTGTACAATTTGCTGCAACATGACATCTGATGCTGGGAGTGAGGCAGTTACCATGTTTACATGTGTTTCAGCCTCCTCGGCTGTAGTGCTGACTAACCTGTCACCACTTGGTGCTGGCGCTCGGGATAATGCATCCGCGAGTACGATATATTTCCCAGGCGTGTAGATCAGCTCAAAATGGTAAATGGCCTCCATTTGTATAGCGCTTTTCTAGTCCATAGGACCCCAAAGCGCTTTACACTACATTCAGTCATTCACCCATTCACACACACATTCACACACTGGTGATGGCAGCTACATTGTAGCCACAGCTGCCCTGGGGCGCACTGACAGAGGCGAGGCTGCCGGACACAGGCGCCACCGGGCCCTCTGACCGCCACCAGTAGGCAAACGTGGGGTTAGTATCTTGCCCAAGGATATTTGGCATGCAGCCAGGATGCAGCCTGGGATCGAACCACCGACCTTCTGATTAGTGGCTGACCTGCTCTGCCACCTGAGCTACAGCCACCCCAAAATCATAGCGCTGCAACACCATCATCATGCGCTGAATTCTGGGTGACATGTCGTTGAGGTTCTTTTTTCTGATCGAGATGAGAGGTTTGTGATCAGTCTCTGCTGTAAAGGTTGGTAATCCATATACATAGCTGTGAAATTTTCCACACCCAAACACTAAGCCCAAAGTCTCTTTTTCAATTTGAGCATAGCGTTGTTCAGTTTCTGTCATTGATCTGGACGCATATGCTACAGGTTGCCACTTGTCTTTGTTCCTTTGGAGCAGAACTGCTCCCAAGCCATCTTTTGAGGCATCTGTTGAAATTTTTGTTGGCTTTGATGGATCAAAGAATGTCAAGACCGGCTCTGTAGTTACAGTTTCCTTCAATTTTTTCCACTCTTTCTCATGCCGGCCCGTCCACTCGAACACTGTGTTGTGCTGTAGCAGCTCCCTTAGGCATGCTGTCGTGGAGGTAAGATTAGGAATGAACTTACCCAGAAAGTTGATCATCCCCATTGCTCGCAAGACACCTTTTTTGTCAATGGGTGCTGGCATATCCAATATGGCTTGTACCTTTGACTGATCAGGTTCCACCCCTTCACTTGTAACCTTATCTCCCAGGAAGGTCATCTCTGAAACACCAAAGAGGCACTTGTCTCTATTCAGTTTAAGTCCATTCTTGTTAACTCTCCACAAAAGTTTCTCCAGCCTTTCATCATGTTGTTGCCTTGTATTTCCCCAGACTACGAGGTCATCTATGTAGACTCTGGTGCCTTCCAGCCCTTTGATCAGGGACTCCATTGCCCTGTGGAAGATCTCTGGTGCTGATTTAATTCCAAATGGGAGCCTCAAGAAACAGTAACGCCCAAATGGCGTGTTAAAGGTAGTGTACCTGCTGCTTTCTGGGTCTAGCCTCAGCTGCCAAAATCCATGTGATGCATCCAGTTTGCTAAAAAACGTATCTCCTGCCATTTCACTCATTATTTCCTCTCTCTTAGGGATCTGATAATGCTCTCTTTTAATATTTTCATTTAGATCTTTGGGATCAAGGCAGACTCTTAAGGCACCTGTATTCTTTTTCTTGACACAAGTGATAGAGTTCACCCAGTCTGTGGGCTCTTCCACTCGTTCAATGACACCCATTTGAGTCATTCTTTCAAGCTCTTTTTTCAAACTTGTCCGTAATGGAGCAGGCACTCTCCTTGGGGCATGCACCACAGGCACGGCATCATCCTTGAGCTGGATTTTGTAGGTGTAAGGCGATGTTCCATGTCCTTTGAAGACTGAAGGAAATTTACTGATAATGTCTGAACTTCCTTCATGCCCTTGGTGTTCCAGTCTTTTGCCTTGTTTGGCTTCTTTCATGGCGTCAGTATTAATCTGATAGATCCTCTTTACTAGTCCCAAGTCCTCAGATGTTTTATCTCCTAAAAGTGACTCGTGTCCATCAGGTACGATGGTGAACAAAATGTTATGCTGTTTGCCTTTTGCTGTCACTTTAAGTCTGCATCCTCCTTTTGTTTGTATTGGCTGGTTATTGTAGGCCCTCAGCGGCATGACTTTCTCTGTAAATCTTCTAGGCTTCTCAGTCAGTGCCTTGAATCCTTCTCGTTGATCAAGTTAGCTTTGGCCCCTGTGTCAATTTTAAATGTTACCAATGTCCCATTGACTAACAGTGGAGCAGTCCATTTATCATTTGTGACTGAACTAACACTTTGGCCAGTGTTATGTCTTGAAGACTGTGCATTGACATCTTCTTCATGTGACACCATCTTAATGAAAAATGTTTCACTTAGATCATCACTGTCATCTGTGTCTTCCTGCACAGTGTGTACTTTTTGTCCCTTGTTTTTGGAGAGACACATTTTTGCATAATGGTTTTGTCCTTTACATTTTGCACATTTTTTCCCATATGCGGGACATTGTTTTGGTCTGTGTTTCTCTCCGCATCTCTTGCAAGTGAACATTTCATTGTCACACATTCTGTTTTTGTTGTCGTTGTTTTTGAATTTACTCCATGGCTTTCTTTTAATCAACACTGCGTTCACTGCCTCATTTTCCTGTTGCGCTGCTCCTTGAACAGGCTCTCTAAACGTCAGTACATGTTGTCGTGCTAGCTCACTGGCTTGACTTATCTTTATAGCACTTTCCAGCGTTAGTTCTGTTTCTCTCAACAGTTTCTCTCGGAGCTTCTTCTCATTAGTTCCAAACACTATTTGATCTCGTATCATGGAGTCTCTGAGATCACCAAAACTGCAGGACTGAGCTTTGATCTTGAGGTCTGTGAGAAAAGTATCAAATGACTCACCCTGATGCTGTAAGCGTGAGCGAAAGACGTATCTCTCGTATGTTTCATTTTTCTTTGACAGACAGTGCTCGTCAGATTTCTTCATGACTTCATCAAAGTTATCTTTGTCCTCGGGCTGAGCAAACACAAAAGTGTTGAAGACCTCTACTGCTTCTGTGCCGGCGATGGTGAGCAGCATGGCTATTTTCCTTTCATCTGCCCGTCGATCCACTCCGACAGCTGCAATATACAGTTTGAACTGCTGTTTGAAAGTCCTCCAACTTGCATCCACGTTTCCAGTCAGTTTCAACGGACTTGGCGGTTTTATTGCATCCATCTTGTTGCATTGCTTCTTATAGAGATTGACAGACCACGTGACTTTCGTGCATTGCATGCCGTGAACTCGTGGCAAAACAATCCAAGTACCTGCATCAGATGCAAGCATTTGCAGCACCGCAAAACGTTCATTCTCCGGTTCCAATACCTTCTTGCTTTTTCTTTGCCCCCCAAAAAGGTATGTACAAAACGAAGGAGAACAATGCCGGTCCGTACAAAGACAGACTCGATGAAAAGTCAAAGAAAAGATACGAGGAAAAAATCAAAGGAGTGAAAGGGTCAGACCCTTACGAGCACACAGAGGGACAAAAGACGTTAGTGTGCTGCCCAACTTCACCACGCTCATATTTATAATCATACGGTTCTTGGAGTGAGTGCACACACTCATGAAGTTTAGTAACTTCAGGTCACTGCAACAAGCCCAGGTACAGTTTACCGACGGATGGGTGCAGGACCTTGAAATGCACCGTGTAGAACGAAAGACCATCGTACGTATCATAAGTTTACCAGTCTCACAAATCGTCGTCATAAATACACATTCGTTAACCGTTTATTAATATAACCTTTGAGCTCAACGGTAATTAATTAGTAGTGGAAATAATTTCTGGTAGCATCACAGAAATGTAGCAGTGACAATAATATTGTATGCTGTAATCGTACTGGGCAATTAGTGATACAAAAAACCTGTTTTATCCTGTGAATAAAAGTATATGTTTTTGTCAATGTACCATAATAACAGAAGCGAAACACAATATTGTGTCAGGACAATTCACTATTTATGCACAATAAACAAAGGAGCATAGCGCCACAATTTCTGTTCAGCGCCAGACTTGCTTGTAACCTATATCACCAATTATGTTAAGAAAAATGACGCATTAACTACAACAGCAGACTGACCTTTGTGTAAATGCTTGGAGCAGACTAACCTGTGAGCTGGAGTGCTCTGGGACGTTATATTTGGTCTTTGAATGGCTGCGATCCAGTCGCCTCTTTGTTACTTCGGAAACATGGCTCGAACAATTTCTCTTCAACGACGTAATCCGATAACAACCGATCTCTTTACCCGTCGGCTTCCCGTGGCTGTCATGCGACCGGCTATTGCAGTTAATAATACAACAGCTTCTTGACATTTTTGTGTTTCTTTTTATCGCTGTATAACTGATTTCAATTGAAAGCCTGCGTGGGCTAGTACCTCTTGCCACGAGTTCCCAGAATTCTTTGCGGTTCTACCCCTGAATGACGTCACATTTTCAATCTCTATTCTTAACCCATCTCCTGGTACCATGTAATGTTCTTATTCCTCTATGAATAAAACATCAAGAATTGCTCCTGGTGCTAGCTTCAGCTAGCTGTTTATTATTCTTTCTACAACGATCGCTTCTTCTTCTATTCTGTATATCTTATTGATTCCAGAGCGCCCCCTGTGGGTAGCTTCAACAATAGCAACTATCATTACAAAGGTCACAAATGATCTTCTTCTTGATACATGCTTCCCCTAGGCAGCATCACTAGAAGACATAGCATACATTTACACCGCTATGCAGACGATGCACTGCGGGTTTCTTCTTCACTCACTATGTGTTACCTCTCTGCATTGAATCATATCTGTTATTAACCTCTGTCTCTCTTCCACAGCATGTCTTTATCCTGTCTTCCTTCTCTCACCCAAACCAATCACAGCAGATGGCCCCGCCCCTCCCTGAGCCTGGTTCTGCCGGAGGTTTCTTCCTATTAAAAGGGAGTTTTTCCTTCCCACTGTCGCCAAAGTGCTGCTCATAGGGGTCATATGATAGTTTTTCTCTGTATCTATTATTGTGGGGTCTGCCTTACAATATAAAGCTTCTTGAGGCGACTGTTGTTGTGATTTGGCGCTGTGTTAATAACATTTAAACTGAATTGAATAAATCACTTAAACAGAAGCTGTGCAACAGAGTGAAGCAGTCTAAAATATGTCAAACAGCAGTTTAAATTTCAAATGTTTTATAATAAGACAAAACTATAAACTCACTCTAACTAACTGAAGCCTTTCATTGACCAAACAAACACATCGGTCCTCTCTGTGCACACACACTGCTGCTGTCAGTGTGTTTGTATGTAACAAAATCAAAGTGCAGACATGCGTTTGTGACTCTGTCACCGAGCTAACAGCCGATCACTCGGCATGTTTGTACTGTCGGCTCATGTTGCCTTCATGTTCCCAGGAGCACTCAGCTGACGACATCTAAAGACCTGCAGGCCGTTCGAGTCACATCTTCCTTAAACTAACAGCGTTTCATAAAGAGAACATCACAGCAGCAGCAGACACGGTGGTGTGATGGTCTGTGCTGCTCTGCTGCTTCAGGACAACTCGCTGTAACTGAGGGAATTCTGCTCTCTACCAGAAAACCCTGAAGGCAGCAGGACAATGATCAGGTCCTGCAGCACGTCCCCCTCCGATTGGCTCAAAGAACAAAATGAAGTTTTGGAAGTCTGGAATAAACGGCCTCAAAGGGGAGCCAAACCAGTACGATATGATTCAGGTGTAACAAAGATTTACAGGTGTGCGCGCTGATCTGTGTGTAACGTCTGAGGACTCACAAATGTGTTCATCCAAAGCCGAGTAAATTCAGACCTTTACAGTTAATGAAGTTCAGATCGTTAGCTTCAATAACGGCTCACAGATCCACAAACGTGAGCTGCGCTCAGGTCACGCTCTGTGTGGATCAGATCTGAAGGAGGAGGGCGGAGCGTCGTCCTCGGGGAACATTCTGGTTTCAGGTCTGTGTCATTCCTTCGTGCCGATCCAGTTTGTACCACAAGGTGGCGTCAGTGTTAGTGGGTCATCTTGTATTTACAGGACATTGTGGGAATATGTAAAAGAAATCAAAATAAACCGCGGGTGGGGGTTGCGCGCGCTCTGCAGCTGAAAATGCTTTCGGGTGCGCGCGCTCTCCTCTTCGCATGCGCAGGCTGGCGGCGCACGTCTCCATCCAGCAGTGCGCAGTAATTGAAATGGCGCATTTGGCCGCGGGCGGGTAATGCGTGATGGGACGCGTCATTCGGGAGGGGGCGGGACCTGCGGGATCTCACCTTCGTGCGCGCGCTGCCTCGGTGGGGTCGGGACTGTGACCTGGCCCCGGGGGTTCTGCGGGGCCCCGGGTGCTCTTCTGTCGGCCCTCCTCTCTGCTCCTCCTCAGTCTCTCCGGGACCGCAGCCCTGCCGCCGGGACGGAGCTCTCTCTCACGCCGCCCTCCATGTCCTCCGTGTCGGTCTCCTCTCAGGTGAGTGAGCGGGACGGGAGGGGGGCACAGGTGCTGCTGTGAGGCTCATTTATAAAGTTTTCGAGTTTATGACGTAAAACTAGAAATTCAGACGCGTTTCGGGGGAAGACACGCCGAGCTGCTCCGTTCTCGCCGCCAGACTCCATTAAAAAAACGTCCGATTTAAGTGTTCCGGGGTCCCGGTGACAAACAGCCACCACACCACACACCGTCGTATTTTCCGTTGATTTCGTAGCACATTCTTCACGTCGGCACAAACAAATATTCTGACATTACAGAATGTTTCAGCGCAGTCGGAACCTTTGCCGGTAGCGCGTCTGCTTTCTGGCCATCCTTTAACGGCTGCTCCGCCGCTGTGGACGGACGTTATCTCCGTTATTTGTGGTTAAAGATAAGGTTCTCCAGAATTAACAGAGGGGTCGGTGAGGGTTCGTATCCAGATTTCACCAGAAGCCCGCACAGTGTGGAGAGGAGACCTTCACACAGGTCAGGAGACACCTGGCTTCGTTGGATTTGCGAGGATACGTTAAATGTTGGGTTTTTCTAAAGGAGCCTGGCGTATGTTGGTTTAAGTGCGAAAGTGGAAGGGCTTGATGTTCCGAACCCTAAAGTTCAAACACGTGGCCTCACGTGCAGGTCAATTCTTTATTTCAGGGTTTGATGAAAACCACGGACTGATCTCACGTCTGTTATTTCCCGATATTTGAACGCACCACTGCAGACAGGCAGGTGGGGGCGGGGCCCTACGCTGGTGTGACCCGAGGCAATGTTCACCTTTCATGCTCCATAGCCCAGGGGGCGGAAGATAAGGTTCTTCAGCGGCAGCAGCCACCCCCCAGGACACCTCCCACCCCGGCTCGTTATAAATTTATCTGAACCAGAATAAAAATAATTGTAACAAAACTTATGCTTTGAGGGGGGAGGAGCCCCTGCCCCTTCATCAGCCGAGGTCAGAGGTCAGATTATAGATGCCGTTATTCTGAGAGCGCTCCATCGTCCTTGTCTTCCTCCTCCATCAGTTTGACTCTGCCTAGGTCAGAGAAACACTAGTTGGCGCTGTTCGTCTTCCAGCTGGCTCAGTAAACAGCAGCAGCAGAAGAAAACTAGGCATAGGTTTAACACGCAGCGAATCCCCTGCTGGTCGTGTAGGGCAGTGTTTCCCAACCTTTTGGAGCCACGGCACACCCCCAAACAAAAATGTCACAAAAAGCACATTGATCATTTCCCCCGCACTCCAGGCGGCGCAGAATTGACTTGGTTTGTCCCCAGTTTACCTTTTTTGCTTCCTTCTGACCACTGCTCATGCTGGGGCTTCACCTGGGTCGGAGTTTCCTCCAGGACCAGGTCACACTGACTACTTTTCCTTTGCAATTACTTATCTATTGCTGTTACGCGCTGTGTCATCTCACAGCATGACTATTATGTCATTTCTTTGTCTTCTTCTTTTTTACTGGCAGTTGGCGACCCATTGAATTAGAGCAGGTAGTTGTACTGCCCTCTAGTGGAAGAGAATGCCATTGTTCTGCCCGTTACTCACGCTGGTTGCTTAGAGTACTAATCAGGTGGAACCAGATAATCTTCCACGGCTCACCTGATCATTTCTCACGGCACACCTATGTCCCGCACCCCAGTGATTGGGAAACACTGGTGTAGGGGTACTGCCCATAGGCTGTACATAAAAGATGGAAGCTGCCACCTTACTTCACCTCTTGGTTCGTCGCTCTATGCAGTTCGAGCTGAGCGTTTTTGGCCTCGCCAGCTTGGAGTAGGGTTTTAACTTGACCCACAGGTCAGGATTTGAAGGGGCGGAGCCAGGGTTTAAAGGAGGTGGAGCTATAACAACTAATTCCCGACTGTATCAGATAAAGAAGGATTATTTTGAGCTGTGAATTATGCAAAGCTGCTGAAACAATCACTTAAGCGTTTTAAACTCAGCAGGACACACCTGGGTAAATCCAGGTGAAGCCTCTTCAAAATAAAACCGGTGTGTTCTGAATTTTGACCTGCTGTTATTTGTGATAGGAGGGACGGAGCTTGTCCAGGATGTCTCTGAGCCACTCACCTGTGTCGCCCATGACGACCCAAGGTATCCCGTCGCCCGCCCAGCTCACCAAGGCCAACGCCCCTGTCCACATCGACGTGGGCGGGCACATGTACACCAGCAGCCTGGCGACGCTCACCAAGTTCCCGGAGTCCAGGTGAGAGACATGAGCCTGGGGGAATACCTGGGCATGCAAGTATGTTTACTGAAGTGAGGTGAGGTTTCCAGGTCAGTAAACACAACCAGAGTTCATACATAAGGCGCACGGGATTATAAGGGGCTCTGTCGACTTTCAGAAAAATCAAAGGATTGATTTTAAGTGTGACGTATTTTCCAAACAACACGGTAATAACGACGGCCCGCTAGCATGCGCTACCAAAAATAGTGCTTTGTTGTGTATCTGACGGACGAAAGCTAAACCAGTTCCACACCAGTGAAGCTGCAGCATTTTTACAAACCAGTTCAGGTTCATCGTTTCATTCAACGATCCGCTTTCACTCTCCTCATTCTCCATCGCCACCATGTGCGTATGAAAACAAAGGCACTGCACATGCACGTTTTACCCATATTCTATCGCCATGTTTCATTTTCTTATTGTTGCCCAACATTATACCAGTAGTACCGTGAGCGGTATGATATGGCCCAGCCCTAACACCCACACAAGTGTGTCTGAGTCAGGCCAGTACCAGCAGGTATCTACAGCCAATCAGGCTCTGATGTGGAGTCTTTCTCCATTACCTGTATCCACCCACAGCGCAACCATCAAAAACACAATGGTTTCACTTCCTGCTTTAAAAAAATAATCATGGCCTGAAACAAAAACAGCCATAATAACGTGATTAATGCTAATGTGTGTGTGCTGTATGCTAATATTACTCTGTGGTATAAAATATTAACATTAGAATGAGAAACAGACCCATGGCGGGGCCTTCCCCTAATTATTAAGTTAAAGATGAAAAGGAGCATTTAATGGTGATGCGATGAATACAAACACCTGCAGCTGTTTAATGGCGGGAACAGGGAGTTTAATGATGGCGTGTTTGATCGCTCTTTGCTGTACCCGACCAAAGAGAGCGAGAGAAGGACAGAGGAGCTCTAATTTACTTTTGAAGGCCAGAGGAGGCGACGAGGAGGCGAAGCTGATAAGAGGAGGAGGAGAAGAGATTCAGCCTGCAGAGACTCCACAAGAGCCTGACCACGGCTCAGAAATCCTCCAGCACACGTTACATGATCCTCCTCACTGAGCATGCTCAGACTGGGCTGGCTGTAGTGGATGGTAGAGCAGATCAGCTACTGACTGGAAGGTCGGTGGTTCGATCCTTGGCTTCCCCCAGTCTGCATGCCAAATATCCTCGGGCAAGATACTGACCCCAAGCTGCGTCCATTGGAGTGTGAACGTTGGTTAGATTGGGTGCATGTGGCGTGTTGTATAGAGCGCTTTGAGGACTCTGGCAGAGAGCGCTCTATAAGAATCAGTCCATTTACCATTACTCCTCCTCCTCACCCAGCACGCGCGGACTCCTCCTCATCCCCATCATCATCATCCTCCTCATCCTCCTCACCCAGCACGCGCGGACTCCTCCTCCTCCTCCTCCTCCTCCTCATCCCCATCATCATCATCCTCCTCATCCTCCTCACCCAGCACGCGCGGACTCCTCCTCCTCCTCATCCCCATCATCATCATCCTCCTCATCCTCCTCACCCAGCACGCGCATGGCTGCATGTTGTTGACCTTTGACCTCGGGCAGTCTGACATCAGACCGTGACCCCGGCTCGTGTCTCTGCAGGATCAGCCGGCTGTTCAGCGGTGCAGAGCCCATCGTGTTGGACAGTCTGAAGCAGCACTACTTCATCGACCGGGACGGCGACATCTTCCGCTACATCCTTAGTTTCCTGCGCACCTGCAAGCTGCTGCTTCCTGAAGACTTCCAGGTGAGCCCCTGCAGCAGCCGGCACAGGTGAACGCCTGTTCACGGTTCAGACCAGTTGCATTACTGATGATCTTTATATGGCTGCCCATCCGTGAGCCTGGGTCCGCTTGTTGATTTCCTGTTATTGTGCGACCCTCAGCCTGAAGTATGAAGCTCGCTGAGGCACACGTGTGATTTGGTGCTACATTAACAAACCTGTAGCTGTATAACCCGTGAGCTTGGGCCAATCAGTGACCAGCAGAGCGTGAGAGGATCACATGCTGAGCAGAATCTAAATAAACTAAACCGAGACAACCGGCACGCGGTTTAGTTTATTTAGATTTCAGTTTCCATGGAAACAGCTAATGTTTATTTTACTTTCATGGTCAAATTTCACAAATGGGTAAAACAAACTCTGAGGAGACGTGAAGAGTTTGACTCAGAGATGATTGGTTCATACTGAGACTCGTTTTAGCTCGGACTCTGTAACACGCCGATGCGGCGGCGCAGACGAGTGTCTTTTACTAAATGAAAGCAGGAGGTGTGTGTTAGCAGCATACTGTTTCCTCTGATCTGTGTGTGTTGTTACTGAGACACCCGGCTCACAGTGAGTCAGACGGCCCGCGGACACACCGCCGCTTTACATAAACACACCCACCCCCACTTCCACCGGGGGGGGGCTTCGATGCAGCAGGACGCCTGAGGCAGTGAGGGGAAAAACCACAAACCTCCATCTGAGTGTCAGACAGAGAAAATCAGAGGCAAGAGAATTAAGTGTGCTCGGGTTTTCAGAATAAAAGCACCAGTACAGCAGGAAGTGAAGGTCAGGAGAGTTGTCTTTTTTAAAGGGAAATAGGAAGGAAAGAATTAAAGGAAAGAAGAATTGGAGAGAGGATGTGATGTGGAGCTCCTCGTGCTGCTGGGATTCTTCTCTGTGATTGGTAGATTGATCCTACATGCTCCAGCTGTTGATCTGACAGTTTTCAAATACCACGCAGGAAACAGGTCGTCCATCATGAGGTCATGTAATCAGGCTGATCTGTAATTAGCTTATTATTTATATTGATCAGCTGATCGTTGTCATGTGACTCTGTCCTCAGGACTTGCCCCAGCTGTACGAGGAGGCTCGGTACTACCAGCTGACTCCGATGGTGCGCGAGCTGGAGCGCTGGCAGGCGGAGCGCGAGGCCCAGCGGACGGCGCCCTGCGAGTGTCTGGTGGTCCGCGTCACACCTGACCTGGGCGAGAGGATCGCGCTGAGCGGCGAGAAGGTCCTCATCGAGGAAATCTTCCCCGAGACCGGAGACGTGATGTGCAACTCTGTGAACGCCGGCTGGAACCAGGACCCAACCCATGTCATCCGTTTCCCTCTGAACGGGTACCTGAGGCTCAACTCTGTGCAGGTGAGTCCGCTCGCATCGCCAAACGTTCTCCACACGCCAGGAGCCGAGGAGAGGCGGGTCTCATCTGTGCCTCCGTGTCTCCATGCAGGTCCTCGAGCGCCTCTTCCTGAAGGGCTTCGAAATCAAGGCGTCCTGCGGCGGCGGCGTCGACTCGTCCCAGTTCAGCGAGTACGTGCTGTGTCGCGACCTGCAGCACAGCCAGTCCGTCATCAGCACGCCAATCCGGATTAAGCAAGAGCCTCTGGACTAAAGAGCAGCGGTGACCGTGTCACCTGAGCACGCCGAGCACACCTGGAGCGGAGGCCTCAGGAGGCGGAGCTTGGCTGCCGTGTACATAATGGTTTTTCTAAGTGTCATTACATTTTTATAAAGTGCTGTTTGTATATTTAATGTGTTTGTAGCTCAGCTGTTGTTCTCATAAAAAGAAACCACACAAAGCTCCGCCCACTTTCTCCTTCTCTTTATTTCATTTTTTTTGCAAAGGTACAAACGACTGTAAAACGGCCCGGCGGGCCTCAGGTGCGAATACACAATGTAGGAAATATAAATAGTCCCAAAAATGGCGTCCTTCAGTTCATAGGGCTCTACGCCATCGCCACACAGACCGACATTAAAGCGTTAAAAACCTTCCGGAAACTTTCAAACTGCATTTCAACCACGAGGCTCGAGTCCAGTCGCACGCAGCCGCCGCCAGGAGGAGCACTTCCTGTTTCACCTTAAAGGGACAGTCCGTCAGTCTACCTGCTGAGAGTCGTGACGTTCAGACCCCGCCCCCTTCCAATGAAGCCACTCGTCATCAACATTTTTTCTAAAGAAACGACTTCATGAGGAAAAATGTTTTTTTTCCTCAAACGTGTAGAAAGTTGGAATTTTAGGCTACAGTTGCCCTACGGTAACCGCGGTAACCACAGTTGCTAGGGAAAATAAATAAATCTGCATTCTGCAGATGGCGCTGCATTCAAATCCTCGTGATCACGCGGCCGATGTTTTCCGAGCTGCATGGAAACCATGCCGGAAGTTGTAATAGTTCACCTTCAAAGTAAAAGCTTTGGCGTCACAGGCAACAAGATTTTAGCGCGTTTGCAGACAAGGTGCGTGTTCAGCGGGCGATCACAACAACAACGGGTGGTTACCAGGGCGTCAGTCTGCGTTAACAGGATATTTGTAATTTCATTATCTGAGAAAAGAATCAGCTGGTTAATCAAAACAAACTGGACATTGATTTTTCTAATCGATAAAAAGTTTTCAGGTTGTGAAATCTTGCTAGGTTTTGCGCTCGATTTGCCCGAAAACGCCACGACTTCACCGATCTGACCGTCCGGCTCTCACACAGATTTGTCTTAATGTTAAACTGTTCCTTTGACGAACACAACATCGTGAAAAGAAGCTCCTCCCATCACGTGACGGAACTGAGCCGAAGGATCTGAGCGCGATCAGAAAACTTTCAAAACAAAACGATGAGCCTGCGAGCCTGGCGTCCTGAGTGGGCCAACAGGAAATCTAAAGAGGTCGGGAAAGGTTTGACTCAAAGGCACCTGTTCAGGTACAGCGCTGGAGTCCGGAGGCGCTCGCCACCTCATCTCACAGGAGAAGCTCAGTGTCACGCTGCATGCCTGTCAGCTCAGCTTTTTATGGCGTCACAGGAACACCACGTGAAACCGCGCGAGACGGTTCACGTGTTGATTGGCGGACTAATTGCGTGGAGTTGCAGCGGAGGAGTTGCTGTGGACGAAAGGTTTCTAAGAGGAAGAGAAACCACAGCAACCAGAAACATTGGCGAAGAACAAAAGGACCCAAAGTGGCGCCCTGACGAACTCCACGCTGAAGTAGAATTTGCTCAAATGAGTAACTAAGAGAATAATTACAGGTGATGTGGTGATGTTCCTCAAGTCAGCGGCTAGACACAACAGAGGAGATCTCCCACACAGCTTCTCGAGGTCCAGCTGGATTGTGGGTAATGGAGGGGGCGGACTTAATAAGGCAGTTTATTTCCTGGTCACATGACTTGAAACAGTATTCAACAGCAGTTTGTTCCAGACGTCACTGCTGGACTCAACTACAGGGGTAGGCGTGGCCACAGCTTCGATAGCATAACCCAGGCCGCGTTTCACACCCTGTTTTAAACTGCATCAACGAGCAGCCGAGCACCAAAACAGACCAGCCTTTCAGCCAATCACAATCTGTCCAATCAGCCTTGGATCTGGTTTCTGATTGGCCTGATCTGGATGAGAGCAGTGGAGTGCTCCGCTAACGGAAGGGCGAGCTGAGGCGGGATGTCCTTTTCTAAAAATAATCGTAAAAGCAGAGCTGAGCGTTGAAAGGTGCCGTAAGGACTGAAGACCAGAATCAAACACCTCCGCTGGAGGACTGGGGGCGAGGGGGGGCGGCTGCGGTGGCTCCCTCCTCACTTCAGCAGAGCCTTGTAGAGTATCAGGGAGCGAGCCGTGGGCCGATCGTGCTCCATACAGAAGATTAAGTCCCTGAGGTTAACTCGTGTGATGCGCTGGCGGGGCTGCTGGCGGGAGGAGCCGGCCACGGAGGAGCCGGCGGCTGAGCCCGAGGACACCTGGAGAGGAGGAAGGAGAGAGGAGGCAGTGAGCAGGAAACAAACATGGAAGGAAAAAACATCCTGATGAGCTAAAGCTGCACTTGCTGTGCGACCTCTGACACACAGTTTGTCTCGCGGTCTTAAAAAGTGCCTGAAGCACAGCGACCTTTGACCTCCATGTTTGGTGCATTTAGAGATGCCGGGTCTATGCCGAGGCTCCGCCCCATGTCTGCACAAGCTCTCCCACGCTGCTTTAATCCCTCGCTGGGTCCAGACCTGCTGCCGGGCCACACCTGCGTGCGGAGGGCGCGCCGGCAGCCGGAGGTCAGGTGACTCCCAGCCCTGCAGCGATTAGTCAAAGTACTGAGCAGCTGCTGCTCCAACATGCCCGTCGCAGCAGTTCCAGTCACACGGTCTAAGGTGAGCCAATCATATTCAAGCATCCAAAACGAGAGAAACTGATGAAGCCCCCCCCCCCCACGACCGAAAAGGCCCCAATAATCCAGAAAGGCCCTGAGCGATGGGTTCTCACAGAGCTGCAGGTATCTGCAGTCAGCTGATGGCGAACGTGATGGCGAGCTGCAGGCTGACCCGATTACCGAAGCCGACCAGGCTCATGTTGGCGAGGAATTCAGAGCGAGCTGCTCCTGAGGATGACGGATGCTCTTCCTCCCTCTGCTGGATGTTATATGAAGGAAGATGGACTTCCTGTTTCATTCAGAGCTGACAACGCCACAGTGACACCTGCGTGCACGCGTCTGCGACTCAGTCCTGTCAGCACATGTCACGGCGTCCGAGCGCTGCTCCCTCTCCGCTGGAAATTTCCAGCACAAAGAGATTTGTGTTGCCTCTTTCTAATCTGCCCTGGAGCTGCAGCAGTTTGCCCTTCAGCATCCACTGCAGGCCCGATCAGGCTTCAGCTGGGTCTGCCCGCCCCGGACCCGCCCCCACCACCTCAGGCTGTAGCCTGCTCTGAATGCACGCCTGCAGACGCCTTGTTTCACCAACAGGAAGCACAAACGCTTCCTTTCATTCGGCTTTGATCGCCTTCAGGCTCAGTTTGAACTCCTTTGTTTCTAACAGTGGGGCACATTCGTGAGAACACCTGAGCAGGTGTCACGGCACAAACGCAGACTCTCCCAGCACCAACCACAGCTGCCCCGACACCGCCTCGCCCCACACGAATGTGACCTCTGTCCCTCAGCGGGCCGTCTAAGCTTGTACCATTAACACTGATGGTGTGTGAACTCACGCTCAGCGGGGGCTCAGGTAAAGGCTCCATCTACACCGACGCCCTGCGGGCTCGTGAACGCCCCTCAGGGTGACTACAGGAGCCACGGCGGTTCACTCTGCAGCGCTGCTGCCACACGGTAAGGTTTGAGCTTCTCATTGAGCTGACTCCTCTGAGCTCAGAGCGTCCACGAACACAAACGGCGTCTGATCCTAATGCAGGCTGAGCTCAGTGAGCTCGCGCCACACACTCCATCGCGTGGTCATTCCTCTCAACCTCCAATCAGGAGCTTCATTTCCTGAGAAAAGCACTGACAGCTGCAAACATCTGGAGCCCAACCCAGTTCATAAGCCAATAAGTTAACTCATTAGTCAAACGAGCATGGCGCCAGCACACCGTTACTAAAACATGAACACAGCAACTCCGACCGGAGTGCCTCGCCCCTGTTGCCCCGCCCCCACGCTTGCTGCCAGCTGCTCTGTATCTGCTAAACGAGCCCAGAAATGCTGGATTTCTCTGTAGGGGCTTGGCTTTGTCTGCGGCTGCTGGGGGGCCAGCCCCAGGCAGGACAGGATGGGCAGGGGGGCACCACCCACCCCCGCTGTCTCAGTTCATTTCAGAAATGAATGGCTGCCCCTGAGGGGAGGGGGAGGTGGCAGAGGGGGAAAGTCAGACCCTCACAGCCCCCAGGCACACACTGACCCCCTTCACTCAACTCTGCTCACATTCACAGCCTGAATTGAGGAGAGGGAGGGTCGTTATATACACGCGCGCTCTCTCGTGATTGGTCAGACACGCTGCAGGTTCTCCACTCTGTGCCATTAAAAGCGCAGCAGCAGAAGAAGTAAACCTACAGTTCCTCTGACGACCAGCGGAGGCAGCAGTGAGTCATCACCTATACGGGTGGATAAAGGTGGAGGTTGTTCAGTAATGTATTCAACTGGTCATGCAGGGGCTCTGAGCAGTAGCGCCCCATGATGCACAGCTGATTGGAAGAACAGCTGAGCTAGCAGCTGACATCATCACACATACACGATGATGATGATGATGATGATGATGATGATGATGTGGTTCCCTGCTGTGTTCTGTTTCTTACACCACCTCTGAGCTGGTGTCTTACCTCTGTGCCAGCTCCGCCCGGTGAGTCCAGCTTGCGTTTCTTGCGCGGGCCGATGGCGGCGAGCGCAGTGAGGTTGGCATCTCTCTGTCGCATCTGAGCAAGCTCCTGCTGCTGCATCTGTGGGAACAATCAGAACATCAGGAATACTCACATGACTCAGTTTTTACACTTAATGAAGTCACAGACAGACAGGCGCACAGACAGACAGGCGCACAGACAGACAGGCGCACAGACAGACAGACAGGCGCACAGACAGGCGCGCGCACAGACAGACAGGCCCACAGACAGACAGACAGGCGCACAGACAGACAGACAGGCTCACAGACAGACAGGCGCACAGACAGACAGGCGCACAGACAGACAGACAGGCGCACAGACAGACAGGCGCACAGACAGACAGACAGGCTCACAGACAGACAGGCGCACAGACAGACAGGCGCACAGACAGGCGCGCGCACAGACAGACAGGCCCACAGACAGACAGACAGGCGCACAGACAGACAGACAGGCGCACAGACAGACAGGCGCACAGACAGACAGACAGGCTCACAGACAGACAGGCGCACAGACAGACAGGCGCACAGACAGGCGCGCGCACAGACAGACAGGCCCACAGACAGACAGACAGGCGCACAGACAGACAGGCGCACAGACAGACAGACAGGCTCACAGACAGACAGGCGCACAGACAGACAGGCGCACAGACAGACAGGCGCACAGACAGACAGACAGGCGCACAGACAGACAGGCGCACAGACAGGCGCGCGCACAGACAGACAGGCCCACAGACAGACAGACAGGCGCACAGACAGACAGGCGCACAGACAGACAGACAGGCGCACAGACAGACAGGCGCACAGACAGACAGGCCCACAGACAGACAGACAGGCGCACAGACAGACAGGCGCACAGACAGACAGACAGGCTCACAGACAGGCGCGCGCACAGACAGACAGGCGCGCGCACAGACAGACAGGCCGGCGCACAGACAGACAGGCGCACAGACAGACGCACAGACAGACAGGCGCACAGACAGACAGACAGACAGGCGCACAGACAGACAGGCCCATAGACAGACAGACGCACAGACAGGCGCACAGACAGACAGACAGACAGACAGGCCCACAGACAGACAGACAGGCCCACAGACAGACAGACAGGCGCACAGACAGACAGACAGGCCCACAGACAGACAGACAGGCCCACAGACAGGCGCGCGCACAGACAGACAGGCGCACAGACACAGGCGCACAGACAGACAGGCGCACAGACAGACAGACGCACAGACAGGCCCACAGACAGACAGGCGCACAGACAGACAGGCGCACAGACAGACAGACAGGCCCACAGACAGACAGACGCACAGACAGGCGCACAGACAGACAGGCGCACAGACAGGCGCACAGACAGACAGACGCACAGACAGACAGGCGCACAGACAGACAGACGCACAGACAGACAGACAGGCCCACAGACAGACAGACAGGCCCACAGACAGACAGACAGGCCCACAGACAGGCGCGCGCACAGACAGACAGGCGCACAGACAGACGGGCGCACAGACAGACGGGCGCACAGACAGACAGGCGCACAGACAGGCCCACAGACAGACAGGCGCACAGACAGACAGACAGGCCCACAGACAGACAGACGCACAGACAGGCGCACAGACAGACAGGCTCACAGACAGGCGCGCGCAC
The DNA here is from genome assembly GCF_057381845.1 of Rhamphochromis longiceps. Lineage (NCBI taxonomy): Eukaryota > Metazoa > Chordata > Actinopteri > Cichliformes > Cichlidae > Rhamphochromis > Rhamphochromis longiceps. Next base: position 71,196,870 of record NC_140563.1, read on the forward strand.
AGACAGACAGGCGCACAGACAGACGCACAGACAGACAGGCGCACAGACAGGCCCACAGACAGACAGGCGCACAGACAGGCCCACAGACAGACAGGCGCACAGACAGACGCACAGACAGACAGGCGCACAGACAGACAGACAGGCGCACAGACAGACAGACAGGCGCGCAGACAGACAGGCGCGCAGACAGACAGGCGCACAGACAGACAGACAAACGCGCAGACAGGCCCACAGACAGACGCACAGACAGACAGACGCACAGACAGACAGGCGCACAGAGAGACAGACAGGCGCACAGACAGACAGGCGCACAGACAGACAGGCCCACAGACAGACAGGCGCACAGACAGACAGGCGCACAGACAGACAGGCCCACAGACAGACAGGCCCACAGACAGGCGCACAGAGAGACAGACAGGCGCACAGAGAGACAGACAGGCGCACAGACAGACAGACAGGTGCACAGACAGACGCACAGACAGACAGGCGCACAGACAGACAGACAAACGCGCAGACAGGCCCACAGACAGACGCACAGACAGACAGACAGGCCCACAGACAGACAGACGCACAGACAGGCGCACAGACAGACGCACAGACAGACAGACAGGCCCACAGACAGGCGCACAGAGACAGACAGGCGCACAGACAGACAGACAGGCGCACAGACAGACAGACAAACGCGCAGACAGGCCCACAGACAGACGCACAGACAGACAGACGCACAGACAGACAGGCGCACAGAGAGACAGACAGGCGCACAGACAGACAGACAGGCGCACAGACAGACAGGCGCACAGACAGACAGGCCCACAGACAGACAGACGCACAGACAGACAGGCCCACAGACAGGCGCACAGAGAGACAGACAGGCGCACAGACAGACAGACAGGTGCACAGACAGACGCACAGACAGACAGGCGCACAGACAGACAGACAAACGCGCAGACAGGCCCACAGACAGACGCACAGACAGACAGACAGGCCCACAGACAGACAGACGCACAGACAGACAGACAGGCCCACAGACAGGCGCACAGAGACAGACAGGCGCACAGACAGACAGACAGGCGCACAGACAGACAGACAAACGCGCAGACAGGCCCACACACAGACGCACAGACAGACAGACAGGCCCACAGACAGACAGACGCACAGACAGACGCACAGACAGACAGACAGGCCCACAGACAGGCGCACAGAGACAGACAGGCGCACAGACAGACAGACAGGCGCACAGACAGACGCACAGACAGACAGGCGCACAGACAGGCGCACAGACAGACAGACAGACAGGCGCACAGACAGACGCACAGACAGACAGGCGCACAGACAGGCGCACAGACAGACAGACAAACGCGCAGACAGGCCCACAGACAGACAGACAGGCCCACAGACAGACGCACAGACAGACAGACAGGCCCACAGACAGACAGACAGGCCCACAGACAGGCGTGCGCACAGACAGACAGACAGGCCCACAGACAGACAGACAGGCGCACAGACAGGCCCACAGACAGACAGACGCACAGACAGGCGCACAGACAGATGCACAGACAGACAGACAGGCCCACAGACAGACAGACAGGCCCACAGACAGGCCCACAGACAGACGCACAGACAGACAGGTGTACCTCTTTAGCCTTCTGCTTGAGTCGAGCCTGTTCAGGGTCTTCTTGTCTGGCACGACTCTGGAAGTAAAAACAGAGTAGATGCATTAATCTGCTCATCTTCACCTGTCAGACATCGGCCCACAGCTCAGACATTATTAAAGTTTGGGGTCAAGGGAGCAGGTAACCTCGGTAATCGACACAAAGAGAATCCTGGGTGATGTTGCAACAGCATCCACGGGTGGAAATGATCACCTGCCCCAGGCCACCGTGGCGGGTTTAGATTGAACTCCTGACCTGTTGGGGCAGCAATGCACCACGTTGCTGCTAGTCTGCTTTATGCAATTATGTGATCCCAGCATGTGATGTCGTCAGACTGCATGTCACCGATTGGCTGGTCAGTAGCATCACTCGGTTCGTTCATGAAAATTCAAACCGCCATTTTTGAAAAGAACTGGTTACAAACAACAACAACGGTGTGTTCCCCGAGCGAAAAGCCACAGAGCGAGCAGCAGGTATATCGGCTTTGAAGCGCTCGTGTCGCGCGATGTTCTGACATGTTGCTATGACGACGATCATGCAGGTTAGGTAGTAAAGCATTGTGATGGAAAACCAGTCGATCCAAGTCAAGCCGTGGCGATCCATGGTGAGCCGATCCGAGTACTAATGGAGAAGGCTCTGGAAGGAGGGAAACGGTAACTTCAGGCGTGTGGCGTTACAGTTCTGGAGTTAAGTGGGCGGGCGAAAACAAAAACGCTGGTGTCCAAGGAAGAACCCAAAGTTAGACAGCGGAAAACGGAAGAGAAAATGGCGAGGCATTGACGAGCTCGTTTTGATGAGAGCAGCCAGTCAGTGGTTTGTTCCAACTGTCGGCAGCACGACTAAAAAACTGTGAAATTATCAACCACAAATGGTCTAAATGAGGAGGAGGAAAGCATCCTTCGAGGAATCACAGCTGCGCGGGGTTACATCAGTCTAAGTACATGCGGGACGAGGACCTATATGTTCTCCCCATCTTTTACCTACAGTCTGTTCTTTCAAATCAGAGTGTCTAAGCTCAGGCGGGGACAGAAGCACGAGCTATTAGTGTGAGCTCATCAGTGATGAGCAGAGAGACGCCTGAGGGCACACAGCGAAGCAGAGATCGTTACAGAAACAACCTTTTCTCTGTCAGAGAGGACAGAAGATCCAGGACCGCAAACAGAGCTCCTCAGTTTGGACTTCCTGCAGCAAACACACCTGAAATCTAACCTGCGTGCACGCTGAGGGTTAGACTGCGAGCCGCCGCCTTCATCCAGGCGGCTCACGCACTCATTTTAGAAACACGCCTGAGAGTGAAGGTGTGCTTTCACTGTGAGCTGTGATTAGTGGAAACTAGGGGTGGAGCTGAATTCGAATACGGTGTTCGGAAAGGCACGAATATCGCGTTTTTTACGAATAATTATTTCAAATAAATACTTTAAAAAATATTTGTATTCGGGAACAAGAAAAACTTTATATCAAAAAGCTGAGTTTCCTCATGAGACTGCAGCGCATGAGTGCACGAGCGAGTGACGTGTGGGCTGCTCCACAGCAACAGAGAGGCTCGGCTGAACTGCATCACTGGTTTTGTTGAATAGATTTTTGTTCTACCTTAACTGGTTTCCGGAGGCAGTTTATAAGTTTCGCGAGGATCTGAAGATTAATCAATTACGCTGCATTATTGACGTCTGCACAGGTGCTCTCGTGTTCGCTCTGTTTACGCAGCTGTTAGCGCGACATTTAGACCAGCGGTCCCCACCCCCGGCCATGCACCGGTACCTGTCCGTGAGCCTTTTGGTACCAGGCCGCGAGTGTTGAGGTTCAGGTGTGAAATTTACGGTTTTCAGGGTTTTATCGTTAATATTTATTGTTTTGATCGTTACCTCAGTTTCTCTGTCTTTTGCCGTGTGTTATCAATAAATTTTATTTGGTACCAGTACTGGTTTTATTTTGCTGCATTTATCCGCAACACCTTAAAGGCCGGTCCGTAAAAATATTGTCGGACATAAACCGGTCTGTGGCGCAAAAAAGGTTGGGGACTGGATTTGGACAACAGGCTGTTGACAGAGTAACGTTAAAGTTCGGTTTAAAAGGTTAAAACAACGCTTGTGTAGTTGTGTCGAATTGTATGCACTTGTGGGAGTTATACAGTGGGGCAAAAAAGTATTTAGTCAGCCACCGATTGTGCAAGTTCCCCCACCTAAAATGATGACAGAGGTCAGTAATTTGCACCAGAGGTACACTTCAACTGTGAGAGACAGAATGTGAAAAAAAAATCCATGAATCCACATGGTAGGATTTGTAAAGAATTTATTGGTAAATCAGGGTGGAAAATAAGTATTTGGTCAATAACAAAATACAACTCAATACTTTGTAACATAACCTTTGTTGGCAATAACAGAGGTCAAACGTTTACTATAGGTCTTTACCAGGTTTGCACACACAGTAGCTGGTATTTTGGCCCATTCCTCCATGCAGATCTTCTCGAGAGCAGTGATGTTTTGGGGCTGTCGCCGAGCAACACGGACTTTCAACTCCCGCCACAGATTTTCTATGGGGTTGAGGTCTGGAGACTGGCTAGGCCACTCCAGGACTTTCAAATGCTTCTTACGGAGCCACTCCTTTGTTGCCCGGGCGGTGTGTTTTGGATCATTGTCATGTTGGAAGACCCAGCCTCGTTTCATCTTCAAAGTTCTCACTGATGGAAGGAGGTTTTGGCTCAAAATCTCACGATACATGGCCCCATTCATTCTGTCCTTAACACGGATCAGTGGTCCTGTCCCCTTGGCAGAAAAACAGCCCCATAGCATGATGTTTCCACCCCCATGCTTCACAGTAGGTATGGTGTTCTTGGGATGCAACTCAGTATTCTTCTTCCTCCAAACACGACGAGTTGAGTTTATACCAAAAAGTTCTACTTTGGTTTCATCTGACCACATGACATTCTCCCAATCCTCTGCTGTATCATCCATGTGCTCTCTGGCAAACTTCAGACGGGCCTGGACATGCACTGGCTTCAGCAGCGGAACACGTCTGGCACTGCGGGATTTGATTCCCTGCCGTTGTAGTGTGTTACTGATGGTGACCTTTGTTACTTTGGTCCCAGCTCTCTGCAGGTCATTCACCAGGTCCCCCCGTGTGGTTCTGGGATCTTTGCTCACCGTTCTCATGATCATTTTGACCCCACGGGATGAGATCTTGCGTGGAGCCCCAGATGGAGGGAGATTATCAGTGGTCTTGTATGTCTTCCATTTTCTGATGATTGCTCCCACAGTTGATTTTTTCACACCAAGCTGCTTGCCTATTGTAGATTCACTCTTCCCAGTCTGGTGCAGGTCTACAATACTTTTCCTGGTGTCCTTCGAAAGCTCTTTGGTCTTGGCCATGGCGGAGTTTGGAGTCTGACTGTTTGAGGCTGTGGACAGGTGTCTTTTATACAGATGATGAGTTCAAACAGGTGCCATTCATACAGGTAACGAGTGGGGGACAGAAAAGCTTCTTACAGAAGACGTTACAGGTCTGTGAGAGCCAGAGATTTTCCTTGTTTGAGGTGACCAAATATTTATTTTCCACCCTGATTTACCAATAAATTCTTTACAAATCCTACCATGTGGATTCATGGATTTTTTTTTTCACATTCTGTCTCTCACAGTTGAAGTGTACCTCTGGTGCAAATTACTGACCTCTGTCATCATTTTAAGTGGGGGAACTTGCACAATCGGTGGCTGACTAAATACTTTTTTGCCCCACTGTATGTACGTTTATGTTAGTCTTTTGCAGACAGCAAGACGTAGGCTATAGGCTAATTAACATTAGCAGAGGTTCCCGTTGTCCATTCACTACTTACTATAACATTAATTAGAAGTGTAATGCAAAAAAATGGATTTTTACTCGAATACAAATACTTCCCCCCCCTCAACAGATACAAATACCGGCTGCTTTGCACATCTCTAGTGGAAGCACTGATCACTAGGCAGGCCCATAAAAACACAATTTGATTTCACGTCCACGAAATTATAACCTTTAGAGAAACATGAGCTTTCTTGGTGAGTTTTTCCACACAAACATCACACGTGGAGTTCCACAGGGCTCAGATGTGGGTCCTCTGCTGGTGGACATTCACAGACACACACATCTATCCAACGTCTCCGTCATTGCAGCTCTTTATACGTTGGCTCTGATCTGACTTCGCTGCATGCAAGCTGTTTGTTTTTAAGAGTCTCGATGGACCAGCTTACTTAGCAGAACTTCTGAAACCATATAATCCTGCGGGCGCTGAGGTCCACCAACCAGCTGCTCCTGCAGATTTAACAGCCTTCCCATTGGCTCCTGATCTTTAGAACCTGTCTGGTCTCTCAGAAGCAGAAGCCCGGCCTTTTATACAATTGCAGTTTGATTTACTTGTTTCATTTTGTGTTTAGTTTAGTGATCGTTTCTACTTAGTGTATATTTGATATAACTTTGCATAAAATGTGTTACATCAGGACGGGGAACAGGAAGCTGGTCCTCTTCAAACTCAGCTTCTTTCAAAAACATTTCATTTTAAACTGAACTCTTCAGAAAGGTGAACGCAGAAACGTGTCCGTACCTTGGCGGCCTTCAGCAGCATCTCTCTCTCCTGCTCGTCTTTCCTCTGTTTCTCCAAACGCTCCAACTGCTCGAAGAAACGCAGCTGAGAGCGAACGTCCGACGTCTGCTCGTAGCGCTCTTCATCCTGATGGGGGGGGAGGAGAGAAACGGGACATGTAAACCAGACTCCATTTAAATATCTGCTAATTTAACATCAGCCTGCGCAGCTCAACGGTAACAGCAGATCTACAGCGGAGTCGTCCAGAAACAGCCCGACGGCGGCTCGATCTAAACGCAGGTGAGGCACGCTGCGAGCGTTCTTACCTTCCCGCCGTCCGTGCGGTGCTGCGCGATGGCCGAAACCTTCTCCAGCAGGGTGCGCAGCCGGGACTGCGTGGCGTGGGAAACCAGGTTCACCACTTCTGGCGGGACCTCGCTGACGCCAAACTTCTTAGCTGAGGACGAGAAAACAGAGATCATCAGGACGGGACGCCGCTGCACGTCAGCAGGTGGTTTCTGCAGGTCGATCATCCCGGCTTCATTTCCTTTCTGAATTCGTCTTCATCAGCGCCTACAGTTCTCCTCCTGTCCTCGAACTAGTTTTAGACTCCTCCCTGCATCCTTCACTAAGAACAGCCGACAGAGGAGGAGGAGGTCCCGACTGACTCAGCTGACCTTTGAGGCTGAAGGTGAAACAGGCTTTCAGGCGTGATACCTGAGCAGGTACAGGAGAATCAGGAGACCCGCTGATTTGCTGAGTTTTCACACTGACCTGTGTCCAGGATGCGGCGGAGCAGCAGGCTGCTCGGCAGGAAGGCCTCGTCTTTACACGAGCGGATCTTTGTGCCCACGAGCTCCGAGCTGGTGGCGAGGATTCGGGCGTTCTCCTCATTGAGATTGACGCCAGCCATCGAAGCCACGTCGTTGATGTCGTCGTCATCTCTGCGGGTTAAGAAAAGGAAAGCGGGAAGGTTAGGGATGTCGAGGCTGAGGAAGAACGTGTCAGAGCTCAGGTCCACACTGCGAATGAAGCACAGCAGCGTTCCCCAATCTCATTGGCCCAAAGATGAAGTCACTTCCTGTTTTTTTAAACGCACACACTTATTTTTTATTGCAGTGTATTAAAATATGTTCCTCTCACACCTACACTCAGCTTTGCTCGCTGTGGGCACACACTGCCCCCTGCTGCCTCATCTGTGAACTACGCTTCCAACAGGAAGTGGTGACTAGTCTTTTTTTTCTGTTGGAGCCTTCGCCGGGTCAGAGTAACACTCCGGCTCATCGCAACCCCTCTGACCCAAATCAGGAACCAGTCAGAGCCAGAGACGCTGGACAGTCACTTCCTGCTGTCACAGGTCACGCGTGCTTCATCATCGTGACCTGTGCTCACAGAGGCCCAACCTTAAGAACGCTAACCTTCTCCAGACTGATCCGACACGGTCAGGTGTTCTCAGCTCATGTTTTTAAATGAATGTCACTTGTGCCGTTTCAGGTGAGGCGACCCTCGACCGTCCTCAGTAAAGCCGACCTGTGTGACTGAAACAGCTGTTCTGCACTTCCTGTTTTGATGCTTGTTTTTTGGCGCTCCGGGGCCTCCGTATCTCTGTTCGACCTCCGGGACTAGTGTATCCATCGTTCCGTGTCCATTGTTAGTTTACAGGTGTCACAGAAGCTTTTTACTTTTTAAATAACGTTTTGCTCACCTGAACGTCCCGCCCCCTGGATCGCTCAGCTTCTTCTGATTGGCCTGAGCTGCAAGGTTCACAGGGCTTTTGCTGATGATGGTTGTGGGTCCTCTCACCTGCAGCGTAGCTGAAAAGGGAAAAAAGCATGCTTATTAAAAAAAATAAAAAAGCTCCTCCCACCAGCTGTGAAACAGGCCTGATAACCCTGCGGTCTGCTGCCACCTGGTGGTGGCGCTTGCTGCTTTTTTTTAACCTTTAAAACAGCCGATTTATTTAAAACTGAGCAGCTTAAGCTGCGGGAGGCTCCGCCCCTTAAAACAAAAGTGACTCTCCAGGTGCGCCGAGCAGCTCGACAAACTCACCCTGAGGTCTGAAGACAATCGGCGCCCGAGCCTGCACGGTCTGCACTCCAGGTCTGCACACAGGCTGCAGGAGAGCATCATGACATCATCATTACATCATCATCACAGAGGGCTGAGCCTCAGACTTCCTCTGAGGGGTCAGCGTTCACTTGTTTGTTGACGGCGAGTGGCGTGCTCACGGTTACCCGCAGCGCTCCGGTGAGGACGTTAGAGTCCGAATAAACGAGTCTGACGCAGGTTTGCAGCTGGAGCGTTTTTCCAAATTAAAACATCCAAAATATTTTCATATTTACAAGGTCAAAGGTTACAAAAGTCTTTTTGTTGACCTGTAACCTGACGATTCTTACCAGAGCCGCCGTGCCGATGGGTGCGTTCAGACGGACGGTGCCGCCGGCCGGGTTGACGGGCAGCCGCGGCCTGATGGTGGCGGCGGTGACTGAGCCAGGGGTGGCCGGGGGCGTGACCACGGCGCCGGGGGGTGCAGTCATCAGAGACTGCTGGCTGTTGAGCAGCGTCTGCCGCAGAGCGGGGAGGCTTTTCTGTGGAGACACACACGCTTAACACCTGCAGTAACACCTGCAGTATTCGCAGTACTACAGCCGTACCTTGAGGAAGGGGATGAGGTAGGGTTGTGGCGAGGACTTCAGCTCGGCCTGCAGCCGAGTGGTGAACTCCTCGGGCTCGATTTTGGCGTCCTGAAAACATGAAGACGGCATCGTACGATCACATGACCCCATAGGTCCAATCAGGCGGCAGTGAGCAGGAGGAGGAGCTACTTACGAGCAGGTCCTGCACCAGGGCTTTCACGTTCTTCGAGGTATCCGGCGAGGGCGAGTTGTGGGACGCCAGCTTGATGAGCGTGGCGAGGAAGTTCTTGCATTTCTTTACGTTTTCCTGCATTTCCTGTTGAGGACGACAGAGGGTCAGAGACAGGAAGTGCCTCCATCACAGCAGCCCAAACCTGCCGGATACACCTGAACCCACCTGGGACACCACGGTGACTCTGGTAGCGGGCGAGGCTGCGGGCGCCGGTGTGCCGGTCATGGGGGTGGACGGCACACCGGCAGGTTTGGCGACAGGCGTCCCCCCCGTCGTGATCACCGTCGGCGTCTTCTGGGGGGTCGTCATCTTCACCGATACCGGCGTGATGCTGGGCGCCACTGCGAGCGCCTTCTGTAAAGCAACAGAAAACAGACAAGTCACATGACCACCATCAGGCTGACCTCATGTGACACACGCCGCCGCGTTCGCTCTAAATAAAGACCTGGTGTGAAGATGGCGGTCTGATAAGTTTTAAAAGTTTAGAGCTCAGGTGTGGAAGGTGAGGCGGGGTCTAACACGTCTGTCGCCTTCATCACAGGCTAGCGACCACCAGTGTTGGGAAGGTTACTTTTAAAATGTATTCCATTACAGAATACAGAATACATGCCCCAAAATGTATCCTGTAACGTATTCCGTTACATTACTCAATGACAGTAACGTATTCTGAATACTTTGGATTACTTAATATATTATCATGCTTTTTACAACAACGTGAATGTACTATTGCTGTGTGATTTATTACTATTACTGAAGGTCCGCGACTCCGAACTGTAGTAAAGGGACCTCTGACTAATACGGCGGGGTCCCTGTCGGCTCGTAGCCAAAAACTAGCTTTACTTTGTTGTCTGGGTCAACTTTGCTAGCAGAGACAGAGAGAGGCGTTGAAAGGTTGCTCCAACAGAACTTATTGTTTCGGAGGAAAACACGAACACGGTGTACAGTCGAGTCTTAATAGCTTACTTACAGCTGGGCTCGTCAGGCACTCTTCTTGGCTGCAGTGGTTATTATTATATTTACATGCTTCCAGCTCCCGTTTTTCCTCGACGACAACTCGTACCTTTCCACTCGCCTTTTTCTCCCTCCTCGCTCACAGACCCATAACGTGTATGGCAGTGCATTCTCCCAGCAGCACGGACTACACTGAACATGATGCTACATTCTTTAGAGCTATGCTTGTAGCATTCTGCCTGTTAGCTTAGCACAACAACAACAACAGCGAAAAGGCGCTCTCTCACCCAGGAAACACACAGTCGCAGAGAGAGAGAGAGCGTCGCCCTGTAACCATGGCAACCGTAACGCTGCCGCCTGGAACGACAGAACGTAGCTGTCAAACAAACCCAAACAGTCCTGACCCGCGACAAAATGAAACAGGAAAGTACCGCAGTGTAATCCATTTATTTCAACAAAGTAACTGTATTCTGAATACCACCTTTTTAAACGGTAACTGTAACGGAATACAGTTACTCATATTTTGTATTTTAAATACGTAACGGCGGTACATGTATTCCGTTACTCCCCAACACTGGCGACCACACAGTTTGACCCACAGCCGTGTGGTACCTGTGGGTACCTGTTACTACAACCTGATTAGTAACAGGTACAACCCCACGCACGCTGAGGCGGTACTAACTGTTAATGGAGCGTTAGAGACTGGTGGAAAAGAGGCTTAAAATAACCATCAGGTGTCACATGACGTGCTGCCAGCAGGAAACACACCTGCACTGCGGCAGTCGTGGAGGGAGGCTGAATCATTCTGGTCTGAGTAGGTGTGGCCAGGCGGACGGTCTGAGGGGTGCCCGGTGCCTGCCGACAGCGGGGAGGAGGGGAAAAAACAAACCGCACCATCAGGTAACATCAGTTCCACCAATCACAAACAAGCACTACAGAAGGACTTCCTTTTTAATTCATTAAAGCCCCTCCCCAGAGCTTTAAAAGGGGAGGGGCTTGACTTCTAACATAAGATAAACTTTATTAATCCCTCGGGTGGGTTCCTCTGGGAGATTCGGTTTCCAATAGCAACACCGACAGAAGTTACAGAACGTGAGCAGAAGATTATCTATACACACATATGTAAAGAAAATATACGAAAGGGATAAAAAGAATAAATAGAATAAGAATACAAGGGCATTGAAGTCTATTGCACCGCTGACTGTTAACAAAAAGTATTGCACAGTGAAGTAAAGAGGCTCTACAGCTTAGCTGTTCCCCCTCCTTTGGCCTCTGTTCTGGCTGCAGCAGTAAATAAACTGAAAAGTAGGGCTGGGTATCGATTCCGATTCACGAGGTCCCGATTTGATCGATTCGAATCAGGGAAATTTTGTCCCAGACAGTCAGAAATATTATAATTCTGATCATTTATCAGCACATATTCATATTTTTACAGCTTGTCAGACTTTATCAGAGGTGTGAGCATCACAGCAGAGGCCTTTGTGTCAAAGTAAGTGAGCAACACACAAACACATGAAGGAGATTTTCCTGTTCTGGCGTTTTATAGCAGACAACCTTAAAATATTCTGCAGTCGATCAAACACAGAAGAAAACCATGAATCAACATATAAACATGACCTGATGCTGCTGAAGTGAAGCAAAGTTACAGGATTAGAGACACAGCATTTTAAAAAGTTTACATTTGTTCAGTATTGAACAGCAGAAATTACGCTTCCTTGTCAGAGGTCAGTTAAATTAAATCAAATAAAGCACAGCGGCCGACAGCGCTGTGAACAACGGGTGACTGGTGCACAATAATGCAGAAAACAGATTTATAGAGGGGAAACTGTTCTTGAAGTACAGAGAGAGAGCTGTGCAGGAAGTGTGACTTTCTCGTGGTGGAAGCAAAACATCCAAAGTCAGAGTGAGTCCATGACGATGTTTATGTGATGCGGAGTTTGGATCTGCAGCTGGTTCAGTGAAGTTTGGTTGGAGAGACAAAACTACCGCTTCAGAATCGAGCCCAAAAAAGGACGTAAACACAAAGGGCGGACCCCCCGACGCATCAGAATCTGTGAGCTGTCGGCTTTCTCACCTGATGGCACGTACACGGGCACGCCGTTGGGGCTAAACGCCGACAGCTGACTGATTCTGATGCGTCGGGGGGTCCGCCCTTTGTGTTTACGTCTCTGTGCAGAATCGTGTTCCTGCTCGCATTTACTGTTTTAGCTGTTTGGTGGTTGTAGAAATGTTGTGAGGTTTAACCTGAGATTCTGGCGTTTCGGGCAAAATCAATATATTTAAAAATCGATTCAGGATTTGAATGAATCGATATCGCCTCATTCAAGCTAGAATTGATTATTGATTATTGAAACCCACCCCTACTGAAGAACTTGCCTGTGATTGGTCAAGCTCATCAGATTGGGAGTATGACAGTGAAACAAAAATTAAATGTGAAGTAAAAAACTCTCGCACCTGCATTGTGTGGGCGGAGCTTACCGTGGGGGCAGTGCTCACCCGGATGGTGGTGGCGGCCGTCGGCGTGGCGGGTCTCTGCGTGATGCTCGTCACCGCCTGGCTCTGCTGCGTCTTGGCCTGAGCCTGAGCGAGGACCTGCTGGGGGACCATGACCAGCTGACCCGTCTCAGTCCGGACCAGAACCATACCTGCAGGGGGAGGAGGAGGGGGCAGGTCAGGAAATTTACTGTAAACTGAGCACTTACTACGCCTGAACGCAACACCTGACTCTTCACTTCCTGTCTCAGCTCTCACCTTTGACCAACCCACACAATCAATCGTTCTCAACAATCTGCTGAATATGGTCACGTGACCCCGAGGAGCTGGAGACTCGAGCTAGTCCACTGATCAGAATCCTTTATTGATCACTGCTGTGGTCGCTGTGGCTCACACAGCAGGAGCAGGAACTCAAACAGAGCCAACCTCAGTCTGACAATCTGCCTGCTGATCAGATTATTGATTTAACATTCACACAACAAAAACCTCAAAGCTGCAACTATGAAACGTTCAGATTAGTCGATTAATCAGTCATAAACTGATCAGCAGCTGATCACTTCATCGATAGCCTTCCATCAGAGGCTGCCAGCTCTCAGCAGATCAGTTACTGAACAGAATCAGGTCCTCCTCAAAGGGACGATCGATCACTGATCGGCTCACAGATCAGCTGGGAGACTGTGGGTCACCTGGTGTGTGCGTGTGTGTGTGTGTGTGTGTGTGTGTGTGTGTGTGTGTGTGTGTGTGTGTGTGTCCTCACCTTGGGGCATGGTGAAGCCCTGGGGCAGCTGGATGGTGGTCTGCTGCTGGGGCCGGACAGCCAGCGAGGGTTGCGAAGTAGCGACCCGGGTGGTGGCGGCCACCAGCCCGGGTCTCTGCTGCGGGATGGAGGTGGCCACCACGGCCGGTCCGGGCGGCCTCACCACGGCCACGGCGGGCTGGGACACCCCGTTGACTGCGGGTTTAGCCCCGGGGGAGGGTGACGTGCTGGTCCCGGTCTGAGGGTGGCTGATGGGGGCCTGGACCGGGGAGGGGGTGCCGGTCAGTATGACCGAGCTTCCGGTGGCGGGCTGGCTGGGCACGAGCACCTTGGCGTGCATGAGAGGGTTGTTGTGGTTCACGACCTGAGAGGCGGAGGCGGCGGGGGCTGCCGGCGGGCCGCCCTGCGGGTCGAGCCCGTTCTGGGCCGCCGGGCTGGGGAGCCTCTGCAGGACCGCGGAGGGGGAGCCCCCGGAGTGCTGAGGTACGGGGAAGCCGGGCTGTGAAGTCGCGGGGCCGGCCCCGGCGGTCGCAGGAACACCGGGAGAGCTCACCAACTTGGCGGCTCCGGTACCGCCGTTCACGCTCTGCAGTCCGGGCGGAGAGCTCCTGACCGCCTCCGCAGCGCTCGGACCCGGGACCGCAGCCCGGGGGAAGCTAGCGCCGGCGGCCGGAGCGCCGAGAGGTCCCGGTCCCGGAGAACCGGCGGGCGGAGGCGGTCCGACCGCGGCCAGGCTGGCTCCCGCGGGCCCGGCGGAGGTAGACGAGGGCAGCGGTGCGGCGGACGGCGGCTCGCTTGCGGCGGGCTCCGGGGTCAGCACCGCTCCGGGATGTCCTTGTTGCGGCTGCTCCGCGGACTCCGCTCCGCGCACTTTCCCTGAGAAGTGGCCCGCGGCCGACGGAGCCGCGTCTCGTTTCCCGGCGGAAAACGGAGGCGCGGGAGGCTTTCGGTCGCCTAGCTGAGATTCCAGAGAACCGACCAGGTCGCTCACCGCCTTCTCGTCCACCTCATTGAAGAGCATGTCCTCCAGTGGGTCGGAGGCTCCCGCCATCTTTGATGCTGGACCGTTGTGCAAATCGTATTTTAGAATGTACGCATGCGCCGAGGATCCGGCTCGCTTCCGAGCATAGAGATAGGAGAGGCAGATTTTCCATTAGAGCCGCAGCTCTTTGTGTACAGGTGAGTTCGCAGGTGAGGGCAGAGTCCAGCCACTCAAAACTTTATTTGAACACAGGTTCCGTTCCGTTCAATTCAGCCAACGAGGACAAAGAGGCTTCGTATATAACCCGTAAAAACAAAAGTGGAGTAAAAGAAAACAAAAGGATCCAGGAGAAACCTGATCAGATTCTATCTATCAATCAGATTTCTCAATAATCTGGTCAATAAATCCTGCTGATTTTATTCCACACATGTTTACATCGGTGAACTGTCACAATCCACCACTTCAACAGAGCCACACGGTCCTTCCTGCTTCCAGCTCTAAAGCTTCCGTTTTTTAGAGGTGGGCGAGGAGCTTCGGAGGCAGCTGAGATAGTTCGGGAGGATATTTCCTAGAGGTTAAAGACATCTGACCTGGGAAGAGCTCCCAGGAGAAGGTGGAAACTGACCAGGCTTCAGACAAACATTGGATGGTGAATAAATAAAAGAATATTAATAAAGAATCAAGAAAACAAAACTGACCCTTTAATTAAACGTGTTGTTTGGTATGGTGCTATGGTAGAGTAGTTCTATTGTTCCATACGAGGGCCAGCAGCTGCCGTCTCTTCTATCATCCTCAGATCTACAGCTGACGAAGCCGTGAAATATCGCGATGCTGGGTAGTATCGTTAGCCCCCGCGCTCAGAGCCTCAGATGGAGGAGCAGGTAGCCATGTTGTAGCCGCGGAGCGCAGTAGAGTCAACACACACAGACCCCCCGAAGGATCGTTTCTGTTTCGCGTGTACTTCACACAAGGCGCCTGTCCGTTTCTCTGCTAGAAGCTCCCAGTCACGGACAGCACCATGAGCGGCGGGACCCCCTACCTCGGCAGCAAGATCAGCCTGATCTCCAAGGCCGAGATCCGCTACGAAGGCATCCTCTACACCATCGACACCGAGAACTCGACAGTGGCGCTGGCTAAAGGTAGCACTGCCGCGTGAGTGGAGGGCTCGCGGCTATGCTCTTGCTCGGTTTAAGCTTTGTTTGTGTTGCTGAGTTGCGGCTGCGCGGGCGTAAACAACGGTGATTAGCAGTTTTAGCCGAGCTTAGCACGCTAAACTAAACCCATTGGCTAACACTATCATGCTAACATTCGTCACAAAAAGCGTGTTCTGCCGAGCTAGCATGAAACTGCACCGACTTATTCGGGTTCAAGCGGATAAAGGGAGGCTAAACTGCTGTGACGGCTCACACCAGCTCTCTGTGCGCAGATAGAGTAACAGGTGATTCACCTAACCGGCTAACGCTAGCCAGTAGAGGAAGCCGACACCATGCTCGTTTCCGGTCAGCCTCACCTGCTCGCCGCACTCTCTGACGTCACTGAGTGCACGTCACAGACCGGTGCAGGCGGAGCCGGGACAAGTAGTATAGTGGATCGCGTGGTTTTGTGGTGCTATGTCCAAGCGTTATGTTGTGCGAGTGAAGCACGGTGTCACGTGACCTGTGACAGAGCAGGAACAAAAAAAAAAAAAACAACACACACCAGAGTGAGGGCTGTATGTATATGTGTTTCCTTAGATTTCCCAGAGCCCTCTGCAGGTATTCCGGGTGATCTGAGAGGAGATGTGTCCGGTCTCCTCCCAGCTCAGACCACAGCTCCTCTGACCGCCATTAGGTGCCTGACGATCAATAACTAGGTCACCCAATGCTCTCCTCTCTGTAGTAGGGGCATCACCTAGACTACTGTTCTGCTCTAATTAGCATTTGGTGCTCCATTAGGGTGAATTTAAGAGGGGTGGTTTGAACCCTGTTTCCCCTTTGACCTGTGATTCTAGCAGCACTTTGTTTCCTCCTCTGACAGTTCGTTCGTTCGGCACTGAAGACCGGCCCACCGACCGGCCAATTCCGCCTCGGGATGACACGTTTGAGTACATCATCTTCAGAGGCAGCGACATCAAGGACCTGACCGTGTGCGAGCCACCCAAACCCACCTGCTCGCTGCCCCAGGACCCTGCCATCGTCCAGGTACGCCCGTCCTGAGGAGGCAAGGTCGTGTTTGGCCTGTGGGCTGTCTGATTGGACTTGGCCCCTCTGACCTGAGGGTCCTGACCGATCCACTTCCAGTCTATCTTATGTTGAAATATTATTTCCACCACTTCCTGTAAGCTGAGCTATGTGTGAGAGAGCTTTATTTTAATCTGTCCCCTCTGCTATCACAGGACCTTTACTGTGAAAGGGACAAATTAGGCTTCCTGTTTCAGTTTTCTGCGAGAAATGAAACGAGGAGCTGATGTGACCTTTAACCTTTCTTCCTCCTCCTGCAGTCATCTATGAGCTCCAGCTCCTCGTCCGCCACGGCGCCAACCCCATTCCAGTCAGCCGGTTCCTACGGCCTCTTCAGCCGAGCTCCGGTCCCCGCCTACAGCCAGTTCAACAGCAGCCCGTTGGTGTCGCCGCAGCTTGGTGCTGCAGGTAAGCAGGGGGGGTGGGGTTCTCGCCGGGCATGAAATCCAAGGGTTGAGGGTAGATCAGGGCGATATGGCCAAAAATATTTATCACGATATATATATATATTTGAAAATTTGCGATAACGATATAACTGACGATATAATTGATGCGAGACAAAATACAACTCCACAACATTACTAGTGCAAAAAGACAACCTTCCATTTATTTTCACTTAAACAAGAAGCTGGTTTTTATGTACATTAAAGCTTTATAAAAATGTAACAGTGCAAATGCAAATTCCTTGCTGAAAGTTTAACCAAAAGGCATTTCCAGTAGAAATGGGCTGACATATCCTGAGCATAACCATGTATAATATCCACTGAAGTTAAAAAGAGGTGCTTTGCAACATTAAACTGCAGTGTGCAGTACACATTTTTCGGACCATAAGGTGCACGGGATTATAAGGCACATTAAGCGAAACAAAGCAGTCAGATAAATCAAACTTTATTAAACTCATTCTTCTTGCTTCCTCCACTTCTGTACCATTGATTCATTAATGTTGAATTCTCCGGCAGCTGCTCTATTCCCATGTTGTTGCAGTGTATTAATGACTAACCTCGTATTGTGGATGGATTATCTCAGTTGTTCTCCTGACTGAAGTTTGGTCCGTTTACAGCATCCTGCCATGCGATTGCATTTGTCTCTAACCATCAGGAACCTTCACGTTAACTTTTATAAGTGGAAAAGTGTTAGTGTTCGTCCTCCAGCTTCACTGTTTATGTTATGCTAACATAGCTGTGTCGCTAGCGATCACGTAGCACATCATTATATACCAGCTAGCCCAACTTCAGTAACCCTACAAACGTCACTGCTGTTTAGTTTCCTGTCTTCATTTATGTTGGAAGTGATAGCAGAGCTGTACGTTTGAATTTTTTCAGAAATCTCTCAGTCAGAACATGCAATATCATGCTTAGGTAACTAGCGAAACTAGCGAGCTAACTTCCGCTAGCTTCCTGCTAACTTCTAACTCCGTTAAATGTAATAACTTTTGTTTTCATGGATGCCTGGAAGTTAAACTTCATAGTTACACCTGGTAAAGCAGCAATGCTGATCGTTTTATTAAAGATGAAAGAATTTAGACAGTTTTTAACTCTCAGTGATGCTGCAGTGTTGTTTGACCTGAATTATACGGAGTTTAGGACCCAGATTACTCCCAGATTTAAGGGCATCTTAGTCCGACAAATACGACAATAACAACGGCCGCTTGCATGTTCTGCAAAAAAATGTGCTTTGTCGTGTATCTGACGGACAAACACCAAACCAGTTCCACATCACTGAAGTTGCACCATTTTTACAAACCAATTCTGGTTCATCTGTTTCACTCAACAATCGGCCATGTGCGTATGAAAACAAAGCCACTGCGCACGCGCGTTTTACTCCCATTCTATCGCGATATTTCATTTTCCTATCGTTGCCTAACATTATACCGGTATTACCGTGAACGGTATAATATGGCCCAGCCCTAGTTGAGGGTCTGTCTGTGACCCTTGTGCCACATAACTCATGCCACAGGAAGCGAGCAGGGGTGGTTTGTGGCGTTGGCGTGACTGAGCCATCAAGGCCTTCATTTCCTGCTCCACATGACCTCCACGCGGTCCAGAGGATTAAAAGTCAGCTGCGATGTTGAAGCTGCCGCTCGCAGCGCGTTGTGTCTGCTCGCCAGTTGTTATAAGAAATCCCGATTGCAGCAGAGACGCAGCGAGAATTTCGCCTTTACTGTTACTGCAAATGTTTGTTTCACGTGATCGTGTCATGGACCCATCGCAGTTCGCCTTTTAATGTTTTTGCTTTATTGTGCAATCTTTACTTTGTGTTAAATGACTTCAAAGGTCAGCACAAATTCCTGCGCTGCTTCATCACCGTGTGATGCTGAAGAGTTGTATGAGTCACTTCCTGTCCTCCTGCAGTGCTGAAGCAGGAAGTGAGGAACACCTACACGCCCTGCTCAGTTTCTCTGATATGAGTTTCTCTCGGCGTGATCATTGATGATCGAGTAGCGCCGCACTAACTGTGACCTTTCCCCGGTTCTGCAGGTCGAACCAGCCCAGGTAACCTGGACCCTCTGAGGAAGAGTCCGGTCCTGGATCAGGCAGCCAGCGCCGCCCCCTCAGCCACCACCACTACTGCACCGGCTCCTGGCCTGGGACGCCGAAGCCCCACCCATGGCCGCACAGCCTCCTCAGGACAGAGCAGCCAGAAGGCGCAGCACTCGCAGGAGAGCGTGGACACGAGGAGAGGTGAGGCTGTAGATGCGGCGTCGGCACCACACATACCGCTCTGTGTTTACAGTATGAGCCAATCGGAGCGTGACGTCCATCCTCACAGTGTCCTATCAGGTAACTGGAAGTCAGTTGAGTGTCACCTGACTTCCTGTTACCTGCATGTGTGATTGCTAACATGTGACATTACCTCGAAGTGCTGCGAGGTCGTCCGTCATCGTGGATGTGCCTCAGTTCACGTCCTCGTGTCTCCCCCTCTAGTTACCACGGTAACTAATGTCCTCCTCGTCCTCCCTCTATTCTTCAGCTGCCGCGGGTGCTCCGTCTAACAGACGCGGCAGAGGAGGCGGTCACCGCGGCAGAGGACGCTTCAATGTGCGCCGGGACGGCCCAATGAAGTTCGAGAAGGACTTTGACTTCGAGAGCGCCAACGCGCAGTTCAACAAGGAGGAGCTGGAGCGCGAGTTCCAGAGCAAGCTGAAGCTCCGAGGTGAGGTCACCGACGGTGGGCCGAAATGCAGCGTTAAGCGTAACGTTCGTCTGAGCGTGTCCCGTTTCTGTTGTTCGCCTCGCAGACGAGAAGGCACTCAACGGCGAGGATAAAGGCGACTCTGGCGTGGAGACTCAGAATAGTGAGAGCAATGCCGACGACGAGTGCGACCCGCTCGGGCCCAACTGCTACTACGACAAGTCCAAGTCGTTCTTCGACAACATCTCCTGCGATGACACGAGGTACGAGTGCTGTCAGTGTGGGCGTGGCTTCTGTACACTGAAGGGGGCGCGGTCACTAACAATGGAAATGTTTTCTGTCCGGCAGGAAGACGAGCGAGCGGTCCGGAGGGTCGGGGTTCCCGAGGTGAGTCGCTTTAACCATAGCCCCGACCACTTCCTGTGTGTAGCGTGCCGCGTCTCTCGCTCACCGCCGCTTGTTTCTCTTGCAGGGAGCGGAGGCAAACGTGGGCGGAGGAGCGGCGGATGAACGCTGAAACCTTCGGCATCCCTCTGCGTCAGAGCCGAGGTCGCCAGGGCTACCGTGGCCGCGGCGGCACAGGTTATCGCGGTGGGCGGGGTCGCCCGGCCAGCCGGGGCTCCTTTGGGCCACCGCAGGGAGGCGGTGGCGGCTACAGGGGAGGATACAGAGGAAACCAGGCCGGCCGGGAGTTCGCCGACCTGTCGGCGTACCGGGTGAAGTCACGTTATTGTGTTTTAACTTCGAGACAGTGAAGGCTCAGGGGGCGGGGTTAGAGGGCTCCTGTCAGACCAACACATGACTTGAGGAAGTAGGAGCTGGAGTTCCGCCCCGTCCTTCTGACCTTAAAGTCCGTCGCCTCTCGGTGCTAACGTTGGCGTTTGTTCCTGTTTTTCTTGCAGAAGGACGACAAAGTGGCGTCGTAGTAACGGTGGGAGGAGTCGTCGGCACAGAGGCGGAGCTTCTTCAGAGGAAGACGAGTAGTTGTTGCTGTTTTGTTGAAAATAATGAAGTTGTGTATTTGTCACCAGCACCGGTGTCGATGCTTGATGCAGCGTAACCTTCCATGTCTGTCAGCGGCAGCGGCGAGAAATCCTCGCAGGCAGCAGCGAGGCGTTTCTGTCATGCCGTCTGTGACGACTTGTCCGACCAATGCCTGCTGACGTAGCTTTACGGGCACTTACTTTCCTCTAACTTCATCGCCAAAATGGCTGCCCGCTCGCTCTCACCTTTTGTAATGTGTATTTTTCTACTGCTGCGTAGACTTCCTGCGTTCTTCTTCGTTGCCGACCCGCTCGCCCTCACGCGTCGTGACCCGCTGTTTCTTTCCCGCGTTTCCTTTGGTTGTGGAATAGGGTTTGGTGTTTTCTCCCTCGGTGTCGCGGTCTCACGTTAGCGTAGCCGCCGACGTGCACACGTCACTGGCGTTTCTTTTTCTTTTTTTCTTCCCGGGTCACACACTAACCGAAAGGTCAAAGTTCACCTTTCTGTCGCCACTTTGTTTTTCCTCATAGTTTGTTTCAGTTGGAGGTGCTGCGGGAAGTACGGAGGACGTTTAATGCTTAAATTAATCCGTTCCCACAGATTCATTAGAATTCCATACTTACCATATGGAAGGTTTAAAATGCCACCGTTTAGAAAATAACTTGTAGATGGTTCACTTCATGTTCCTTGAGCGTGTTCAGTGATAGTTCAGGAACTAAGATGTCAAATAAACTTTATAAAGAGTGAGAAATGAAACCTGCAGCAACAGGAAGTGCTAGAAATATTTTAATTCTGACACATTAAAAACAAATGAACTAAATCAGGCGTGATATTCGATGTTTGCTGTCAGCTGTGAGAGTCCTAAAGACACGTACAGATGATTGAAATCACACTGACACATTAAAAGCGTCTGCAGACAAAACTGAAGCTTTTTCTTGATTTAGGCATTTAAAGTCTTCCGTAGTAGAGTGCGTTTTGCACTTTCCTCATCGTTAACTCGTTCGTACACTAAATAACTCTGCGTTACGGTTACCCTAACGCGTGAGCCCGTAGCCGCTGCAGGAAGTGATGTCAAGTAGAACAAGCACGAGCTCGCTGTAGCATCGTAGGTTAGCAATATTCAAACTCTTGGCGGGTTCTTACTAACGTGAGTCCTGACTCCGCCCCCTCACAGCCAGGCACGTGCAGTGTGACCTCAGGATGCGTTCAGGGTTTCCTTGGCGGTGAACGCATCCTCTCAGTTTGATTCTCGCTGCTGTGATTGACAACAGGTCGATGCCCCCGCCGTCCAATCACAGAGAGACTTGAACAGGAAGCGAGAGATTTTGGACTCGATGTGTCACAGGACTTGATTTAAAGGCCAGTACGGAAGCTCATCAGGGCCAGTAAAGGTGCAGAGTAATGGCTGGATGGACTGGAGTTTATATTTGGCCGTGATGGGCCTCCGTAGGTGTTGGAGCTGCACTTTGACACGTGTTTAAAAATCAAACTTGTTGAAAATAATTGTGTTTTTAATGATGACACGAGCAAAATAAATTGAAGTCACTGATTGTGTCCGCCTGCTCATTGTGTCTGCTGGAGGTCAGAGGTCATCGTCAACACTTTGGTGTAAAGGTGATTGATCTGTGTCGCGGGGTTACAGGCTGGTGCGGGGTCATCGCGAGCCGCCACAGGTGCTCCAGGTCATCGGTGCGCGCCGCTGCTCGGCGCTCATCGGGGTCTTCGCCTGCTCTTGCCTCAGCATTCCCTCAGGTGAGCTGCGTCTCCACCCGGGTCTGATGATAATTCCAGGTCTTTGAGTGCAGAGACGCGTGGACAGGTTTTCCACGCTGAGCCCAGGTCGTCGAGTCAGGTGTGTTCTTCTAAAAGCTGCAGCAGCTCAGACTGAACGTGAAACGAACGCAGAGCGGCGCCTGAACCGCTCTGATGGTGCGTTTGAAGCGATCGATCCTCTCTGTGGCTGGACTGAAAGGAGCACAGAGGCACTAATCACAGCAGCACAGGAACGAGCTCTGAGCACAGATCCATGGAGGCCGGGGTCTATCACAGCAGGCAAGACCCCAGGCTGCGTAACGATGAGACAATCCAGCACATAACAGCAGGGTGCACGATGCTAGCAGGCAGGGCGTACATGGAACGCCATAACCAAGTGGCCGGCATTATTTTACATATAGTTGGGGTATTTTCACTGTAAGAATATTCAACACTGATATCAATACATCAAAAAAATGTCTGTGCAAAATCGGTTTAAAAACAAACAACTTTGGGACACTGTGGCTGTGATTTGAATCGGGGAATAAGCCGTGACGTGACCAGTGTTGTACCGAGGCAGGTATCACCGACAGAACGTGTTCCCCTGTGTCGCGAGCATTCACTGGGCACGGCGTGAGGATCCAGTTTACTCCGCCCCCATCACAGACATTAGACATGGAAGGAGTGATGTTTTAGTGTTGTGAAAAATGAGTGTTGTTACATTACCTTTGAGTGTGAGGGTTGCAACAGAAAATGATGCATTTATTGTTCTCACGTGGTATCGGACGGGATTATTGGAACAATCAAGGACATTTTGCCTGATAATTATTTGTATCCTCCTGTAACTTTACTGTACAGAGACCTAAAACCTCCAAAGTTTCAGGAGTAGTTGGTTGTTATAAGAAGTATTTGTGAACTCAAAATCAAAAACGTGGGATACTGTTTATCAATGATTTGGAGAGCCCAGCGTGTGCTCCCAGCGCAGGGGAAACAAACTCTGTTTGGAGACATTGAAACAATGTACGCTGTAGATGGCCGGGACAGACCATCATAACACTTATAAATGTCTTAAAGAGAAACTGCAAAGAAAGTTGAGGTTTCCTTCAGCATCCAAAGGCTCAGAAACAAACTGTGACAGGAAGAGGTCTGCAGACAAAGACACGACCGAATCAGAGGACACGTTCCTGAGAGTGAACAGCTGTGTGATGGCGGCTCACAGGACAACAGCTTCAAGCAGCTTCATAGTGGTCGTAGTGAGTCCAGTTTCAGCTGTGAGAAGACTTCAAGCTGCAGGTCCTTTAGTTCATCACACAGGATCTTTGTACGCCATTGAGTGGGTGAAAGGACGGTTCCACAGTGAGTGGCATCAACTGTCAAACACGGAGGAGGAAGTGTGATGGTCTGGGGCTGTTTGCTGGCTGCAGGGTCAGTGACTGGTACAGAGTGAGGGGCTCCCTGAACCAAAACAGCTACCGCAGCACTCTGCAGCACCATGCAGGACCCTCTGGTGTGCATCTAGTCTGTGAGGGCTTCATCCTACAGCAAGATAATGATCCAAACATAAGTCCGAGCCGTGGCAGAACCACCTCAGGAACGAAGAACGAGACGTTAAGGTTGTAAACGTGGAGGTCCAGCACAGTCTCCAGACTGAAACCCCATCGAGCTGGTTTGGGATGAACTGGACAGAAGAGTGAAAGCAAAGCAGCTACAAAGTCCACAGATATGGGAGAAGATTAGACTTCTGTTGTAGACAGAATGCAGCGGCTGTGTTCAGCTGTTACATCTGCCAAAGGAGACACTTTAAAACATATTTATATGATTTTTATTAAATAAGGGTAGCATGGTGGCATGCCTGTTGCCTCACAGCAAGAAGTTCCCGAGCTTAACGCCGCCATGTGGGTGGGGTCTCTCTGTGTGGATGTTCTTTACATGAGTGTGTTCTCTCCGAGTACTCTGGCTCTCCGCCACAGTCCAAACACATGCAGGTAGGAGGGTGGGGTTCACTGGACATTGTAAGCTGTCCATAGGCGTGAATGTGAACGCTTGTTTCCCCACCTGTCACCCTGTGGCAGCCGGGACAGGCTGCAGTTTGACTGTAGCCCCTATAATACATAACTATGCAGCCCAGTGAGTATAAAATCCACAAAACTACACATCAGGTTTTTCAGTTACAAACACGGGTGTAACTTCAGTTGGTTTTGTTTTTTGTTGCTTAAATTCACACAAAGTGTCAGAAACCTGCAGTGTGATGAAAACACTGGTCACCAAAATTCAAACCTAATTTTTCAGGATTTGTTGGGTTACCCCTCTGAGTCCAAAATATAATTGGACACTTTTGACTACAGTTAGATTTTACGTTTGTATTTTACCTTTAATTTTTCTCCTTGTTGTTGGTCGACATGGGACATTTTTTGTGATGACCTTAGAAAATTACCATTTCTTCCCACACAAACGTGACAATAGTACTCAGGGAAAAGAAGAACTTATTTATATAAATATATGTCTACATCCTCCTACCTATCTATACATAGGTAGGAGGATGGAATTGGAAATTTTAAATATTTGGTTCTGATCAACGAGATCTCAGATTTGTTATAATCTTTAAAGCTGAGTGAATGTTTTGTCCTACCTGGATATAAGGTGTTAACCAAATACCTCCTCAAAAACTGAATATTGCATTTTTCATTAACCAAGTCAAGACCATCTAGTTTAATTTTATGTAAATTTGGAGTCTGTATATTTGAAAAATTGTTCTTTATCGTATTTACAAGGACTGTTGGGATATTCTGTGAGACCTTTTTATAGAGCTCGGATGAGCAACTCATGTCATATTTCTCATTAAGCCTGTTTAATTCAAGTATATCTCCATTTTCATCCATTATATGTGTCACAGACAAAATTTGTTTTGTCATCCATTCTTCCACAAACATAGATTTCCCCCGATTCAATATCACCCTATTGTTCCACAGTGGAACGTTGTGGGGACTAAAGTTATGTTTAAACATTAATTTCCAATTTAACAAAACTTGTTGATGAAATTTGGAAAGTTTTGTGGATAGTTTACAAATTTCAAAATCACACACTAAAAGGAATTGGATCCCCCCAACTTTGTTGAAAATAAGAGATGGTATCAAGAACCAGATCTCATTATCATTTTTCAAGAAAGATCGTAGCCAATTAATCTTTAAAATGCCATTCATTATTTCAAAATCGATTGCTTTTAAACCCACCTCTTCATAGTCTTTTATCACGTCCCTGTTACTGATATAATGATGTTTATTTTTCCATATGAAATTAAAATTCACCTTATTGATGTCTTTTATAATTCTTGGTGGGATGGCTAGGGAATAAGCTGGACAGATTCATCTGGACAAAGATTCAACCTTGGTCAACATTATCCTGCCGAACAACGTTAAATCTCTCTGTAGCCAATGGTTCAGAGTTTTTTTGCATTTGTCAGTTGTATTCTGAATATTCTTTTCTTCACTATCAGCCATGCATTTAGTTATCCAGATTCCAAGATATTTGATTTCATTTTTGACAGGTATATTGTACAAAGAAGAGTGAGAACAATTGTGGATACTCATGAGTTCACATTTGTCCAGGTTCAGCCGTAGTCCAGAAGCATCAGAAAAGATCTTTATTGTATCTAAGGCCAATGGAATTTGTTCTTTATTTTTTAGAAAGACTGTTGTATCATCGGCAGGCTGACTTATTATTAATTTGTGGTTATTTATGTCTAATCCTTTGATGTTTGAATTTATGACAGTAATAGCAAGTAATTCAGTGGCTACAATAAATAAAAGATGTTAGCATAACATAAACAGTGAAGCTGGAGGATGAACGCTAACTTTTTTTCCTCTCGATAAAAGTTAACGTGAGGGTTCCTGATGGTTAGAGACAAATGCAGTCGCATGGCAGGATGCTGTAAACAGACCAAACTTCAGCCAGGAGAACAACTGAGATAATCCATCCACAATACGAGGTTAGTCATTCATATACTGCTGCATGGGCTGGGCTGCAGCTACATGGTAAGGGTTTAAACACTGAGCTTTAAAATAAACAGTGATGATGAAAACGGAGAGAGACCGACAGTGATCACTGACTATTTTAGGGGTGTTTCAGATTAAATAGAACAAGATACAAAGCTTATTTTAATAAACAACAGTGTCATATGCAAAGCTAGGATGGCACTAGGGGTGGCAAGAGAGCATTTTAGGGTGGCACATGCCAGCCCATGCCAACCCCGTAGATCTGCCTTGTCGCAATATCGACGCAACATCGTCACTAATCGGCTTCCATACTTCAGTCCCGCTGCCTTTGAGGACGTGACAGGTCGGGTCTGTGGGCGGAGCTCGGGTGGTGGGTTCTATGCTGTGATTGGTTGGGAGCGGCTCTTTCCTCGCGGTGCTCCTCCCTGACTCCCCACCACATTCAGTCCAGTACTGGCTGCGGAGGGTCGAGTCTCACCGGGGAGCGTCTTCAATTTGTCCACATCGAGCACCGAGCAGCCGCCATCATGGCTCTGACCGCCGACGCAAACTTCCAGAAGCTGAAGCAGTGGCACGAGGCAAACGGCGCGAGCCTCAACATGAGGGCCCTGTTCGAGTCCGACCCGGAGCGTTTCGGCCGGTTCAGGTGAGGACAGCCGGAGGACGTATCCCCGTGGTTGGAGGTCCTCAGCGCTCCGCCCGGTTATCGATTCTCCTTCTCGGACTGTGACCGCAGGTGACCGACAAGGTCACCGATCCGCTCCGCGCGTTTCCGCTGTAAGCCCCCCCACCCCGTACTCCCTTCGTCATCATCGCCCCCCGCCCGGGTACTGAGCCCGAAACCTGCAGACCAGAGGCCCGACACCCGGTGGCTCCCTCCTCTACCGATATGGGTTACTGTTAGCTGCTTGCTAAAACGACTGCTTCCATTATCGGACAGTCTGCAGAGATTTCCTGTTTGTGCCAAACCTGCGCACGTGCTTACTAAGCGTTCACCAACACACCACCAGGCCCTCGCAGGTGGGTCTCAGATGTGGGGTTGACCTCATACTGACGTTTACGTTGCAGACTGTCACGGGAGCGACAGGTTGCCTGTGGCGCGTCTGTCCGTTAATGGAAGCAGAACACCTGAAGGAAGTTTCAGGTGTTCTGCTTCCATTATCGGACAGACGATAATGGAAGCATTAGCCCTGACATCGGGCGAGCCCCCCCGCCGGGCTCGCCCGATGTCAGGGCGGGATGCGGGCGGTAATGAAGCACAGGAGCCGGGGGTGGGACAACCGGGCACCGGTTCTGCCCGCGGGTACGTGCGCTGTGACGCATCCGCAGACAGACTGAGTCATCGCGTGAAAGAGGCCCACGTGCTGAGGGAGTCTGAGCAGAACCATCACAGGAGGCGGTGTGAGGCGTTTCCTGGACCCTCACACGGTCAGCTGAGGGTGATGCTGCGGTCATCACCCTCAGGCGGTTGCTCTGTTGTTGTTCAGGTCCTGTGTTTGGCTGCTCTGTGCGTGTCTGTGAAACTGGGTGTAAATAAAGGTTTTTGGCTCTGCTCACAGCACCACCCTGCAGACGGATGATGGCGACATCCTGATCGATTATTCCAAGAACCTGATCAACCAGGACATCTTGGCCATGCTCCTGGCCCTGGTGAGAACACACTCGGTCTTTGATTTTGAAAGGCAGCTGGAGCTCACCTGTAGCAGCAGGTTCAGCTAAAGGTGAGCGGAGGAGGCGTGCCTTATCTGCTCAGAGCTCCAGTGAAACAGGAAGGTTTCCACACTTTATTTGGAAAGAGAAGCGTTGCGCCACGGCACCAGTGGCGGGCGCCGTGTCGACATGTCACCGCTTCCTGGTGGTGAAATGAGCTTCCTGAAGTCACCTGATTGCTGCCCGTGTGTTTCCTGTGTGCAGGCCAAGTCTCGGGGGCTGGAGGAGGCGCGGAAGAGGATGTTTTCCGGAGAGAAGATCAACTTCACCGAGGTAACGCCTCCTCACACGTCCACGTAGAAACTAAAAGGGGAACGAAGGTCACGTGACCGCTTTCCTCTAGCTTCACTTATCCATCATTAATCCCACGAAGGTGTTTATCAGGTCGATCGAGCAAAGGTTTGTAGAGCGAATAAATGATTCAGGTGTGTGTGTGCACTCGCGTTAAAGTACACCTGCGCAGGCTCGACCTGTACGCATCTAAATTCCAACTGACACTCAAACGCACCACGATGGCTTTATTTTGTTGGTTTCAGAGACGCTCTTCATCCTCCACCTGACACCGCGCAGACTCAGAGCTGCTGACACACACACACACTGAAGGTCAATGTATTGCTCAGCAGCGGCTGATTGAGCAGCTCCTGATCAACACGATGGATCACAAATCTTAAATATTTACGCAAACACGTTTGTATCACTTAAAACAGGCTGTGTGGTGACGTCATCGATCACAGGAAGCTGTTATAATTTTACCAAACACTGTAAATGGCTCCTGTATCAATAAAGTTCAGCCTGTTTGAACGTGCTGATGGATCCTGACCTGATCGGGGGATTCCACAGATCTGATTGATCAGTATGGTGATGTCACACCTGCTGATCTCTAACCTGAGAGCAGGGTAGGGTCACAGCATCTGTTGCCATGGTGATATATCCCAGTGTGAGGTGGCCCTCAGACTCGGAGGTGACTCCGACATCAGCGCGTGCGTTTGTGTGAGGGGGTCGCTGCTAACCCCGTTGTTGTTACCGCATGCGCTCACAGGGCCGGGCCGTGCTCCACGTCGCTCTGAGGAACCGCTCCAACACGCCGATCCTCGTCGACGGCGAAGACGTGATGTCCGAGGTCAACAGGGTGCTCGACAAGATGAAGGCGTTCTGCCAGGTGAGTGTGTGTCTGTGAGCGTGTGTCAATGCGTGTGACGCCTGGAGGTCGTGACCTTTGTGTCGTGCGTTTACAGAAAGTTCGCAGTGGTGACTGGAAAGGCTTCAGCGGGAAGAGCATCACTGACGTGGTGAACATCGGCATCGGAGGCTCCGACCTGGTGAGTGACCGCTGAGCTCTCGCACGCGCGTCAGCAGTCATGTGACTCACTGTGTTGTGGTGCGTTCAGGGCCCTCTGATGGTGACGGAGGCTCTGAAGCCGTACTCGGCGGGAGGACCGGACGTTTGGTTCGTTTCCAACATCGACGGGACTCACCTGGCCAAGACGCTCGCCAAGCTGAACCCCGAGACCACCCTGTTCATCATTGCCTCCAAGGTCACACACGCCTAACTCCTGGGTCTGAGCGTGCTCAGTCGGTTGCTTTCAGTTTCGAGAGACTATTGGTTTGAGTTACTGTTTGCTAACTCTCCGTTCCTCACTCTGACCTCCTCAGACCTTCACCACCCAGGAGACCATCACCAACGCCGAGTCCGCCAAAGACTGGTTCTTGCAGACCGCCGCCGACGTGAGTAGACCCGAGCCTGACGCAGCTGCTCTAAAACACACAGTCGCTTTAAAATGGAGGCAGACGGGGTCAGGGGTCAGGGGGTCGGGTGGTGATCTCTCCATCACGCTCACGAGCTTCTCTCCTCTCATCCTCCACAGAAATCTGCTGTGGCCAAACACTTTGTGGCTCTGTCCACCAACTCAGTGAGTCACACACGCAGACACACACACACACACGCAGACAGACACACACGCAGACACACACATGCTCACACGCAGACACACACACACACACGCAGACACACACATGCTCACACGCAGACACACACACACACACGCAGACACACACACACACGCAGACAGACACACACGCAGACACACACACACACACGCAGACACACACATGCTCACACGCCGACAGACACACACGCAGACACACACACACACACGCAGACACACACACACACACGCAGACAGACACACACACACACGCAGACAGACACACACACGCAGACAGACACACACACAGACACACACATGCTCACACGCAGACACACACACACACACACGCAGGCAGACACACACACATGCTCACACGCAGACACACACACACGCAGACACACACACACACACGCAGACAGACACACACACACGCTCTCATGCACACACAGGCAGACACACACACACACACGCAGACAGACACACACGCAGACACACACACACACACACGCAGACAGACACACACGCAGACACACACACACACACACGCAGACAGACACACACGCAGACAGACACACACACGCTCTCATGCACACACAGGCAGACACACACGCTGCTCTAATCAGATCATCTGCAGCCTCTCTGTCTCCGCCTCCTTCAGGCTAAGGTGAAGGACTTCGGCATCGACACGGCGAACATGTTCGAGTTCTGGGACGTAAGTGCGCCTGTTACGATGATGAGGAGGATGATGTCACTATGAATGCATGTGACTCGGATGGTTTTCAGCGGCGGGCTGGTGACGTGTAACCTGGGTAACAGGTTTTTGAGTCGACCCTCGTTATTTATTTAATAATATTCGTTTGTGTTGATTCTGGCTCCTTCACAGTTAAATTCATCGCTTTTCTTCAGATTTAAGGAGCTCGTCATTTTTACCGTAGTCGGAGTTCCTTCGTGTTTCTCGTGAGGTCGCTCCTGTCGTGACCTCGGTTAACGCTGCCATCCTTCTGCTGAAAACAAACTGACAGAAAGCGGCTCAGTGCGAGCTCGCTGCTTCCTGTCACTGCTTTTATTTTGACGATCTGCTGCCCTGCCTGTGCTCTGATTGGTGGAGTGACTGTGTGATGTCATGTTTGCTTGTCCTCAGTGGGTCGGAGGTCGCTACTCGCTG
Source organism: Rhamphochromis longiceps (assembly GCF_057381845.1). NCBI lineage: Eukaryota > Metazoa > Chordata > Actinopteri > Cichliformes > Cichlidae > Rhamphochromis > Rhamphochromis longiceps. The sequence continues at coordinate 71,228,001 of NC_140563.1, forward strand.
TGGTCGGCCATCGGTCTGTCCATCGCTCTGCACGTGGGTACGTCTGTGACTCTGCTGTCGCCGGGGCAAAGTTATCAGTCAGTGATGGCGTCGTCCTGTCAGAGGAAAGAAGGATTATTCTGGACTGAGAATCAAGCAAAGCTGCTCTGCAGCGAGCTGAGCTTCAGCCTGTTGATATGTGCACGACTGAGTTGTTGTCCCTCCTTCTGAGAGCCTGATTGATAAACTCTGGTTTGTTTTGTGTTTCAGGCTTTGAGAACTTCGAGCAGCTTCTCTCCGGAGCTCACTGGATGGTACGCCGCCGTCTCTTCTGCTTTCTTGCGAGCGAGTTACTTCACGTTCGTCCGCGGGACAAAAATGGATTTCAACACGTGTTATTTGATCGTTGCGTCACTCTGAAATGTTTCCACGCTTCCCGTCAAGTTACTGAACAGGACACTTTCACAACTCGGGCTCGAATGTGAAAGGCGAGAGAATGGCGCCCTTTGTTTCTGCACGCGCTCTGTGCACAATACTTGCACACGCTCTGCTGACTGCAGGTGAACATCTCACCTGCAGTCAGCAGAGCGTGTGCAGCCTGACAGCAGGAGCATGAACCTAAACTCTCCTCCCCCCTCCTCCCAGGACAACCATTTCCGCAGTGCCCCCCTGGAGCAAAACGCCCCCGTGCTACTCGCCATGCTTGGCGTCTGGTACATCAACTTCTTCCAGGCAGAGACCCACGCCATGCTGCCTTACGACCAGTACATGCACCGCTTCGCCGCCTACTTCCAGCAGGTCAGTGACGCAGGGAGGCGGGTCTGCAGGTGTGACGCCTGCGTCACGTAACGCGCAGGAGACCACAGAAACCTTACATTACATCAGACTGCGGCGTGGGGGTGGAGTTTCGTGTTCGTGATGAATGTCGGCGCTGATGACCCGTCTGTTTGGTCTTCAGGGCGACATGGAGTCCAATGGGAAGTACATCACCAAAGATGGCGCCCGCGTCAACTACCACACTGGACCAATCGTGTGGGGCGAGCCGGGGACCAATGGGCAGCACGCCTTCTACCAGCTCATCCACCAAGGTGAAGCTCCACCCTTTAATTATGTAACAGTGACCGCTCGTTAGTGAACATCAGGGCAGCTTGTCACACCTGCAGCCCCAGCGTAGGTCACACAAACCTTCATGATCCAAGCACAGGTGAGTTAAAATGGTCACAGACGACGTGCCGCGTACCTGGAGCGCCCGAGCCTGAAGCTGAAGCTCCTCCCCCTGTGGAAACACCTGTACAGGTCCTTTTGTAAACATAATCAGATGTCTTTTATTTAATAAGAGACGTGAGAGGGGCACACCTGAGTGTCTTTGATCTGCTGCTTATTGATCTGAGAACATTCGAGATGCTGTGATTGGATACCACAGGGCTCCTTCCACAGATGATTGGTGGCGTCGAATGCTTCCCCCCCCCCCCCCCCCCCCCCCCCCCACCCCCACAGCAGAGGGAGCCGGATTATTCTGGATCACTGAGGCCAGACAGAGTTTTCTTCTTTGGTCTGATCTGATTGGAGCTCGCCGCCTCGTGCGTCTGAACAGCCTGTGATCAATACCCAGAGTTAACAGACTGCTTGTCCTTCCTCAGGCACTCGTATGATTCCTGCTGACTTCCTCATTCCTGCTCAGTCTCAGCATCCAATCAGAAACAACCTCCACCACAAGGTCTGGACATTTGTTACCTTAGCCAGGCTGAACTGATTAGCTGGAGGAACCGAGAGCACACCTGGATGATGTAACGCCTCACGGGTGTTGTGTGCTTCATGCAGATCCTGGTGGCAAACTTCCTGGCTCAGACCGAAGCGCTGATGAAGGGAAAGACTCCGGACGAGGCCCGGAAAGAGCTGGAGGCCGCCGGCATGTCGGGAGATGCTCTGGAGAAGCTGCTGCCGCACAAGGTAAGAGCGCACACCTGGACACACCTGTGTGTGACCATCAGAGTAGAAACAGTCAGGTGACTGTACAGCGTGTCGACGTTCCAGCGTTTAAATGATGTTTTTCTCTGCAGGTGTTTCTGGGGAACAAGCCGAGCAACTCGATCGTTTTCAAGAAGCTCACCCCGTTCATACTGGGAGCTCTGGTCGGTGAGTACTGGCTTTTTAATCAAACGTGCTGCTGTGGGCGGAGTCACTGCAGGTGATCTCCGGTTACTGTAAACTTCAGTTGCACCAATAACGTCTCAGGTGTGTCCATTTAAAGAGGAGGAGTCTGACACAGCTGTGTTGTTCTTTCAGCCATGTACGAGCACAAGATTTTCGTCCAGGGCGTCATGTGGGACATCAACAGCTACGACCAGTGGGGGTGAGTCACACCTGGGCGGGGCTAAACTCGGGTTTAAGGTAGATTAAGCTTCCACGTTTGGGTTTTATTTTACAATTAAACATTCATTTTTTAAAAATTTTTTAACGATCTTGAACGGTCACTTTGCTGCCACTAATAGACCTCCATACGTTCCCTTTTTTAAATAACTTAACCCTTTAGAGCCGGTCGGAGCGGGCACGCTCTGTTTTGCGTAACTATTTTTAAATCCCGGCAGCACTGCAACCACGTAAGCTAGCACAATATATATATATATTTTTTTGCATATGAAACCGGAGGAGTTGTACTTGCATCTGATGCCATCAGCTTGTCCTCGGTCACAGTTTCCTTCCACATACAGCTTTGCAAAAACTGCATAAAAAGCTCTTGCAGCAACAAAAACATAATATTCCAGAAACACGCTTTGCCGATCCGATCAGCTGTTCATAACACTTCCTACGTCCATCAGCGCGAACTTTTGCATGTCCGCCATGTCCTGCCCGAAACCGGAAGTGACGTCATTTTCGCGGAAATGTAGTTTTTTTTTTTTTTTTTTACCATCAGGGCCTCATGAGCCTATACTGGTGTTTTTAAAAGTTATGTTTGACTTTATGACTTTCTGTGATGCTTAGGACTCATATTGCTCTGCTGGAAATAGTTTATTTTGATGCACATGCTGCTTTTTTGCAAATTTGCATTATAATATTTATTTTCGTTTTTCCTGCAGTATATAAAAATTGGTGTATTTCAAAAATAAAACTATGAAGACACTCAAAATAAATTTCCTGTGGTGGGAAACTAGTTTGTGCAACTTTTTTGTATTTGCAGTTTTGAGGGATAAACCTCTTAAATTTCTCTAACTAGAAATATATGTTAAAAAAACAAAAACGATTTTCATTTTTTTTTGTAGTTTATTGCACTTTTTTTGCAATTTATGTAATTACTATGCACTTAATGCAGACATATTATTAAAATCTGGGCTATAATTGTTGTATTGATGTATAGCAACTTGAAATGCTCCCAAAGATGGCTCCACAGCATGTACAAATATAATATAAGCTCTGGCGGACTTGGTTCTATGGTAGGTCTTAAAGGGTTAAAGTTGTTGGGTTTTTTGTATTTAAATTAAAACAATGAATTTTCACTGTATTTATTTTATCACGTCTTAAAACATGTATTCAGAACTGCTTACTCTTCATCGTGACTCCGTCTTAGTCTAGTTTTACATGTTTTCATTTTGTGCTTATGTCAGGTAACCTTGAGGGTCTTTAAAGGCGCCTTTTATTATTATATATCCAGTTGTTCAGTGATGACGCGACGAATCCTACTTCCGGGTCTAAAGTAGTCTGCGTTTAATATGGCTTTTGTGTTGTTAACATGTTTAATGTTTTGTATTTTCTTCTATTTGATCTCAAAAAGCTCCTAAAACAGTCAGTGATCACTGTTGACCTCCCTCGGCTTTTATTACCACTAATCATTTATTTAAGCTCAGTTTTTAAAACCTTAGGATGTAACTACAGCCCAGCCCATGCAGCAGTATATGAATGACTAACCTCGTATTGTGGATAGATTATCTCAGTTGTTCTCCTGGCTGAAGTTTGGTCCTTTTACAGCATCCTGCCATGCGATTACATTTGTTCCTGACCACCGAGAACACTCACGTTAACTTTTATCGAGTGGAAAAAAAGTTAGCTTGTTTATATTATGCTAACATAGCTGTGTCGCTAGCGGTCACGTAGCACATCATTATATAGCAGCTAGCCCAACTTCAGTAACCCTACAAACGTCACTGCTGTTTAGTTTTCTGTCTTCATTTATGCTGGAAGTGATAACAGAGCTGTACGTTTGAATTTGTTTCCAAAACCCCGCAGTCAGGACATGCTATATTGTATTTAGATAGAAGCTAGCGAGCTAACTCCCTGCTAACTTCTAACTCCGTTAAATGTCATAAATTCCGTTTTCATGGATGCCTGGATGTTAAACTCAATTGTTACACCTGGTAGAGCAGAATGCTGATCATTTTATTAAAGAGGAAAGACTTTAGACAGTTTTCAACTCTCAGTAATGCCACAGTGATCGTTTGATATATGGACCTGCAGCGGAGTTTAGACCCAGACACGGCTAGTGACGTCAGACTGAACAACCGGATTTAGTCAAACTTGCCTCATTGGTACCAGCGGTCTTCCGTACGTTTCCCTTACAAAATAATTGTTGTTGACCAACCAGCGTTGCTGTGTAAAGTTGTGTTGCTGACCCGCCTCTTTCCGCCGCAGGGTGGAGCTCGGGAAGCAGCTCGCCAAGAAGATCGAGCCGGAGCTGAAGTACGACTCGGAGGTGACCTCCCACGACTCGTCCACCAACGGCCTCATCAACTTCCTGAAGAAGAACTTCGCCTGAACGTTGAGCCGGCGTTAGCCGACCTCATCCTCCATCCTCATTGGCTGAATGATGTTTGTCTTGTCGTACGCTGTGAGCACTTCCTGTCTGTTATCTGTGTGCTAAGAGTCTTCACGTGTAGACGAGTCCTGAAAACGTACACGTTTGTGTAGGTGACCATGCCCAGTCAACTGTGACTTTCAAAATAAAAGCCTGTTTGTCGCCAATGCTGTGTTTGGTTTCATTGTGAGGTCACAGGAAATGCTTCTGTCCAATCAGTGAGCTTGTTTAAAGGAGAAGTCGGCTTCAGCAGTCAGGTAATTACTGATTACTGATCAGGTGTGATGTTGGACTGGCCTCGCTGGACGACGGGGGGGGTGCTGAGCTGAAGCCTCGTGCTGATGTTTGGGGCGGGACGAGGGAAATGCTGTTGGCGCTGCACAACAAGGCCGTGCTGGTGACACATGAGCAACAGGTAACGCACACCTGTAATGCTCACTGGTGCTGATTTTACACACCTGCTCTGAACTTATCATCCAATCAGAGGTCAGCAGTACCTATGCAAGTCATGGATTCTCACATCAAAGCAAATTTAAACTCTTCTGTGACAGAGCGTGGTGACTCACAGCCAAACGACCGTTTTAAACCTTTTCTGGTGGAACAAAAGCACCTGATCCCAGTTCAAACGGGTGAGTTATGACACAGCGTGTACAGGCGTTCAGTTCCTGCGTCAGCCGGCGAGCATGTTTATTTTAACATGACTCACTGCAGAGCCTCTAGTGGACATCAGGGGAACTGCAGGTGTGGAAGCGATGAAGGGTGCTGAGTCTTGACTTCCTGAAGTTGAACAGTTGTTATTAAGACGTTTAAGATAAAGTAGGATGATTTTGATCTGGATCAAGCAAAGGTGCTCTTATTTTAAAGCCCTAATATTGAATGAACTCTTTAAAGCCTGCTAGGAGTTTAACGTTTGTGTGGAGCAAACATTGATTAAAAACAGCCGCATGCCTGCTCCGACCTCCGTGCACAAATGCATCGTTTGTGCTTCAGTGAGCGCCAGCCCGCTCAGACTGGACGAGCAGGAAGCGATCAGATTTCTGATGGCTGCGCTCCAACTGGCACTCAGTTTACCCTCAAGGGTTTTTTTGCACTAATAAAGTGGAGTAAAGTATTTTGTCAATTATATCATCAGTTATATCGTTATTGCAAATTTTCAAATGTATATCGTGATATTTTTGGTCATATCGCCCTGCTCTAATTACCAGGCCTCTGCAGAACTTCAACACATGCTGATGAGGCCGTTTAAATCAGCTGTGCTGGATCAGGGACATGTCTAAGACCTGCAGGACACCACCTCGAACAGACTGTAGTTAAGAGGACAGGCTGCACAGTGGGAACATGGAGCTGTCGTGTTGCTGCCATCCGATTACAAACAGGCTCGTATTCTTATTAAAGATGTTCGTTTAAGTGGAAATATCTGAATTACACATTATCCTGAGCTTTTTGATCAGGGTTGAATTTATTCTGAAATAAATAACTGAAAGTTAAAACATCAATAACTCAAAGGTACAATTTTACTTTTATTTTGAAATTTTAATTTATCCAAACTTCATGTGTGACTCTGAAATTATTTTCAGTTTGAAGTTTTCTAATTATTTCCATATATTTACGTTTATATTTGTTAACACTTTACGTTTCTAAGCCGTCATCTCTAACTGGTTTCCTCTCAGTCACCTTTGGGAACGAGGGGGCCGCCACTCGCCGCGGAGACGAGCTTCTTGCCACCTTCTCCTCCATGGCTCGGGCGGAGGAGACATCTACGCGGTGTTCTGGCCCAGATGTCACGGCAGTCAGCCGAGGATCCGTCTCCCGTGGCGAATGCCGTATGTCACGCTCTGCTGGCAACCCGGCCCAGACCGTTGTACGTTCATTGACCGCCGCCATGTTCGACCCGTTTTTAAACACACCAACTGTCAGGCGGCGGAGCTTCAACACTCGAGCTTAAACGAGACACTCTGAAATAAACACATCCTCCATCTTTTATTTACAGTCTGTGTTTTACTTCTTCAGAGGTCTGAACTAACCTTCACCTCCTCATGACGAGCAAACAAGTGGAGGAGGCGTGGCTTTAAACACCCCTCAGGTGAGTCACATACAGAGTTAAAAAACAAACAGGGAATAAACATGCAGCTCTCAGGAGCTCTGAGGCTGCTCGTGTCCTCCTCGTGGAATAAAAGCAGGATGTATAACATCCACACAGCTGCTGCTCCACGCCAGCCTCACGTTTAAAAACATCTGGAGCGCGAGCATCTTCAGTCCTGAGGCTTCACGAATGCTCTCTTCGCCGCCTCGTGGTTCTCCTCGTCCGCCTCCTGCGCCACTCGCTCTCGCTTCGTTGCAAACTTCTTCTTCATGCTTCCAACTAAACTCTCGTACCTGCCGAGAAAAACAGCAGATGAGAGCCTCGCCTCATGCACTGTGTGTGTGTGTGTGTGTGTGTGTGTGTCTGTAATGAGCTACAGTAGGAACACGCAGCGCTTCAGCATCAGAGGGAAACAGTTCGTACCTCAGAGCCATTTCTTCATCTGTGACGTCTGTTTGCATCCGGCTCAGGTCCTCCTCTTCCTCCTCCTCTTCCTCTCTGGGGTTCATCAGAGCCATCAGCTTCTGCAGGGACACACAGGACGGTTCCAGTTTAAATGCTGCAGAGCAAACACTCAGAGAGACTCGTCGTCCTGGGGTCAGGAGTCAGGGGGTAGGACAGAGGACCCAGGGTGAGGAGTCAGGGGGTAGGACACACCTGAAGCCTCCAGGTGACAGAGGCAGGGTCGTACTGGGATGCTTCTGCTGCAGTTGTACAGCTGAGATCTTACAGCAATATTTAAACATGAATAAAACAGCTGGTCGTTTCCATGGTAACCTTCAGTCAGACAGTCCCTGCTGGTTTAAATCGAGGCTGATTATTGTTAAAAAAACGAAGAACAAACTGATGTTTCTTAGCTCTGTGTCCTCCCAAACACAGCAGTCAGGTAATCTGACACTCCGCGACGTCAGGGGTCAAAATAAAAACAGGAAGTGGGCGTGAAATGACACACACCTCGACTTCAGGATTGAAGCCTCTGAAGGAGAGTCGGCCATACTTCAGATCCTCGCAGGGAACGAAACTCCTCTCCTCGATGATCAGGTTCCTGCAGGAGCAGAGACGCCACAGTATTAAGAACACCTCCAGAATAACATCATCCGCCTCCATGATCACATGACCTCTGACCCCTAAGTACTTAAATCACACTTCACTGTGTTCAGACTTCAAACTAGACTCCATTCAGAAAACTGCACATTAAGCAGCTGCATGAAGAAAGTCCTTTAACGACGGTGCGGCGAGGCTGTTATACTCCTAGAGTATTTAAAGTAGAATGGGAGGCAGAGCCTTCAGTTTTCAGGCCCCTCTTCTGTGGAACCAGCTTCCAGTTTGGATTCAGGAGACAGACACTATCTCTACTTTCAAGATTAGGCTTCAAACTTTCCTTTTTGCTAAAGCATATAGTTAGGGCTGGACCAGGTGACCCTGAATCCTCCCTTAGTTATGCTGCAATAGACGTAGGCTGCTGGGAGATTCCCATGATGCACTGAGTTTTTCCTTTCCAGTCACCTTTCTCACTCACTATGTGTTAACAGACCTCTCTGCATTGAATCATATCTGTTATTAACCTCTGTCTCTCTTCCACAGCACGTCTGTATCCTGTCTTCCTTCTCTCACCCCAACCAATCACAGCAGATGGCCCCGCCCCTCCCTGAGCCTGGTTCTACTGGAGGTTTCTTCCTGTTAAAAGGGAGTTTTTCCTTCCCACTGTCGCCAAAGTGCTGCTCATAGGCTCGTATCTATTATTGTAGGATCTACTGTACAATATAACGCACCTTGAGGCGACTGTTGTTGTAATTTGGCGCTATATAAATAAAATTTAATTGAATTATACATTTTGCTTGAACTAAAGTGGGCGGAGCCTGAATGACGCTCATACGTACTCTTTAGCCTTGAGCTCGGGTAGGTCCAGGTACCAGTGCTCATCACTGATGATCCTCCGCTCGTCCTCCTCCAGCTGCTTCTTCGTCTCTGCATCCAGACGTCTCTGCATGAACTGTGGACACACACACGTCACCTTCAGCTGACGTTTCTGTGAGGTTTTAACCACACCTGCGCTCATGAATGATTTACTGCACTCAGCTGTGATTGGCTGAGGTCTCCCTGCAGAGAACCACAGCTGTTTTTCTCAGTGTGAAATCTTCCACATCTGCAGACCAGATTTTTAAAGTAAAGGTGAAAATCAGCTGAGAGGGTTTCATTCTGATTGGTCAAGGCATCAGGCCCCAGAAACATCTTCTCCACGTTGGTTCAGCCTCCCCAGGAAACAAACCAGCACCCTGTAGGTTGTAACCGCCCCCTGGATGTCATATCCGGTTCTGATACAGTTTTTAAAGCATGAATTTCAGCCGTTGTTCCCATTATTAGTGACGTAAAACAAATACCTGAGCATCCACACCGGTTCAGATTCGCATCACGTGACAGATCATTTTAAAGTCAGAGCTTATCTTTAGTGTCTCATACTCATACACACATTATTTATTAATAAATTACATTTACAGCCTGTTATTAACTCTGCTGAACGCCGATTTACTCTCCAGGTCACACTTGACATCAGGTAATAAAATTTAGCTTCTGTGTGAGATTTAAAACTTCATGTGAAGCAGAAAACCTTAAATCATCAGATTTCTGAGTGGAGTTATGCGCCGGCGCATTACAAAGCTAACGTTCTGCTAGCTATCGGCTGCTAGCTGCTCTCCGCGTGTCCGTTAGCACGCGCAGCTTCACTCACCTTCATCCGCAGCAGGTTTTTGGACAGCTTCACCGACTCACTCGCCATCTTTTATCCAAGAGAATGCGGCTAACCGAACCGGAGGACCCTCGGTGCTGCACACCGAGCTAACGCCACGCTACACAGAGGCAGAAAGAACCGAGCGCCGAGCTGCTTCTCCAGCCCTGCTAATCGAGCTCTGATGTAGTGATGGGTCGTTCGCGAACGAAATGGCTCTTAGAGCCGGCTCTTTGAAGTGAACGACGCGAGCCGGCTCCTTATCGCGAGCCGTCACGTGGGTTTTTTTTTTTTTTCTTTCTCTCAGCCTCTCTCTCGCACTTTTTTTCCGCTTCACTCTGCACACGAGCCTTGTGCTTTACGCTGGGCAGAGGGGGGAGGGGCGGTAGTTACACTCAGTAGCACAGGAACAGAGCCAGAGAGAGAGAAAGAGAGGCAGGGACAACAACATTAGAAAGGTATAGTAATCATCCACAACTATTTTCGGTTGCAGATGATAAAGGATTGAGAAAGTTTATTCATGCAGGTCCATATGACAGAGAATATGCATGTTCTTTTAGTTTTCATATTATAATTTATATTTAATTGTGTTGTGGTTTGCAGTGTTTTGTGTTCTTTTCACTTTAAATTTGTGAAAGGAAAAAGCTGAAAATTTAAATAGTTAAAAGTTGAAATGTGAATAGTTGATTTTTGTATTATATGATTTATTTATTACATTTTATGTGGAGTGAATAAATAAAAGTATATTTACGGTGGCCCCTAGAGACAAAGCACATACAAACTTCAAATCACGTACGAACTCTGAAGCATGTACAAACTCCAAAACACGTAAAAACACGTACAAACTCCAAAACACGTAAAAACTCCAAAAACACGTAAAAACACGTACAAACTCCGAAGCACGTAAAAACTCAGAAGCATATAAAAACTCAGAAGCACATAAAAACTCAAAACACGTACAAAAGACAACAGAAGTGCTCCAGGATGCTGGGCGCAGTGTTGAGCCTTTGTTATCTTGTGGCTACACAAGCCAGCAAGTACCAACGACCGGATTTGGTGTGTGGTAATAACAGGTAAATGAACTTTTTTTTAAATTATTTGAATATATATATGAGTGCCTGTGTATAAATATACAAACAATACACACATGCTTTCAATTGTGTAATTTAAGTGATCTAGTAGCTCTGCTTTGGAAGTTCAGTTCATGCTAGAAATGTGTTTTGGAGTTTGTACGTGTTTTGTCTCTAGGGGCCACCGCATATATTTATATATAAACATATATAAATAAAACCACTTGTTTTTACGTTAGTAATTCCTTTTGTGCATAATTTTATATTATTGTTAATAATAAATTAATTAAAGCAACAAAACAACCTGAAGAGCCGGTTCGGAGCCGAAAGAGCCGGCTCTTTTTAGTGAGCCGAACCGAAAGAGCCGGATCTCTAAAAAGAGCCGGAAATCCCATCACTACTCTGATGTGCAGCCCAGGGGCGGATCTAGAGAAATTTTCTTAGGGTGGCATGAGGGTGGCAAAGAAATCAAATGGGGTGGCAAAATCAAAGCCCCCCCCCCCCCCCCCAAAACACTCATGCAGGTGGTTACATGTGGTTAAATGATTCAAATGCAGTAAGTATGCACGTTTTTCATATAAATATAGTCGATAACTTAATTATTGTCTGTAGCCCACATGATTACACACTTTAGTTACATAAAACATGTGAGTTTTGATGCTATGTACTGTATAGCCTGTATGATAAATAAATATGTAGCCCAATAAGTATAAACTCCAGTAAGCTACACAACATGGGGCGCTTCATTTACAAACACAAGTCTAACTTAAGTTTCACTGTTTTTGTTAGAAAACAGTCACATTGTTGCAGCTTAAATTACACAAAATGTCAGAAATCTGCACCGTCATGAACAAACATGTAAACCTCATTTTTCATGATTTGTTGGATGAACCCACTGAGGTCTGAAATACAACCGGCGATGTGTGACTCCTTTGAGTTTACGTTGTTTATGTCCAACACAGACATGTTGGGTAAATGTTTATAACTTGAAATGCAAATATAAAACGTACATTTTATAAACATAAACAACTATTTATCTAAAAATGCAGCCAATACACCGTTTGTTTCATTTTCTACAACCATTTAAAAATATTACTAAAACTAAAATGAGAGAACAATCAGGTGTGGCAATAAGATGCCCCACAAATGATGTGTGCCAGTAAAAACAAGTTTGTCCACCAAAAGACAGAAGAGCACAGGGACAAACCTGGAGGCCCGACAACAGCAGGTGTATCACTCCGCTGGTTTTCTACTTAGTGACAGTGTTTACGTTGCAAATGTGCCTCTGACAGTCATTAGCGCCCTCACTGACACACTAAACAAAACGACTACACAACAGAACGACTACACAACACACTAAACGTCACAAATCTGCCACATCTAAACTCTCTCTCTCGCTCTGTCTCGCTCGCCCTGTTACCGTCACTCCCCAAACTTTTCCCTCTTCCTAAACAACCAAATCCCACATGTTGACTTTTTTTAAAATTGGTCGACATGGTGCATTTTTCCACCAATAAGAAAGAGGTGGCTTTTTTCCTTTCTTTCCTGTTTTCGTGCTGTCCTTACAAAACGCTTAAAACACACACGTGACGACAGTATTTAGAACGAAGCGTGGCTGATATATATGATCATAACTCTGGATTTACTGGCCTGTAATTAAAATTTAAAAACTTTGAAGTCCGAACTTTCAATGTGGCTGAAACAGAGACTCAGCGTGGCTGCAGCTTGTTGCTGTGTCAGCTTACATCAGTCATGTGATCTGGGGCCCGTTCTTCGTACGTCGCTTACTACATCCAAGATCAAATCATCGCGCTAACCGTGAGCTCGCTAATCCGGTTCTCCGAACACACCTGCTGTTGACGATTAGTACAGCTGGATGAAGTAATGTGAGATCACTGGGTGGCTTAACAGGGGCTACGCATCGATAGTAGAAACATTGATCGGCAACCCTCTGATTGGTCGGCGAAAATGTCGAAGGTGCGTGCTCGGTATTTTTCGGCAGCAGAGCAAGAACTCTTGAGTGAGGGATTTCAGGAGTTTCAGAGTTTAATCAGAACGCAAGGCAACACTGCAAAGGCTGCAAAAGCAAGGAGAGAGGGCTGGCAGGAAGTTGCTGACAAATTAAACTCGTAAGTAATTTAATAATAATAATAATAATGGAGTGGATTTATATAGCGCTTTCCAAGGCACCCAAAGCGCTTTACAATTCCACTATTCATTCACTCTCACATTCACACACTGGTGGAGGCAGCTACAGGTGTAGCCACAGCTGCCCTGGGGCAGACTGACAGAAGCCAGGCTGCCATATTGCGCCATCGGCCCCTCTGGCCAACACCAGTAGGCGGTAGGGTAAATTTATTATATTATATTATATTATATTATATTATATTATATTACATTATATCCTCTTTCACATTAGAGCCACAACAGGATCCACTAGAACATGGGAACAAGTAAAAGTGAAATATAAGAATATTCTACAGAATGGTAATATTTATCACTTATATTGCTTTTCGTCTCTTGGAAAGCGACCCTGAAATAATCTGTTTGTTTGTTTATAACAGCAACCAAGAAAAGGGCAGAGCAAAAAAAAGACAGGTGGTGGTCCTGCACCCCCTCGTCAACAAGTTGGTTAAGTAAATAATACCCTCACGGGAATATCGATATCTCTCTATGAGCACACTGTCGCGCTGAGCTAAAGGATCCTGTCTGTCCCGCAATATACGCTGAATTCTGAGGACTCTCCTTATCAATCTTGCACCTTCCGCAATGGGTGGCTCGCGTATACGGACAGGACATGGCTGCGACAGGCTTCCCAAATCCACCTTCGCTTTTATAGCCATGGTCTCTCATCTTGATTACACGAAGTAATTTACAATTACTACTCTGAAATATGAATTACATCTGTAATAATCACATACATGTAATAGAATGTTAATAGTAGATTTCCCTTTTTAGGAAATGACCTGTATGTATCTGTGTGACATCAATAAAAGGATCAAGTGCTGCATTATCTTCAGTTACATTGATGTTATTTATTTATGGTGAAACAGTGGTGGAATATCGCTGTTGTTTTCGTATAAATGAAGCGGACATATCTGCGTGGCCGCGATCTAATCCTGTTTACATAAAGTAAACCTGCTCCCGAGCAGGTTTACGCTTACGGCTCTGTTGCTATGGCAGCAAGTCCCGGATGAGCTTCGGGGAACCGAACGATCCAAGATCACGCGAAATCGTCAACAATCTAATCCAGCTAACTTACTTAGCGAGGTACGAAGGACGGACCCCTGGAGGTGCAGCGTGTCCGTGGACCACAGAGGGTTAATAACACTCACCTTCCTTCCATTTCCACAGTGTAACATCCACCCACCTGTGTAAAATCCAAAATTCCCATGGTGTTGTTCAAAATGTGCTCTGGCACGATCATGAGCATCGCTTGCTGCTGAAAACAAGAAAAAAGCCGGTCCTGCTATGGGCTGAACCATTTGTTACTGGTGCAGGGGGGACACTATGCAATATATTCAGTTTTAGCATTTATATTCACTGCTGACTGTAACTACGCTCAAACTGTTAATGCTGTCTTACTTTAATAAACAGCACTGTCATATGCAAAACTGGGGTGGCAAGGGATCATTTTAGGGTGGCACTTGCCACCCCATGCCACCCTTCTAGATCTGCCCCTGGGTGGCATGGAAATCAAATGGGGTGGCAAAATCAAAGCCATTTCTTTATACATATGCAGGTGTTACATTCTGTAATATGCATTATAAATGGTTAAAATACATCAAGTGCAGTATAAGTAAACGCATGTTTTATATAAACATTCTTCTTATTTTCTCAAACTACATAATTAAACATCTCAGTTACATAAAACAACTCCAGTTTGGAATTTATGTACTGTATCCACCATATAATAAATAAGCATGTAGCATAATAACTATAACACACAGAAAGCTACACAACATGAGGAGCACAAAGTCAAAGTAAACTTTATTGTTATCTCTGCTATACACAGTACAGTATATAGAAAGACGACACAACGAGGGCTGTGAGTTCGAGAGTCCGATGGCTTGCAAGAAAAAGCTGTCATGCAGTCTGGAGGATCAGGCCCGATGCTATGATAGCGTCTGCCGGATGGAAGGAGAGAAAAGAGTCCATGTGAGGGGTGTGAGGGGTCAGGCACGATGCAAGAGGCCTTACTGATGCAGCACACAAGATGTCCTGTAGCAGAGGGAGAGATGTTCCGATGGTCTTGGCAGCTGTTTTAACTACAAGTTTCTGACAATGACAATAAAGACATTCTATTCACACTGCTTTTATTAGAAATAATCAAACTGTTACATGTTACTACACACTAACTACACACTAACTACACACTCCAAGAACACTAAATGTCACAAATCTCTCACATGTCAGAACTTCCTATTGATGTCGTCTTGCCGTCGTCACATCCAAAGCTTGCCTCTCTCCCCAAACAACCAAATGCCATATAATTTTTTGATTGGTCGACATGGTACATTGTTCCACTATTCATTGCTAATTGTAGAAAGGCTCAAATTCCAAATAAAGAACATTATCATATGCAAAACTACGGCAGCAAGAGATTGTTTTAGGGTGCCACCCCAGTAGATCCGCCCCTGCTGCAGCACCAAGTTTATCAATAATGATCAATAATACTTTAAGGAGTCTGTATCTGTATGCTCATTTATATCCTATCTATCAATCCCTAAATGTGATCAGCTCCTGATCCTTGGACTCACCTCTCAGGAATCTAAAGCCCCTTCTCCATTAGTACCTACTTGGATTGACTCGACACGGATCGACTGGTTTTCCATTACAATCAAGTACCTCCTAATGTTCATGGTCGTTGTCATACGTTTTTTTTTTACATTTTTATGTTCCCCTAAAAAGGTCCAGGGGGTGAGGGGAAATAACGAAATGTGTCCGGGTCAAAAAAAGGAGACAGCGAGACAAAATGGTTAAATTAAAGAGTTTTAGGGGAGTCACATGATGGAGCGTTTGGGAATGGCCGCGCCATAGAGAGTCTCTGACCCCCATCGATCCTACATTAGTTTTAAAACAAGGTAAACGCTCCCAAATAATATATTTCCTCACTGCGGTGACTTGCTAGATCAGTGTCCTTGGATTTATTGAGAGACATGGCCACAGGAACTAAGAAGAAGAGCGTGCAAACCCGAATCTCCACGGTGGCGGCGGGGGAAAGTAATGCTAGCAGTGCCAAGGTTAGCCCTGCTAGCCAAGAAGAAGGGCCAAAGATGGATATAAGCGGCCTGTTTGCCGAAACGACTAAGCTTGGAACTATCCTAACTAGTGTTGCGGCCGATGTATCTCACATCAAGTCAGATATGGTGGAATTTAAAAACGCTATAAGTGCAATCCAAATACGGATGACTGAAGCTGAGGGCCGCATTTCAGATGTGGAAGACAAAATGAGGAGCATAACAGAAGATAATGGCAAAAACGCTAAAAAGCTTGAACAACTTTGGGCCCGAGTAGACGACCAGGAAAACAGAAACCGCAGAAAGAACGTTCGGCTTATCGGTCTGGAAAGTGGTGGCAGCATAAATGATTACGTGATGAAGATACTCGCGGATGGCCTAGGTCTACGAGGGGAGGAATATGAGCTGGAACGATGCCACAGAAGTACGAGACCACGCCCGGGACCTGGTCAGCCACCTCGAATCGTGCTGGTGAGATTTCTCCGTTACACTGCACGACAAAAAGTTCTCATGACTGCTAAGCAGAAGAAAGGAATACTGTGGGAGAACTGCTTCTTGTCATTTTATAAAGATATGACCGCGGAGCGAGCGGCGCAGAGGAAGCTTTTCTCCCCAGTAATGAAGAAGCTATGGCAGCATCAGATAAAGCACACTCTGGCACATCCAGCAAAACTTCGATTAACATGGAAAGGCCAGCAGAAGAGCTTGGATTGAACCGGCTGTTCAAACCCCCACAAGGCTGCCCGCTGGGATTGAAATGATGGGAGAGGCGTGAGTTTCTCAAAATGGGCTCATTGAGTCAGCACGGATAAGCTCTTGGAGAGGCTACGGCTGCTGTGAATACTCAGAATAACATCTCTGACTGCAGACTGGATACATCTCGGGGAGGCACACTGCCGTGAGTTCTCAGAATCGGCTCCTTGAGCACATGAAATGACAACATCACAGAACGCAAGTATGGCGAAGCTCGCGGCTCTTCAGCGGGAGATTGAGAGACCAGTGTTGGACTGTAGAACTGCTTTGAAATTCATATGAGCTGTTCGCACTAAAGTAAAAGCCACCATCACTTCATGTGGATACCCCTTTGGCGCCAGCTGCAAGGCCGGAGCTGAACAAAACACCCTGATAACGACTGTGTTTAGTCTGTTCTTCCCATTCCCTGCAAGGCCACCTGGGTTAGCTGGAAGACTGTTTACTTAGCCTGGCAGGGCGAAGGACACTGTCTCAGCTGAACTATGGACACACACACAAATACATATTCTGATACTGATAAGCACTCATCGACGCATCACCCTCCCTACCCCGGATCCAACGCCACCTCCAACGCTTACCTCCCCTCTGATGTGGACATCGGGTCAGCTGGAGGCGCAGTCAAAGATTGCAGCGGTCCCAGATCAGATGTACACACTGGAACTCTTTGCCATGTTGCTGTCTGTGTTTATTGTGCTATGGTGTGTTGATATCTGTGCATTCCTGTATTATCCTTCTGTGTTACACATTTCAATGTTTTTTTCCTGCTACCTAGCCTGACCTGTCTCCCCAATGTGATGTTTGTGTATTGTAAGTACGGTCGGCAAGGTCTGTCATCTCGGTTGTGGGCAAAAGACCTAAAACTGACAAATAAAGGCTATCTCATCTCATCTCTCATATATAAGAGACAAATATTGTTCGTTTAATACGTTGGCATTATTACATTTGGCTCAATGCTTACATGTACTGTATAAACACATGTTCATACTTTTATTCCACAATCAGAGAGAAAGAAACAGAGAGAGAGTGCAGGACAGACAGACAGGTGACAGTCTCAGGTGTACACACTGCTACACAACAGCACAGAGAAGCAGGATTTAGTGTTTGTGTTATTACGAGTGTAAACAAGAAGAGTTCCAGATGGTGCAGTGGACACATGTGTGACTGCTGTGATTAAAGCATCTTTCTTTCAGCTTAACGAGTGAACCGTCAGCTCGTTCAAACACACGTTAAAGTCCGTTTGGCTCGACACCACCGAACAGAGGCAGCAATATAACACAGCTCACATTAACAGTGCAGTGGATCCTGCTTGTGCTGTGATATTCAGGACTGCAAACCGAGCAGCATCACTGACTTTCAGCTTGTTGTGTTTGTGGATATATGACTGACTTTAATTATCCATGAAATCATCACAATCTCTGTAAGATTAAGGTCGACTATATATATATTTAGAAGTAGAGGCTTTAAAACCAAGTTAACGCTGAAAGTACAAACATCGCTAATGTCACATATCTTTGCTGACATGTGGCCAACAGTAATGTTTTAATGTTCTTCATTATTAAACATTCGCACATAGATAAGTGACGTCATATTCAGTACTTACTTTTGACAGTTCACTCTTGGCCGCTCCCTTCTGCCGTATTTTGTGCCTAGCAGGGCGAAGGACACTGTCTCAGCTGAACTCTGGACACACACACACATACACTGATATGCACACACTCATCCCCCCTCCAAACGCCTTCGACGCTTATTCCCCTCCGATGCTGACGGCGGATCAAGGAGACTAGCGCACGCAGGCCCAGATGTCTCTCACCCTTTACCCCCCCTGTTGCTTGTCATGTGTTTCTTTGGTGTATTAAGAGTGTTTTCATTTGCAGAGGTGTTTTTTTCTGTTCTCAGACTGATCTCCCTGTTGGAGCTCAGTCTGGGGGGAGTTATTTTTTCTCCTTATCTTTCCTCATGTGGTGCATTTTCCATTGTTATACCTCTCTGACCTGTCTTCCCCATGTGATGTTTGTGTCATGTATGTATGGTCAGAAGGGTAAGTTGGCGCTGGCAAAGGTCGGCAGCGTTAACCCAATTTCCTTTGGGGTCAACCTTCAGGATCAATAAAGTTTTATTGAATTGAAAATTCTCCACACCCACCGCCGCGCTATGAATTGTGGGACATATGGGACCACGAAGCGTGCACCGGACCACGCTTGATATTTGGGGAAATCGACGGCGCATTTGAAGTACACTTCGAATTGGGACAGCCGTCGTCGCGTGGCGGTGACGTAATCACACTCAAAATGCGTACTTCAAGCGTGCGGTCTCTGAATTGGGACACAGCCTAATTTGCATTTACGTGAAATGTTGTCTTCACTTGTATTAACATGTTTTTGGTATGAATTCTGCTGTCTGTATTCTATGTATCATATGGCAATAAAAGTAGTTTTATCTTCAATCCATTGTTTATTTGCTGAATTTTAAAGCAATTACAATTTTTTTAACCCAAATATGACTGTAATGTAACCATTGTGATGGGTTATGAGCTTTCTACCCAATTTTTGGTAACCTCAACTTTAATCAATGGTCAATTCAACCCAGTTTTTGGATAGTTATCCTAACCCAGTATGCCAAATCAAACCAGTAACCCAGGGTTGGCTCGGTCTATATTTGACCCAGCACTGGGTTACAAATGCAGTTATTTTTAACCCAGCAGCTGTTAGTGTGTATTAAAGAATGGTAATGATCAACTGCTTTTCATCCAGAAAACTGTTGTTCATGTTAGCCAATGTGAGCAACATTTAGCCAACTTGTGCTCTCATTTTAGTTTTATTTTGCCCCTCACCCCAACCAGTCAAGGCAGATGGCCCCGCCCCTCCATGAGGCTGTTTCTGCTGTAAGTTTCTTCCTGTTTAAAGGGAGTTTTTCTTTCCCACTGTCGCCTAGTGCTTGCTCATAAGGGGTCATTTGATTGTTGGAGTTTATGATGTAGAATTTAACTGCACAGATGTAGCCCCACCAACTGTTCTGTCATCATTACACACGAGGATATTTTGATATTTAATGACAAAAAAAGTTGAGTTACCTAAAACACAGGTGCCAAACTCCAGCCCTCGAGGGCCGCTGTCCTGAAACTTTTGCATGTGTCCCTGCTGCAACACACCTCAATTCAATTAGCAGGTTATTAGGAAGACTCTGTAGAACGTGACTGCATGCTGAGGTGGCAAATCAGCCATTTGATTCATGTTACAGTAGCTCATGACTGAATGAGCATGGTGCAATAAAAGTGCATTTAGAAGCAAGTGTTTTACATTTACTTACATTTAATTGAGCAGCATACTTGACTGTACGCGGAGGCTTGCCTCCAACTCTGTATATTTTTATATATTTTATTTTATTGTTGACTCTATTTAATTTGTAAAATGTGTACACACACACACACACACACACACACACGTAGAAACACACGTTTAGTATACATCCATCCAGTAATGCATATACTATTATATATTGTACATATATTTATTAGTCTCAGATTTAGCCATTCTTATATTTTGCTTGTTCTTATGTTATTGTATTTTTGCACACCTCTGTTGCTTGTGAAGCTCGCACACAAGAATTTCACTCGCATGTACTGTACCAGAATACCTGCACATGTGATGTGCAGAGATGGGCAGTAACGCGTTACTGCCCATAGTAAGGGATTACTATTGCAAAAACGGTAATTAGATTACCGTTACTTTCCCGTAGGAACGCTGCGTTACTGCGTTACTAAAACCGTGATATTTTTTTTTGCGAGAATGTCTCACGACAGTGACGTAAGCGAGTGCGCCGTTCGTGACAACAGCTGTGTGCAGATCAACAATGGATCATATATCGAGTGCAGAGAGAGTATGAGCGTGCAGCGTTTAAAGCGTGGAAGTACTGACCTTACTTTGAGTTTGATTCCATAAAAAGTGACAAAAACATTAGTGTCCGCTGTGCGTGGGAAGAAAACTTCTTTTTACAGCAAAAAACCCCTAAACTTCCAACAAGCACCGAGTAGCTACGACGTAATGGGAAACTCACAGAGAAACTCACAGAGAAACTCGCGGATTCTTCCACTGACCGCGGCACACCTGCACCAGGGTAAACCTCCGCCTACCCCACTCCTGCTTTACAGGTGAAAATAGAGCAACAGGACCGCTGAGTCTTTGACTTTATTTATTTTCTGCTGTGTTTTACTTGCATCTATTTCAAAGACTGAGTGTAAACACAAAAAATATTTTATTTTATGTGCTGGAATGTGCAGAAAATAGGTTTAACTGTTAAACTAATTTCTTCCAGTCAGAGAATGTTGCAGATAATTAAATGTTTGCTTGATGCATAAAGTTAAAAGATTAAAACTAATAAAACAAGTTTAAAAAGAGACTTTTCCATTTGATTACATTTTGTATGATGATTATGTAGAAAAAGTAGAATTGGGCTAAAAGATCTATCACTCTATCACCTCTTCAGGTTGTAAATCGTGTTTTTAAAAAGTAACTAAGTAACTAAGTAATTAATTACTTTTGAAAATAAGTAATCAGTAAAGTAATGGGATTACTTTTTGGGGGAAGTAATCAGTAATTAGTTACTGATTACTTTTTTCAAGTAACTTGACCAACACTAGTGATGTGACAATAAAAGTGATTTGATTTGATTTGAGATCTGGTTTTCTTTGCCAAATGATGAAAAAAGTGACCACCTTATAATTGGTTCACATTGACAGAATTTATTTGTCTTTGTTGGTCTCTTTATAAAAATGTCATGCCCTCTTTGTATTTCTCCAGTAGTTACTCTTGAATTCTGTTTCTATGCGATGTTGTTAACGTTTACTAACTGGTGTGAGTGCGGGGAAATGTTAGCATGCTCACACACTAGCTAAGCTAACAAGGCGCTGACTCAGTAAACCGCCATATTGATCACCATTGTTGCTCTACTTTACAATACCTCTGCTCCGGCTGTGAGTGCCCTCCCTCTCAGCCCGTACCCACCCTTTCAGGCACCACAGATCCCAACAGTGACATAGCGAGCCAGTTCGAGTTGGACTTTGCCCTCCCCCCAGTCCTCCAGTGCCAGTCTGGACACCTGGCGTGTACAGTCCAGCCTGTAACTTAACCAGAACTGGTTGTTGCCTCCTGTAAAATGTCATTTTTGTCTTTTTGATCCACTCGTCCATGCGTGTATGCAGAAGCATAACTGTGAAGATTAACATTTTAATAAACACCTGTCATGAACATACATGTCTTCTTCCCCAGGTGTGCACTAACTGCTGTGCTAGGCTCAGTTTGTGCCCAACATGCTGAGGTCCCCTGGGTTCCAACAGGAACCTGGCCATGGAGAAGGTGGCCAACTCTGTCCTCTTCCCCTGCATGCACGCTGCATAAGGGTTCACTGGGTTTATTATCATGTGTGAAATATCAGTGCATCACGAAGAGAAACTGCTCTTGGTTCGTCTATAGGATGTTCAGCTTGTTGGCTCTAGAGAGGACCAAAGGGTGCTTCCTTGTGATGAACACCTCACATCTGCATTTCCACAGCATGGAGCACAAATTATGTGTAGGATCTACAGCATGAGTTAAAATGGTAAATGGCTGTATTTGTATAGCGCTTTACTTAGTCCCTATGGACCCCAAAGCTCCTTACAGTACATTCAGTCATCTACACACTGCTGATGGCAGCTACATTGTAGCCACAGCTGCCCTGGGGCGCACTGACAGAGGCTGCTGGACACTGGCGCCACCCGGCAACAGGTGAAGTGTCTTGCCCAAGGACACAACGACCGAGACTGTCCAAGCCGGGGATCGAACCGGCCACCTTCTGATTACAAGACGAACTGGCAACTCTTGAGCCACGATCGCCCACTGATTTCCAAAGGCACGAAGAAAAAAAGCCCTCACTGTGTTTGAGTAATTAAGAGTTCTGATCTATGGGCTGATTTAGGAAACAGGATGAAAAAAATGGAAGAATCAGTTATTTAGAAGGAAAGGTAACTTACCAGTAAACAAATCACGCTTCTCCAGTCCTCTGCTGACATCACTGACTGTTACCAAATCACATGATCGAGTTCTGCTATATCTCATAGGATACTGTAACTGGGAATCAGGTATGATCTGTGAGGAATTTTATTTGTGTTAATCCAACTAATGTCATTAATCACATGTGCACATCATCCATCTGTATAAAGTCGGAGTTATTTGGAATTAGATCTTGGAAATTATATCTAATGATTGTAGAACAAAGTTCATTTCTTTTTGCCTGTGTGGTTTTCTGTAAATATACTTGAACAGGTCTAGTTACCACTTTTTTAAACCCTTACGGGCGATCGTGGCTCAAGAGTTGGGAGTTCGCCTTGTAATCGGAAGGTGGCCGGTTCGAGCCCCGGCTCGGACAGTCTCGGTCGTGGGCAAGACGCTTCACCTACCGCCTACTGGCGATGGCCAGAAGGGCCGATGGCGTGATATGGCAGCCTCGCTTCTGTCAGTCTGCCCCAGGGCAGCTGTGGCTACAACTGTAGCTGCCTCCACCAGTGTGTGGATGACTGGGTGTGTGAAGCGCTGTGGGGTCCCTAGGCGGGACTAGTAAAAGAGCTAAACAAATACAGGCCATTTACCTTACAAGGTAAAAGCACTGGGAATGTAAACCATTACAAACAACTTAGGGATCATATTGGTATTTGTCCTCTTTTAAACAACTTCAATAATTTTAAAAGTAAAAGATCAAGAGAAGAAGATAAGAAATGAAAGGAGAAAACCAGAAATTACACTCAGTTAATTACTTTCCATGGCATGTTTCTGAGAGCATACATGTTTCTGGGTCTCCTGTCAGGTTCAAGCAGCACCTTCATCCTCAGCTCTGCTGCTTCCGTCATCACCAGAACTCCTCCGTCAGTCCGTCACACCCGTGCTCCACCAACTCCACCGGCTGCGGTTAAACACTGTTCAAGTTCAAGCTTCTCCACCTTCTCCACCTTTAAGTCTCTACTGTTCTTCTCTGAACACATCTTCGCCCTCTCAGGTCCTCCGTCCATCACTCTCCACTTTCCAGCCTCTCAGAGCACACTTCCTTCCACCTGTCACATGACTCCTCTGTCCTTACTGATGTTATATTCATGTTTCTGTGAGGTGACTTTAAATCAAACGTATTATTATTCATGTATTTGGGAGGAAGCCGGAGAGAACACGAGAACACGGACAGTTCCCTGTTGTCATTAACAAATGTACTCAAACAGAAGCTAACCTGGCATCATAACTACAGTGCTGACTTTGGCCACACCCCCACTCACCTGTTGGTTTTCGCCCTGTGCTCACAAACACATCGATAAAAGCTAACGCTCCAGGATCTGTTTACATACTCATGTAAATATGCACATGTGCAAAAATGATGTTTACAGTAAAATGGGTCTCTTATGGATGATAAACAGATAATCCAAATCTCAGATTAGCTCATAATCTCTGATGATGTTAGCTATACAGGGCACATAAACAAGCTAAGTGACATAGTGAGACCTGAACAGTTTGCACTTTGGCTCATTAACATGAGAGATACAGCGAACTTGAATCTGATGATTTAACCTGTTGTAACGTTTGCAGTACACAGACGGTTCCAACTGAACTGAGCAAAAACAGCAAAACACAAAAACAGCTGCGTGAACGAAAAGGTCTTTGTTCTGTTTTTGAATGTACACACAGTCGTAACTGATCTCAGGTGAGCAGCAGCTTGTTCCAAAGAGCAGCAACTGAAAGCAGATCGGAGATCTGATCCTGGAGCAGCAGGTGCTGACCCCCACCCAGAGCTACCACAGGATGACCAAAGACGCGGCTTCAGTACTGTGTGGTCAGATTTCCATGGTAGAGTCAGCCGTTAATCGCTAATCATCAAACATCATGAATCAGACCCAATACCAAAATTACTTTTAAATACTTTATTGCAGGACAGTACTGCAGTACTCTGGGTACTCTGACCCACTGTGAGCTGTTACACCTCCACAGCTGGCAGGGGCTGTGCAGGGGTTTACCTGCTAATCCAGGTGTGGATGGCCGCTCCACCCTCAGAGGAACTCCTGGATCACTACCTCCTTCAGAGAGTGGGAGGACGCTTCCCCACGCTCGGCATCTCTCAGAGCGGTCAACTCATCCTGCAGCTGAGCCACGGGCCGGCCCAATTGGTACCCGAGGTCCACCAGCAGCTCCAGCAGCGGCGCTCTGTAGCGCGTCAGTCCGTAGCGCCTCACTGGAGGCAGCGCTCTCTGAGCGGCGGAGAACGCCCGCTCCGGTTCGTCCAGGTCCCGGTAGCAGACAGCGAGGGCGGCGAGGGCGGGCACGAGGAGGGTGGGCTTCTGCCAGGGCAGCAGCTTCTCCTGGATGTCCAGCACGGTCTGCAGCAGCTCTGCGGCTGGCCGGAACTGCCCCGCCCGGAGCAGGCCGTGCGCCCGCTGCTGCTCCTGCTCTGTGAAGAAAGCCGAGAAGCAAGGCGAGTGTCTGACGCAGCGCGTGGCGTACAGCTTCGCCAGGTAGTCCTGCAGCGCCAGGCGCCGCTCCCCGATGCTCTCGGGGGAGAAGTTCCCCGAGAGCATCTTACGAGGCAGCTGCACCTCCTCCAGCTCCTCGTCAAACTCCTCCAGCAGTTTGTGGTGGAAGCGGGAGAAGTCGCTGTAGCGGCGCTCCACCGAAACACGGCGGGAATCGAAGCTGCCAGAACGCATCACCACCACCTGGTAGAGCTGCAAACAAACAGAAAGAACCGTGACCTTTGACCTTTAAAGTTTAAAGTTAACTCTGCTGCAGCGCAAACAGCCAGTCAGAGAAACAGGCTGGACTTCCTGTTCCCTCTCAACGGTGAACCCACCGCAGGCGTCTTTTCTCTGAGACGTTATGCTGACGATTATATTCATTCATACAACACCGAATCACGACCGATCACCTCGAGGTGCTTTACACTGTAACATAAAGACTCTACAACCATACAAAGAAAACAGAGAACCCCCAACAGTCATGTGACCCCTATGAGCAGCACTTTGGCGACAGTGGGAAGGAAAAACTCCCTTTTAACAGGAAGAAACCTCCAGCAGAACCAGGCTCAGGGAGGGGCGGGGCCATCTGCTGTGATTGGTTGAGGTGAGAGAAGGAAGACAGAAGAGAGACAGAAGTTAATAATAACTAATGATTAAACACCCAGTGCATCATGGGAATCACCCAGCAGCCTACACCTATTGCACCATAACTAAGGGACTATGTGCTTCGTCCTGATGATGATGCTGTGTTTTGGTCCTCTGGGGCACCATAGACAAGCAGAAAGTTGCTGATGTGTCAGTTTGAATATTTCCTTCATTATGGAGCACATTAGCTTCTGTGACCGCACGGCATCGGTTACCTGCACTCATCAATGAACAGCTCCCTGACTGAGTTTTACATGTTTGAGGTTTAAAATGAACACACCTGACAGTGGCAGGCAGGGAAACTGTTGGGACCGCACAGCAGGTGGACAGGTGAGTGCAGGCAGGTGTGTTAAAGCTGGTCTTTGGGTTGCTTATTATCTCAAATATGTCTTCATATAAAGATTTCACTGCTCAGCCAGTGCCTCTTATGACCAGAGTTCACCTTTACTGCTTCCTGCTCCAACAGCCACACCTTTGGAAAATAAGCCCCTCCTCCTCAGGTTAAACTTTCACTTCCTGCGGGCTCACCTTCACTGAAAGTTAGCTGGGAACATTTACAGGTTAGCCGCTTTGCCCCTCATCCTCATCCTCTGTCTGAAAGAATCTCTTCTGATTGGCTGTCCCTCAAAAACAGAAGGTATTTCACCTCTATGACATCACAGGGATCCAAGAGTATAAAAACTGCTGAGCAGAGTGTTTGGAGTCGGCTGGTGGGTGTGTTTCGGTGTCTCACCACGTATTTGTGTAGCACGTGCTCGACGATGCGGGTGGAGGGGATCTCAAAGAGCAGCCGGACGGGTCGCTCTCGCTGCTTCACCGCCCTCCAGTTCTGCTGCAGCTCCTTAGTGGTTAAACTGGAAGAGCTGGGCAAGTCCTCTGAAACAGCAAACACAGCGAGTCAGCACCCACTGCTGGACTGGCACACCTGTGGAAAGGCTGCATTATTAGGGGCGGGGCCTCTTTGACTCTACGTGCTGCTTTAGCAGCTGCCAGCCTCTTTGAAACCCACCTCCCTACCAGCTCCTCTTTTCACTGTTTCTGACGTGAATCATTGGCTGCAAACACATAAATATCTGCCAGATTAAAGCTCAGCGTCACTGTTTACTCGGGTGGAGGTCTGAAATGTGAGTGAGACTTGACCTAAAAGTTTGACGTCTCAGTTCAGACAGAAGAATGAAGAAGAGGAAGGTTAAAGGTGAAAGATGACAGAACCTGGAGTCATTGTGTCCACCTCAGTCAGGTCTTGGGCTCCCTGCTGAGCTTCTGCCATCGGGTCCAAACTGCTGATCTGAGGCCAGAGAAGCTCGCTTATCCTCCTGATGTTCACTCAGTGATGGGCAGCTGTGTTTTCTGGCTCTGCTTCATCTCTTTTGGATTTTTTTATTCCTGTAAAGATCAAAGCTGCCAGTGTGGCTCCTGCAGGTGAGTGAGGGGTTAAAAAGGCCCAAGCGGGCCTGCCGAGCGTCGCTAACAGAAGAACGTGCTGCACGTTTGCGTGCTGACAGACGAGTGCAGGCAGGAGGAAGTCGACTTCAGCAAACATGCTGAAGAGGAAGTGAAATGAAAGACCAGTGTGTCGTAAATGGTGTGTGAGAGAGGTGCTTGTTTCATGGCTGCGGAGCAGCAGGCGGGTGGAGTTAGCTAGCAGAAAGCAGTGTTTTGCATGCAGCTCCTCTCTGCTCCTCTAGGGGGAGCTCTGAAAGCTCTTTAAGCTTTAATGTCCATCTGCAGGTGCACAGGCAGGTCAGAGGTCACAGGCAGACACCACTGAGTAGTCTTTATTAGATTTACCTTGACATGCTTCACAGTGTTAGAGAGGAACTCAGACGAGCCCTCTGAGCAGCTTTCTGTGACAGAGGGGAGGAAGAAGACCTCCAGCAGAACCAGGATCAGGGAGGCAGACGTGGTTCAGACGATGCTTGCTGCGGTTTAACAGGATAAATCAAGCTGTGACTCATCTGCACAGCTGAACTTTGACCTATGGTGCTCAGAAGGAACTGAGACTAAAGTAAAAATAAAACCAGTCTCAGTGACGGAAATAAAAATGAAAGCCAGACTTTAGAAAAACAGGAAACCTGACCACAAAACTACCCCCCCCCCAGCTGCGTGTCTCCACCCCTGCATGATCACGTGCCTGGCTCAGGGCGGCAGCAGGGCGCAGTTTTAGAGGAAGCACCTGCGCAGACTCGGTTCTTCTGCGCTGTGACGCTGATCAGCTGTTTCTCCGTCAAAGTGAAAGTAAAAGTGTTCTCGCTCGCGTCGCAGCTCCAGGATCAGCTGATCCGACAGGTTCGCTCTTCCTCCTCCGCAGGTGTCCTGGACACGGTGAGTCAGGTGCCAACATCACGGCAGCCCGAGCCGTTATTCCTCGCTCTTAAGGGCGATCGTGGCTCAAGAGTTGGGAGGTCGCCTTGTAATCGGAAGGTTGCCGGTTCGAGCCCCGGCTTGGACAGTCTCGGTCGTTGTGTCCTTGGGCAAGACACTTCACCCGTTGCCTACTGGTGGTGGTCAGAGGGCCCGGTGGCGCCAGTGTCCGGCAGCCTCGCCTGTGTCAGTGCGCCCCAGGGTGGCTGTGGCTACAATGTAGCTGCCATCACCAGTGTGTGGATGTGTGGATGACAGGTTGTGTAAAGCACTTTGGGGTCCTTAGGGACTAGTAAAGCACTATATAAATACAGGCCATTTACCATTTAATAACCGCGTGGGAGGACACGGTGGAGAGGTGATGGAAACACAGTGGCTGTAAAAGGAAGCAGGTCGCACTGCCCTAACCCGGCATCACCAGAGAGATGCCGAAATTAAAGGATGATTTATTCATTAAGGGAACAAAGTGATCAAACCTACCTGCCTGTGTGCAAAAGTAACTGCCCCATAAACCTGATAACTGTTTATTGTGTTTGAGTTGGTACAGCATTTAGGAGAGGAAGTTCAGTAGAATACAGTAAAATGCAGTAGAACATGCATCGGTTTTGACAGCAGGCAGCTGATGGCGTGCTCACCGTGCCCACTTGCACCAAACAGGCTCAGACACTGATGTCCACTTTTCTGTAAATAGTTATTATCTGACCGACTCTTCCTGCTCCTTTATTTGTGAATGCTGCACAGAGCGAGCGTGGTGGAGGTCTCTGTTTCTTCATTTCATTTTAAATACAGACGTTCAAATATTCTGGTAAGCTCTGGTTTCTGCTCTGACTCTCAGCAGCTGAAAATGACAAGCCAGCGAGCTGAAGATGCCACGGAAACCAGCGAGGTGTTCCAGCTGCTGGAAAAGTACTGCAGCAAGAGGTCAAAACAGCGCTCACCTGAGATGGCAGTGAGGACGATTGCTGCCCGCCGTGTGAAAGGAAACGTCCCAGGTTGGTTTGAACTGTGAGCACGCAGCTGGTGCTTCCTCCTTCCTCTGCTCACCAACACGGGAAAGATTCTCTGTGGGTCTTCTGATGTGCTCACCTGTGTGCTCACCTGTGTGCTCTCTGGTCAGTTATCTTTCCTCAGGGTCCAGCTCCCAGTGCAAGTTTCCAGAAGTCTCTGGAGGTTGTACTTGATGGAGAAGGTGAGTGAACAGGTGTTTCTCTGACGTCCTGTCCGTGTCGAGGCTCAGACTCATCACGCCGACCGCTCAGTTTGTTTCTCAGGTGAGTCTTCCACCTGTGATGAGGTGCACAACAGGACGCTCAGTACCTCAGCGCACACGGATGGTGAGTGTCCAAAGCGGCAGCAGGACGCTTGTGTGAAGGTGAGAATGTCGGAGTCCTTTTACTCTGCCTGTTCTAACGAGGCGTCTCGCTGTGCCGCAGACATCGTCCAGAGGCTGGTAGAGCTGATCAGAGCGGAGGGAGACGACATCGACAGGAAGGTGAATCAGACGCGTAGATGGCTGCGGCAGGTAGGCAGCTCAGTACTGAACACCGGTGTATTTCTGTCAGATCAAACAGAACCTGGACCTCCAGCAGCAGCTCAGAGACCTGGACTATGACATGTTCAAGGAGCTCACCTCCAGCGTGCAGAGCCTGGTCCACCCGGCGGAGCGGGCGGCACCCTCTGAGGTTCACATTCAGAGGCAGAAGATCGCTCTGGTCTTCGAAGTGACCAGCAGGCTGTCAGCCACGAGTCTGGTCCACCAGAGGAGGGTGCTGAGCTTTGGAGAGCGGTACATTCAGGAGAACCACTCGGCTTGGGTGGAGCAGCACAGAGGCTGGGTGAGCATGAAGATGTGTTAGAACGTGAACTGTTAACTTTCACTGATGTTGAAGCGATTTCTGTGAAATGAAAACGATTTCTGGGTATGTTGTCTCTGTCCAGGCTGAAGCTTTCAGCATCGACTGAGCCGCACGAACCTCAGAGGAATCTCCAGGTGGAGGTCACCACGCTGTCAAAGTTCAAGTATTTGAGCCATATTTGTTTTGTAAAAGTAGAATTTTTTAAAATAAACTTTTGAAAAACACACATGCTGACTGAGTGTCACTGACAGTCTTTGTAAACTGAGAAGTTCTTACACCCATCAAACTCTCGCTCCGCCTTCCTGGACGGTCAGTGACCTCGCAGCAGCCATGTTACTGGTCACACGATGTCATTACAAATGCTCCAAAAGGCTCCAACAGCACAAACGCGGTGCAGAGCTCAGCCAAGCAGCTACAGCCACCTGTGTCACCATCCACCTGTCAGTCAAAGAGGCCACGCCCCTAACAATGCAAACTTTCAATCAGCTACAGAGACCAAACGGTTTGTGTATCAGACTGTAAACATGTTGATCTTAACACAGGAGTCTATGAGTGCTGACTTCATTCAGTTCAATTCAACTTTATTTATACAAATCACAACAACAGTCACCTCGAGGTGCTTTATATTGTAACCAGACCCCACAATAACACATACAGAGAAACCCCAACAATCATATGACCCCCTATGAGCAAGCACTTTGGCGACAGTGGGAAGGAAAAACTCCCTTTTAACAGGAAGAAACCTCCGGCAGAACCAGGCTCAGGGAGGGGCGGGGCCATCTGCTGTGATTGGTTGGGGTGAGAGAAGGAAGACAGGATAAAGACATGCTGTGGAAGAGAGACAGAGGTTAATAACAGATATGATTCAGTGCAGAGAGGTCTGTTAACACATAGTGAGTGAGAAAGGTGACTGGAAAGGAAAAACTCAATGCATCATGGGAATCTCCCGGCAGCCTACGTCTATTGCAGCATAACTAAGGGAGGATTCAGGGTCACCTGGTCCAGCCCTAACTATATGCTTTAGCAAAAAGGAAAGTTTGAAGCCTAATCTTGAAAGTAGAGATAGTGTCTGTCTCCCGAATCCAAACTGGAAGCTGGTTCCACAGAAGAGGTGTTTCTGTGCCGTAGCCTGACTGTGACACATCGTGAACGTTTCAGTCTGTCGTCACAGTCCACTGAAACTAAAAGTCAACCACCTGATTTCTTTATTTTACCAACAAAAACATGTCTTTAGTTTCTGTTATTTGTTAATGATCCTTCAGAGGGTTGTCTCTTTACTTTTAAGTGTTTATGAGTCACATCTACCTCTTTAAAACCCTTTCACCTCTTTCATGAGACCAAACCGTGTGGAAGGGGGTCGGTTTAAAGGAAACGTCCCAGTTTAAACCGTGACGC
This sequence comes from Rhamphochromis longiceps, assembly GCF_057381845.1. Classification (NCBI taxonomy): domain Eukaryota; kingdom Metazoa; phylum Chordata; class Actinopteri; order Cichliformes; family Cichlidae; genus Rhamphochromis; species Rhamphochromis longiceps. Next base: position 71,259,415 of record NC_140563.1, read on the forward strand.
TGCAGACATTGGCGGTCCTAGCCTGTTTGGAGCGCTGGGCAAGCACTCCCTCTGCCCCCCCCCCCCCCACACACACACACACACACACACACACACACACACACACACAGGCAAAACATATTAAGGATTGTACATTAACATAAAACTGTTGTACACACACACACATATGGAGAGAGAGAGAGTATGCATAGTATGCAAACAGCTACCAAACAGCCATCATAATTCGTCATACAATGAGAACAGGACAAATCAACAACTGACAATGACTGATTACTATTAAAATCTTTAACATAATGTATTGTTTGGAGTTTAGTCTGTTACTGTTGCTATTTTTACCATTTCTTCTTGGAGCAACTGTAACTCACATATTTTCCTCAGGGATTAATAAAGTGTTCTGATTCTGATTGGTTCAGGATGACCTGCCATTATCCAATCATACATCTGCTTACCTGCATCTGTTGCTCGTTTCTCCTCCTCTTCTTTTCTCTTTTTTCTAAACTGAGCTCCTGATGGCTTTGAACTTTTCTTGTCCATCTTGGTTTTAATTTTGCACTCCAGCATGAACACAAATCCCCCAACCCGAGGATCACAACATGATCTAAGAGACCCTAACACACCGACACCTTAGTTCACAGACTCCCTTTGTCTAAGGTGCATTTCTGGGATTTCACACAACCCAGGATTCAGATCATGAATCCATGATGGGCTTGGATTTACATCATTATGAATGAAATGTGCTTTATTTGGAAGCAGCAGGGCCCCTCCCCTTTCCACAGGTTGTGTGACACTTTAAATCATCAAACTGTAAATTTTAAATTGTTATTGATCCTTTACCCCGAGTCCTAAAGTGTATATTTATTTTCTTACTCCTCTTTGTTTCCTTGCACTGCTGTAGCTGGAGCCTCGTCGTCTCGTCTCTATATGCTGGACTGTCTGTAGCGGAGATGACAATAAAGTTTACTTTGACTTCAGCAGCGAGCACGCGCACCGAGGGCTCTCGCGCTCACTTTTCACGTACAGAATTTCGAAAAAACATCGGTGCAGATTATACGTCTGTATCAGGATGTCTGGTGTTTTCGTGTTTGTTGGTTTGTTTTTATTTTGTTTTATTTTGCGAGTTGGTTATTAGATGCTGCTCCCCGCCGATCTCCTCCCTGTGGCGCAAGCAGCAGGCGCACCTCGCAAACGGAGGGCGCCCTTACTCCCAGCAAATGGGCGATAGAAAACCGATCAGTGCCTGTGACATTCCCAGTATGCGCTGGCTGATGTTGGGGCAGCATGAGCATTTTTTTTTTTTTTTTGCCGATGCCCGTGATGCCGCCCCCCACCACGATGCCGCCCGGGCAACCGCCCGTGTCGCCCGTATCTAAAACCGCTACTGCATGCAGAAGCTGAAAGGAGGTGACTCGGTAAAAGAAGGAAAATCACTAAGTAGGAATTATTAGTCCGAAGAGCCAGGGAGGGACTTTTTTCTGGGCTCATCAGAGGATCTAACAGAGCAGGAAGTAAACACCTGTGTCAGGCTCTTTTAGCCACGTCACTGACAGTAAAAGTTTTATTATGTTGGTTCTGATGAGTTTCAGCTGGATGTGTTCCAGGCTACGTCTTTAAATCCAGTTTGAAATGCTGCTGCTGTAGGAGGTCGCACGTTTTGCTTGCTCTTCATCACTTTTAAAAACTCGGCCTAAACTTTTGGCGCTGTGCACAATCGTGCGCCGCCGTATTTTGCAGACATGTCCTCGCCGTCTCAGCTCTTCAGGTCACTCATTACAGGTCGCACCTCGTACTCACCTTTCAGGTCGTAGCACCTACTATTTGTGAGCATCTCCCCTTTATTATCAACTCTGAGGCTTGTCATCATGTGCTTTCTTTCTCAGTGTAACCATCACCCAGTGTTTAGTTGTAGGTTGTGTACATTTACTTCATGTCTTATCTGTGTTTAGTCGTCAGTCTGGTCCCTGTGTTGGTTTACCTTTCTGTTGGTATTGAAGTGTCACCTGTTCTGTTAGTTCCTGTTTTATTTTGATACTTCTTTGTGTCGTGTGCAGTTCTGCTTCATTAGTCACATTCAGTTCACTTGTGTTCCCCAGGTGTCTCCACTTTGCCCATTCGCTTTTGTGAATTTAAACCCTTTGTCTGCATCCTTTGTCGTGTTGTTCCTCATATTCCTGCTGTCTAACCTTAGTTTCATGTTTATTCTCTTCTTCATAAGTTCCCAGTAACAAAGTTGAAGTACTTCCACATCTCATCTCCTTCGTCCTGCACTCTGTCTGAACATGGTTAAAAGAGAGAGGGCACTTCTCCTTTCTACGAGCAGCAGATTCAAACCTGGCTTAAAGCTGGGCATGGGGCCATGAAGCCTGGAAACAGGATCACGTCCCACCGACACAAACTCACTGAAAAGCCAATTCTGATGGAATGACTTTGAGTCTCGGTTAAAAGTCAAACATCTCTCGAACACCCTAAAGCCCCCAGCTGTTCCCCACCCACAAACATCTGGATGACACACTGAGTTTGTACCATGGTGGGGGTGAGTGTCAGAGGACTTCAGCAGACTGTAACCTTGGACTAAAACCACAGGTAGCCCCACCCGTCGGACGCCCTCTGCTCGTGCAGGCATGATGCTCTCACTGCAGGTAAAAATGAAGACACAGAGACCTGCGACACTCGGGAGCTTTAATGGTCCATCATTTACAGGCGTGTACAGAAGCAACACAGGAGCACAGGAAGTTCAGTCAGCCGCGGCCAATCAGCTGAGAGCGCCGCCTGTTCAGTCCACAAATCACACAAACCCTCAGTCAGATCACATGACTCACTGATGCTCTATAGTCACGAGACCTCAAAGCTCATCAGAGGGGAGGACCTTCAGACGGAGCGTTCACACCAAGCACGAAGGGAAGCTTTCACGCTGTGACATCGAAAACGAGACAACAAGAAGAGAGGCGAATGCGTTTTGATCCAATAAACAATGTATTCACCCGATCCTGCTGGCAGGAAGTATGGCGAGAGCTCAGACGGACGCCAGAGGAATCGCAACGCGAATGAGGCGGGAGTCGCACGATTTCGCTTCTTGTTCACTTTGAGCCAAACTGTGGATCCATCACACAGCTGAGAGAGTGCCATGGTTGCCTGTGCAGTTTGGCGCCAAAGTAAAGGAGAAACAAGTTGTCGAGGCAAAAATTTACCAAAAGTTCATTTCTACGATGGATGGCGGTTGGCTGAAGGGGGTTTTGAAAGAGGTGAGTCAATGTGCGAGGGTCTTATTGGACATCCTTCTTACTCACGACATCTTGCTCTGATGAGCTGATCGTACTGAGCTAACCGCCGCCATGCTTTTCAGCAGTTCAGCCCGAAATGCAGCGAAAGAGACGGGATTCAGACGAACGTAGACGGCTTGAAAGTGTCAAAAACAGGCCTTTGACTCTTTGCAGGCAGTCAAACGGAGCAACACGGGGACGTGAATGCTGCACACAGCGAGGTGAAACTTTGCTCTGTGGTTCGTGTGAACGCAGCTTTGGATCGGCGTGGGAAGCCTTACAGGGAGCGTTCCTCGTCCTGGATCTGCCTTCATGAGGAAACACCTGCAGATGCTTGGGCATGGTCTCGGTGACCTTTGACCTGGTCAGTAAGTCGTCATTGATGGATTCGTGGCGCTGTGATACAGACTATGAGCCGGTATGATAGCTAATAACTTCCTGTGGTTGCTACATTGGACTCAGAGGCGTAGATGGACGCGTGATGGCGGCTGATGTTCTGCAGAAGCTTGGTGGTGCGTCCCCAGCTTCAGATGCCCATATAGGTGTTCATCTTCCCCAGGGCGTCGCACACAGTGGTGAGGTCGCTGCGCAGGTCCTGCACCACGTCCTCGATGCTGCGGGTGTCTTTGAGCAGGTCGACGCTCTGAGTGTACGGGTTGTAGTACACCGAGAACGGGCGCTTTATCGTCTTTGCAAACTCTCTGCGGGAAAGGAAGCACGCACGCACAGGAAGTCACGGCGGGCTCGGTCCAGGCAGGAGTTTAGTTCCTGTTCAGACTTTAAAACATTCACGATGCGTTCAGTGACTACTCGCTGCTTACCTCATCTTCTCCTTGGCCTCCTCGAAGCTCTCCGACACGAAGTAAACCTCTTGGAAGGTGGTGATGAGACACTCCTGGTTGCAGGTCGTCTTCGGGTCAAACATCTTTACACATGCCTTTTCAGACAGGGCATGCTGGGAAAAACATCAGCAGACAAACATCACTTCCACCGTGCGTGTGTGCGTCTGTGTGTGCGTGCGCGTATGTGCATTGTGTGTGTTACCCTCAACTCTCCAATAGACGACAGTAAACCGGCTCCATAAGCTCTCAGCTGACCGTCCTGTTTGCACAGTCCGAACTCGATGGTGAAGAAATAACACTGAAACACACGAGGCTCCATCACTGATTGATCACTGATTGGTTCCTTTAAAAACTGGTTTCTATGGCATCATGTCCAAACCTCTGTGTTAGAGACATCAGCTGTTCAGATGGCCTGTGCTTTCATGTAATATCATTTTGCACCACAGGGGGTGTAACCACGCTAACCCTCACAAACAGAAGCTCTGAGCAGCAGCTGGGTGGGGCTTCTGTCCCATCTCTGTGATGTCATGGAGATGTATGACTATAAAAAACTGTGTGAAACTGAGTCTCTAGAGCGCATGTCTTTGCGTTGTTGATTCTGTTTTGTACTGAGTTACAGGGCTTCAAAGTAACTGAGTACTTTTACTCTGTTACTCTAACAGAACAGATCCACTTTAAAGTGATGCTGTAAAGTTAAAACATGTTGGTGATGAAACATGTTCTTCTAGCGCCACCATCAGGTGACACTTCATCATTACATAAGGTGAGAATAGGACTCTCATCGTTCTCAAACAAAACATGAAGAAATAATTTTCGAAATTAATATAATTAACGTGTAATAGGGTGTAAAATATTTAATCTCATACAGCTGCTATTTTTAGTACCATTACTCTTAAAGAGATATTTATTTATTATTTTACTGGCTTATTTCAATTTCTTTTATCCTAAGTCTTCCGTAAACCTCCCACAGCTGGATTCGAACCTCTGCAGCGTTACCATGATGATGAAACTCACTGTGGCGAGTTTCTGAACGTCCTCGTCAGACGCTCCCAGGGAGGCCAGACCGATCTCCTGAGAGAACTGGGCAAACTTTGGATCAGCCAGTAGGGGGACGTGACCCAGCAGCTCGTGACACGTATCTCTGAGAGGAGGAGGAGGAGGAAAGATGGATCACTACAACTACTGAATACACAGAGTGGATTTCACCTCTTTGTCTGCGTGATGCTGAGCTGGAAATCATCAAACTCATCAAACTAGAGATGGATGAAAGGTGGATGTGAGGTGGAGGTACTCACGGCTCGGGGGTGTAGAGCGGGTCGGTGCTGTGCCGGATGTACTGAGTGCAGTTGAAGACTCTGTAGGCCAAACCAGCCAGGAAGTCTCTGGGAGACAGATAACCTGCCACCGGGCGAACGGTGAAGCCAGAGCGCTCTGAAACACACAGGAAGCCACACAGGAAGTGAGGTCATCATCCTGTTCAGCTCTGGCCCGTTCTCATCCATCAAAAAACATCACCGTGGAGGGATTATGTCATCAAAGAGGCGGGGCAGCCACCAACAGCGCTTCATGTTTCAGCAGAACTTCTGGAATCTGTAATGTGACTCATGGGTCACCTGAGTCCAGGTGAACGTGTTCAGAGAGACGTACCTCTGAGGAATAGTGAGACGTCCTCCAGCTGCGGGATGTTGTCCTCTCTATAGCCACAGTGCTCAGTGAGCAGCGGCAGGTTCTTCAGGTACTCTTTGCAGGCGTGAGTCGGATACAGTTTGGTCAGCTCTCTGAACACCACGCCCCACGTCTTCACCTCCTCCTCCGTGTACTCGATACGAGGGATGGGCTGCCCGCTGTGGGGGGAGGGGCACGCGAGACGTGAAACACGTGAGAGGTGAAACACGAGAAAACACGACGAACGGACGAACATACTTACAACTTATAATTCATGGCCACTTCCACAAAGTACTTCCTGCGCTGGCGATAAACATTATCTTTAAACCCCTGACAGGAAGGAAGAGGACACACAGTCAGAGTACAGATATCCCATCATGCCCAGCTTTCTGCCACCTCTGCGTGCACCTATGGGCTGCTCGCAGCTTTGCTGCCACTCGTACGTCCCACCAAGAAAGGCTGAATTCTGACACGTTAGCTGGACCTCCTCCAGTGTGTCGAAGCCCCAAAGACGAATTTATTTTGTGTGGATCGAAGAGCGGGCAGGTGTGTGTAAAAAGCCCCGCCTCTTCCACGTGAGGGGGCAGATGAGCAGCACATTGAACTCAGCACCTCAACCTGTGGGGAGGAACTCATTCTGCAGGTCTCACTTCCTGATCTATGCCACCTACAGGCTGGACAGCTGCAGACTCAGTTAAAGTTTTCCTCTTGAATGAAAACAGCTATAGGAGGTCCAGAGGTGAACTCAGAGATGAGCCCGAAGACCCGAAGGAGAAACTTAACACCCTGACCTGCACACAAAGGCCCTAAACACTGCAGTCTGGCCCCCTCTTTGTCTCGAATGCAAGATGAACTCACGTTGCAGGCATCTGTGAGCTGTTCTTTATAAATAAAGTTGAACTGAAACGACTCACGGGATGGTCGGCGTCCAGCTCGGACCCGTACATCAGCACTCTGTGAGAGCACTGATCCAACTCGGAGATCTTCATGGGAAACCAGGGAACCTCGTCTTCATCTGAGAAGAACACAGAGAAGTCTCACAACGCTTAAACACTGCGGCCTGTCAAACCTTTACATTCTGTATGATAGCTTTTCATTTCACAGTGTTGTCCACTACCTGCTGTTAGTGTCTGTTAGCCTCTGTTAGCTGCAGTTTTAGCTGCTTTTAGCTTGTGTTGGCTGCTTTGTTAGCCTCTGTTAGCCTGTGTTAGCTGCAGTTTTAGCTGCTTTTAGCTTGTGTTGGCTTTTTTTAGCCTCTGTTAGCCTGTGTTAGCTGCAGTTTTAGCTGCTTTTAGCTTGTGTTGGCTTTTTTTTAGCCTCTGTTAGCCTGTGTTAGCTGCAGTTTTAGCTGCTTTTAGCTTGTGTTGTCTGCTTTTTTAGCCTCTGTTAGCCTGTGTTAGCTGCAGTTTTAGCTGCTTTTAGCTTGTGTTGGCTGCTTTTTTAGCCTCTGTTAGCTGCAGTTTTAGCTGCTTTTAGCTTGTGTTGTCTGCTTTTTTAGCCTCTGTTAGCCTCTGTTAGCTGCAGTTTTAGCTGCTTTTAGCTTGTGTTGGTTGCTTTTTCAGCCTCTGTTAGCCTCTGTTAGCTGCAGTTTTAGCTGCTTTTAGCTTGTGTTGGCTGCTTTGTTAGCCTCTGTTAACCTCTGTTAGCTGCAGTTTTAGCTGCTTTTAGCTTGTGTTGGCTGCTTTGTTAGCCTCTGTTAGCCTCTGTTAGCTACAGTTTTAGCTGCTTTTAGCTTGTGTTGGCTGCTTTGTTAGCCTCTGTTAGCTGCAGTAGCTTGTGTTGGCTGCTTTTTTATCCTCTGTTAGCCTGTGTTAGCTGCTCTTTTACAATGTGAAAATGTCAAAACTGTTTATCAGGGGAAAAGTGTGATTTTTAGGACACTAACTGGCAAAATGTGACAATATCAGGAATGAATGAGCGAGTTTATGCATGTTTTCATGTATTAGCTCCCTGACTTCAGCTCAGGAGATGAACTTGAGCTGCGGAGGAAGACAATATGATTTTGCTTAGATGTCGAAGACTTTCCTTCCTGTTTTTGTTTCTTTGGTGAAGGGGACGCCTTCTCCAGTGGTAAAACAGGCGTGGTCATTTAAATATCGCTCCACGGCACGTGAACACCTACGACTTCTCTTCTCCTCCACCTTTGCCGTTTTATGCACGTGGCTAGAAACTGGCCACTTTAGTCAAAACAAGATGAAGAGATCCAATCAGAACTAATCAGGTACTACAGAAAAGGTGGGGTGAGTGTGAAGTGATCCAATCGGAAGTGACCTCATTGTGCAGCGTTCCATCTGCTCCTGATAAACAACGAGGGAGGGGCGGTTCAGCCCACTCCCATGAAAACGTAACAGAAGAGGGAGAGAAGAAGAGACGCGGTCTTTGTAAACATCGTGGAGAATCACTCACCGCTCAAAACACAAATTTTACATTTTAGATTTGAGTCACTGAATCAACTTCAGATTACGTCTGCTGTAATCGCATCACATTTAGTTGACTAAAACTAAAGCAGTAGCTGTTAAGACAAAAGCAGAAAGCCTCCAGAAATCCAGGTGTGCGCCTGAGCGCGCTCATACCTGCTTCAGCACACCACACATGTGCTGGCGTATTGAAGGACACGATGTTGACGTGGTCTTTGAGATGCTCCAGCAGCTCGTTGAACTCTTTCTTGCTGCAGCTGCAGTCTGCAAAGATCTCCACCTCGTTAGGAACTCGCTTCGACATCCGAGACTCGATGTGGTTCAGGTTCACATGCTTCTCCTGCAGGAGGACGCGAGGACAGAGAGGGTGAAGATGGAGGTGGGGCAGAGGTTCAGGCGTGATCTGTTTTTGAGGGCTTCCTGACCTGAAACAGTCTGAGAGCTTTGACCAGACAGCCGACCTCGTTCTTCAGAGAAAACACCACTGCCGTTTTCCCAGAATCCTCTGTGCCCTCTTTGTCCGGCTTCTCGTTGATGGGACAGAAGGACGGACGCCTCGACTGACAGCAACAACACAAACATGACAAAAAACGTGAGGTTATTGTGACAAAATGAAGCGTTTCAATCAATCAATCAAAGCTTTATTCGCCACATGAAGGTTGCCCTGCAGTGAAATGGGACCGCCCCCCCCCCCAAGCTTACACACACAACAAAGACATCACATGGGGATACAAGTCGGAGATCGGTAGCGTTACAGAAAAACACTGAAATATACACTACAATGGGAAAGTACAAGAGGAAAAAAAGAGACCTCTACTCATGCTGTGCTTCCATGGTAGGACAGCACAAGAACAGGAAACAAAAAAACTCCTCTGCACAAAAAGCACATAAATGTCCACAGTACAACTCTGTGAAAGACATGACAAGCCACAGGATTGGGTGGGGGGTGAGGAGTAATCTGAAGCGAACACAGCAGCCGCCCTGCACAGCGCTACCATTCCAGCGCGGCACACAGACCCGCCGTGTTCCCCCGCAGGAAACAAGCATCGAAGGCGTTTGGAAAGGGAGGGGGATGAGTGCGTGCTTATCTCTTGGCGAAGGTGGTCGCACTTTTCTCCTCTCCTCCTTCCCCTTATCTTCCCTGCTTAGCCTCTTGTGTCCTTGTCTTGTCTCGTGTGCATTACTTTCCCTGGAACAGTCTCTCACTGTCGTTCTCTAAAACCTAAAAGAGGAATTATGGATTTGATCAACTGGTCTCTGAATGCTATTGACACCCTTTTCTCAACGAGAAGTCTGGGCTCGGGAGAGCCCGAGTGCCCTGGAGGGACTTTCCCTGCCGGATACACGATGGACGGGTGGCAGAATCGGAGGATCATGTGCCTGGCGGGACTGTCGATCGAGGACGCTGAAGATATCTACCTATTCGGAACCATGATAACAGGGTTCTTGCTGATCTGAGCTGGCTTGGCCCTGGCTTATCGGAGAATTATGAGAGCAGAACCAGCTGTTCAAACCCCCCCCCCCCCCCCCCCCAAGGCTGCTCGCTGGAATCGAAGCGATGGGACGAGGCGCGACCTCTCACAACGAACGCAGCATGGCTAACACCTTGGAGACGCTTACAGCTGCCGTGAAGACTCAATAACACCATTGAGCATATATTGGGATACATCAAAGAGAGGCCTGCTCAAAATGAGACCCTTGAGCGAAAGTTGGATCACATCGCAGAACGGCTCACTGCAGTTGTGGGGTCTCAGAATCACAAGAATGATAACACCACGGAACAGAAGTTTGATACCATCATGGGGAGGCTCTATGATGTTACTTACGCTCCATGATGTTGTCATTCTTTTGCTCAAAGAGCAGGTTCTGAGAACTCACGACTGCAGTGCACTTCCCCAAGATGTGATCCAATTTGCGCTCAAAGGTGTTATTCGAGCGAGCCCCTCCAGATGTAATCCAGTTTTTCACTCAGAGGTCTTGTTCTGAGTATTCATGGCAGCCGTGCGTTCTCCAAGATCTTATCCATGCTGCACTCAATGAGCCCATTTTGAAAAACTCACGCCTCGTCCCATCGTTCCAATCCCAGCGGGCAGCCTTGTGGGGGTTTGAACAGCCGGTTCCGCTTCCTTAATTCTTCCATAAGTCAGGGCCAAGCCAGCTCCGATCAGCAAGAACCCTGTTATCATGGTTCCGAATAGGTAGATATCTTCAGCACTCAGGCTCACCCGAGCCCAGACTTCTCGTTGAGAAGGGGTGTCAATTGCATTCAGAGACCAGTTGATCAAATCCATAATTCCTCTTTTAGGTTTTAGAGAACAGACTGTGAGAGAGTGTTCCAGGGAAAAGTAATACAAAAAACACGAGACTAGACAAGGACATAAGAGGCTAAGCAGGGAAGCTAAGGGAGAGGAGGAGGAGGAGAGGAGAAAAGTGCGACCGCCTTCGCCGAGAGCCAAAACAGATGTTTAGAAGCATCAACCAATCAGGCCTCTGACTATGCGATGGAGGTCTCATTAGCAGGGGCGGATCTAGAGAAATTTTCTTAGGGTGGCAAAGAAATCAAATGGGGTGGCAAAATCAAAGCCTCCCCCCCCCAAACACTCATGCAGGTGGTTACATGTGGTTACATGATTCAAATGCAGTAAGTATGCACGTTTTTCATATAAATATAGTCGATAACTTAATTATTGTCTGTAGCCCACATGATTACACACTTTAGTTACATAAAACGTGAGTTTTGATGCTATGTACTGTATAGCCTGTATGATAAATAAATATGTAGCCCAATAAGTATAAACTCCAGAAAGCTACACAACATGGGGCGCTTCATTTACAAACACAAGTCTAACTTAAGTTTCACTGTTTTTGTTAGAAAACAGTCACATTGTTGCAGCTTAAATTACACAAAATGTCAGAAATCTGCACCGTCATGAACAAACATCTAAACCTCATTTTTCATGATTTGTTGGATGAACCCTGAGGTCTGAAATACAACCGGCGATGTGTGACTCCTTTGAGTTTACGTTTGTATTTCACCCTCAGATTGTTTCATTTCATTTTTTCTTTTCAGCTCAACTGAATTTATTTATTTATTTTTTTTACTTTCTTTTTATTGTTTTTCTTTAAACATTATACGGGGGGGGGGGGGGTAACAACAAAACAAAACACCAAAACAACAACAACAACAAAAAGATAAATACAACAGGTAGGATAACAAAACAAACCCATGTTGGATCTCCTTGTTTCTACAGTTTGATCATTTCTCATTATCAGTGTGTTGGTCTTTATCCTGTTGGGTTTATGTACTCAGTCCATTTCTCCCACTTTTTATGGTATTGATCTTCCTGAGTCCTTATTCTGTAGGTCAATTCTTCCATTGTTTGTATTTCATCTATAATTTTGATCCATTCGTCCTGTGATGGTGGGTCTATCTTGTTCCATTTTCTTGTAATTGCCTTTTTACAGGCAAAAAACAACTAAATTCAGCTCAACTGACTTTAGTTGTTTTTTTACTGTAAAAAAACACAGACATGTTGGGTAAATGTTTATAACTTGAAATGCAAATATAAAACGTACATTTTATAAACATAAACAACTATTTATCTAAAAATGCAGCCAATACACCGTTTGTTTCATTTTCTACAACCATTTAAAAATATTACTAAAACTAAAATGAGAGAACAATCAGATGTGGCAATAAGATGCCCCACAAATGATGTGTGCCAGTAAAAACAAGTTTGTCCACCAAAAGACAGAAGAGCACAGGGACAAACCTGCAGGCCCGACAACAGCAGGTGTATCACTCCGCTGGTTTTCTACTTAGTGACAGTGTTTACGTTGCAAATGTGCCTCTGACAGTCATTAGCGCCCTCACTGACACACTAAACAAAACGACTACACAACAGAACGACTACACAACACACTAAACGTCACAAATCTGCCACATCTAAACTCTCTCTCTCGCTCTGTCTCGCTCGCCCTGTTACCGTCACTCCCCAAACTTTTCCCTCTTCCTAAACAACCAAATCCCACATGTTGACTTTTTTTAAAATTGGTCGACATGGTGCATTTTTCCACCAATAAGAAAGAGGTGGCTTTTTTCCTTTCTTTCCTGTTTTCGTGCTGTCCTTACAAAACGCTTAAAACACACACGTGACGACAGTATTTAGAACGAAGCGTGGCTGATATATATGATCATAACTCTGGATTTACTGGCCTGTAATTAAAATTTAAAAACTTTGAAGTCCGAACTTTCAATGTGGCTGAAACAGAGACTCAGCGTGGCTGCAGCTTGTTGCTGTGTCAGCTTACATCAGTCATGTGATCTGGAGGTGCAGCGTGTCCGTGGACCACAGAGGGTTAATAACACTCACCTTCCTTCCATTTCCACAGTGTAACATCCACCCACCTGTGTAAAATCCAAAATTCCCATGGTGTTGTTCAAAATGTGCTCTGGCACGATCATGAGCATCGCTTGCTGCTGAAAACAAGAAAAAAGCCGGTCCTGCTATGGGCTGAACCATTTGTTACTGGTGCAGGGGGGGGACACTATGCAATATATTCAGTTTTAGCATTTATATTCACTGCTGACTGTAACTACGCTCAAACTGTTAATGCTGTCTTACTTTAATAAACAACACTGTCATATGCAAAACTGGGGTGGCAAGGGATCATTTTAGGGTGGCACTTGCCACCCCATGCCACCCTTCTAGATCCGCCCCTGCTCATTAGGCCCTCCCATGAACCTCCTCTGAGCTCTTCTCCTCCTGCCTGCAGCTTCTCCCTTCACCTTTCCTGTGGATTTTAATGCCACCCTGCACCTGAGGGGGCGATAGTGAGTCAGCCCTCAGTCCAACGGGACAGGAAGCAGCACCTCCAGGTCCAAGAGGAGCGTGCAGGCAGGGTGGAGTGGGTGGAGAAAGAGTGTCAGGGGTTTGGAGATGTGGAGATGCTCAGATGTTTGTTGGAAGTGAGCAGTGTGGACAGAATCCTGTCATCAGGGGAACGGCTCAGACTCAGAGAGGCTGAGATGGTCTGAGCCTGTGCAGAGGAGGAAAGGTGAAGGGAGAAGCTGCAGGCAGGAGGAGAAGAGCTCAGAGGAGGTTCATGGATGCAGTGAAGGGAACATGCAGAGGGTCGGAGTGACAGAGGAGGGTGAGTCGTCTGTGTCCTGTGCAGATTTAGCTCAGACTCCCACCAGCAGGGGGCAGTGTTTGAGCGGGAGTCAGGCTGAGGTGCTTCTGCTGCTGTGAATGAATTTAAACTGTACCAGTGTGTCTGCTGGCCACCTGACCTTCATCAGCTGATGGAGCCTTTTCTCCACCCTAAACCTTTTTACCTGCGTGCTTTTGTTTCCACTGCGTAAACTAAAGCACAGTTCTGTTTCTGGTTGGGTGACTTCCTCTCAGTAACGCCATCAGTATGATCGCTTGCTCTGATAGGCCGGCCTCATAAAGGCGTGGAGCGTTATCTGATGCAGACGGCGACAAATTTCCCCAGAACTGCTGTTCAAACACACGGTGGCAACGGCGTGAAGCAGCTTGCTCTGACGGCTGTTAGCGTCATGAAATAAAGATGTGGAGCTGCCGACGGATGCTCGGACAAACAGCCCATAGCCTAGCAACCGACGACACGCTGCTTACCCAGAACTCTGACAGCAAAGACCCCACAGTGAGCACGGACACACAACTCTGAGTGTGTACTCTGAGTCTACTCTTTACCTCATGCTGAGCCTGGACATTATCTTTCGCTCTTCTTCAGTGTCTGGATTGTGGACGGTTTTTGTTTTTCGTGGACGAACTTCGATCCCTGTGAGCCGACTGGCAGGAAAATGCCGCCTGCAAAGCTGCATGGAGGGAATATTTAACGTGTGATGTAAACGATGCAGAGCCATCAGCCTGACTGCAGGTTTTTCATGTTGGCCCAGAGAAAAAGAAGAAATATTGCTTAAATACAGTCCAGAAACATCACTTTAGGCTGACCGTTTCATGCTAGGGTTTAAATTGTATTTGCATTTGTTTTTCTGCTTTTCTTTGACAGATTTCCTGCCATTAGAAAAAGATGTAAATAGAGAGAATGGTGCAGAGATAAAACAGAAATAAAAGGAATAAATAAATTAAAGTGAATGTAAATAACGAGTATCACAGAAAGAACTCTGTAACATAAATTCATGTCAGATTCATTAGTTCCTGTAGATTTCTTTTGGCACATTTGTTCCTCCATAAAGCAGAGGGTCGAACTAGAGTGTGGAGATGAATCTTCAGTTACTGATCTGATCGCTCTGGGCAGTTCTTTTTAAATCGTTTGATCTGTTTCTGCTGCCTGGATGAATATTCTGAGCTGATGGGATTACTGCCTTGCTCAAAGGCTCTTCAGCAAGAAGGTTGTGTGATGAGCCAATTCAAGTAAAAAAGTGCTAAAAGTAGAAATAATTAGTTTGACTTTGAATTTTTGGAGCAGAATTTGAGAAATAAAGAGTTTCTTATTATCTTCTCCTGATCAGCAATCAATAAAGTCCTGAAGCTGCTCTCAGCTACAGTACTCGAGTAAAAGTACCCAGTTAGTCTAAAAGGAGGAGGATGAAGACTCCTCACCATCTGTCCGCCGGTGTGCCGCTGCCGCTGATGCTGCTGGTCAAACATGGCCGAGTCCAGCGACAGCCCGCGCCGCGACCAGTACTTGCTGGAGAACATCATCATAGCCGGTTGCATCCTGGGGATGGGTTCGCCATCGTCCTTCATCACGTGGCCCGACGCCATCGGGAACCAGTGAGTGTACGAGTACCAGGACTCCAGCCTGTCGCTCTGCCGCCGCTCAGGAGGACGAAGAGGAGGATACTGCTGCTGATGCTGCTGGAGCTGTGAGCCGCTGCCGACCCGCCTCCTCAAAAATACTCCCCCAGGAGGGGGAGGGGGGGTAAGCTCCACCCACAGCAGTCTCCAGGTGGGCGGAGACTTTGGCAGCAGAGTGACATCATTAGAGCACACATAGCAGCTCAGAGACACACCTGAACACAAACACACACTCATTTTCACATCTCCTTGAGGACATTGAGCTGATGTAACACTTTACCTGCTGTCTCACTCTAACCAATAGGAGCTAATGCCTGACCCCAACAATGACCTAACCACAGCTGAGGACCGCCATTTGGTCCTCCCAATTACTGGTCCCCACAAAGATGTTTAAAGGAGCACACACACACGCACACAGGGACCTGCGTGTTTAAAAGCAGTGAGATTGTGATATTAATGCCACGTTATGCCCCTGAATAATGACTGTGAATTATTATGTAGTTTTAGTTTGCATTAGTCTCCTGAGTTACATTTGTTAAACTGCATTACATTAGGCTGCTGGCTTATTGTGAATGAATGATATTGTTTATGATGCATGATACTGCTGAGGTATAAGAAATACTGTTTTCAGAGTCAGGACCTTGTTTTCTGATAATAGAGGAGACAGAGAGCTTCTGCCTGGTAAAAGGTCAGAAGCATCAACGGGCGGGGTGAGGCCGAGTGCATTTGGAGGTTGAGACACACACACACAGTAGTTAGACTCATGTTTAGGTAAGAGTTCAAATAATAGTTTGCAAAAGCTTGTGATGCAAAATTGTGTCTGCCTAAGGGACAGTTTGCTCCAGGAGATAAGCGAGAGTTATTAACAGGAAGCACCTGGCCTCGAGACGGAGAAGATGTCCTTTTAAATGTGTCGAAAGTCGTCAACAGAACATTAGTGGTGTTGAAACGTATGCATGTGTTGTATCTGTTTGACGCGTGAGGGGGCGTCATAAACAATACCCTGATGTTATGAAAACAACTGCTTGTGTATCGTTGGGCGGAGATCGATGCTGTCGGCGTGCAGTGTTCATGTCCCCACGCATGTGTTCATTAAATCATCCTAACTCTCCTGGACCAATCGTTGTCTTTGTGCTCACCCTCAATATTTGAACTCGTAACACCCTGACACACCTGGTCACCCCACCTGAGCGATTTCCCGCTGACGTCGAGTGTCATGTGACAGGTAGGACATAAAGAGTAAGAAAGGCTCCACGGCTCCGCCCTCTCCGGCTTGGACGGACCATACAACTCCCGCAGGTGAGGGGCGTGTTTCCTGCTCTCACACACCTTAAATACCTGCCTATGTTCATAAATCCTGTCACACAGCTGACCTTCACCCACAGAAAGTCATGTGACCACAAATCAAACATGATTCCCACCTGTACATCCTGCTGTGGCCCCGCCCCCCCGACTGCCAGACATCAGAGAGGGTGGTTTGGTTCGACTGTAAACATCTGCAGCTCTCGGCCTAATGAGCTTTGAGTCTGGAATGGCGCCGTGCTCTGATTGGTCGTTTCAGATCTTAAACTTCAGTTTGAGGTTTCATCAGCTGTGGGCACAGAGGAGCGGAGTCCTCTATTAAACCTGTGGGCGGGCAGGTGATGGACGGCTGATGGTTGGCTGATAAACGGCCATGATGGCAGCCGCGGTTATCAGCGTGCGGAGACAATTTCCTGCCACACAGGAAATGAAAGCTGCATCGGGAGGAGCCGCGGCTGCTTTGTTCCTGAGGCTTTATGAGCTGATTGCAGGTGATACCTTCATCTTCCTCCTCCTCCTCGTCGCCTTTAAAACCAAACTTCTCCAATCTAAGGAGGCAAGGAGGGGGAGGTGGTGAGGGGGAGGTGGAGGAGGAGGCCAGGAGATATCTGACAGTCGCATGAAAGCAGCTGAGGTGACATTTGGAGCAAACGGGAGGAGGCGTGACATTTATGAAGATGAATCGAATCATTTCCTCACATCGATGCAAGCAGAGCAGCTGCCCTCCACCTCCCCTCCCACTCTGACTGTGCAGTGGCGCAGCTCTCTGATTGGAGCTTGGCCCTGCAGGTGTGTTTTCCTTCTGCGTGTGACACAAAGCGAAAACGTCCGCGCGAGCATCATCGTAAATAATCTGGCCTCCCGTGACGAGCTGCGATGCTGTGTCCAGCTGTGGTCTCCATGGTTACTGACAGGTCAGCTCCAATAAGAGAGAGAGATGGCACTCAGTCCTTAACGTATTTTAAGGTGGAAGCAGACCTACAGCTGCTGATATTTATGAGGACAAAGTTCAGCGTGTGTGGGTGGAGGTGAACATGGTGCAGTCGGACTCAGTGTCCCCGTATGCTGAACCGTCCCAGCAGCAGCGACCACAACACGCGCAGGATGTTTGATTGTATTCGGTAAATCCTGAGTGTTTGACTCACATACACCACAGATTTCAGACAAACTGAGCCTCAGGATTCAAAGAAGTGTTTGTGCTGACGTCGGTGAATACGACCCCAGACGCTCCTCCTCTCAACGCCAGCCTCGTTCATATCATCTCCACAAATCGAAGAGGATTTAGTTTTTGTAGTCCGCCTTCAGCACCCTGTAGTTTCAACATGCGTCACGTTAAAGAGCAAAGGGTGTATTGCACCACTTCACCTCACTACAAGCAGCAGGCGATTTTAGACCCAGACAGGCCTCAGGGCTGTGTGCTGCTACATCATTGAGTCTACAGGAGGTGGAGGCCCTGAACCACTCAGGACTCCACCCAGCCACCTGTGGCATCAGTGCCTAGTAGGGGTGCAACAATACACAAAATTCACGGTTCGGTTCGATACTTTGGTGTCACGGTTCGATATTTTTTCGATACAAAAAAAATGTTCATGCTTTTTAATTTGTCATTTATTAAAATTATAAATATTTTAACTCAAACGTGCAGTTTTTAAATTTAATGTTGCTGAAACAACAAAGTAAAAAAATAAATCCAATGGAGAAATCTCTCATCTTTGGAAAAGAGTTTATTACAGAGAAATGTCTCTTTCCAAAATAAAAGCTCTACTATACGCTTCTTCTGGGCTATATTCTCAGCAGCATATTAAACATATCAGGTCCCCATAAGGAGAATCCTGTGCTAACGGCTGTCTAAATGACTCGGGTAAAGTTTGTAGCATGCGTGCTTGTTGTTTTTGTCTGCTTCCACTTGTCTTTGCACGAGGATGATGTCGGAGTAAATGTGCAGTCATATTCGTTGTGTTCCCACTAGTGCTGTCAGCGTTAATCTGAAATGACGTTAACGCCACAACACGGCAAATCTCCGTTAACGAGCTACCGCGGATCGCCCCGTGCGTGGGGCTGGACGGCCAACACGTTAATGAGTTAACTGCGCTAACGCACTAGCTCCCACCCATGTAATTGAGCATTGCGTGGCACATCCAACATACTGTTTTACTTTAGTCCATGACTCGCTTACCTTCAGGGTCATACGTCACATGAAAACCAAAATAGTTCCAAACGCCAGATCTGAATGAGGGTGGGGGAGGTCCATGTTGCAAGGAGCTTAACTTCTGTCTTGCTAGCTTGTGCTGCACTCATTGGATCTGCGCTGGACAGTGCAGCCTAGGCGGAGTAGTCGAACGCAGATTCACTGAGCGCTCAACACAGACAGCATCGTCAGAAGGAAAATTGATAAAATAAATTACAAATGTTGTATTGTTCGATACATATGCGTACCGAACCGAAAGCACTGTATCGAACGGTTCAATATCGATACCAGTATCGTTGCACCCCTAGTGCCTGGGTAAGGCTACAGCATTACGGAGCTGTGTCCTCGTTACATCAGGCAGGCGATGCAGACCAAAGAGCTCTACTGCACCACCTGTTAGCGTTCCTCAGGTGGAGCCATGCTGGACGCTGAGGTCGTCTGCACTCACAACATGAACCAGATTCAGTGTTTCAACCCTGAGAGGAAACTGTGTGTGTGAGTGTGATCCAGATGTCACAGCTGAGACGGTTTCACGCTGCAGGAAACAAACTTTATTTCTTTGGTTTGTTCGCCGTCGTCATGGTGACAGAAGCTGATGACGTGGAGTCTTTAATCTGATCTCAGTACAGAGAAAAACGTCAGAGCGCCAACAGGAAGAGGAACACAGGCACCTCCTGTCAACAGAAAGAGCTCCTCCCTCTGTCACTGCATGGCCAATCAGGGCTCTTGTTGGCAGAACTTCCTGGATCTGAAGCCTCATTCATTCAAACTACAGCCAGACAACTGCTCCACCCTAACCCTATCTTTAACATATCTGTAACACTCAGGAGGCGGAGCCAACAGGTGAATGATTGCTCAGTCACTGGTTGGCTCCACCTCCTCTTCATCAGGATGAATGAGGCTTCAGAGTGGAGGAATGCCCGATTAGAGCCGCACGATACAAGAAATTACAAAAATAAGATTCTTAATAATCTCTTTACACACACACACACCCTCCTCCAGTGAGGCGGGGCCACAGATTCACCCCGCCCACACACAGTCCATCTCCACTCTTCACTACGATACAAAGGCCCCTCTGCCACTCTGCTCGCAGCTGCTTTCTCTCGAGTGTCCGTTGGAGACGCCAACCTCCCGCCGAGCTGCTCCGGAAGTCGCCGCCGAGCCGCAATCGGTCGAGCCTGCACGGCGAGACTCGACATCAAAGCCCAAGATGGTGGCGACAGGGCGAGGGAGGTCCTGAGGAGGAGCAGACAGGTCAGGGTGAGGGGTCAGATGGACGTACCATGACAGAAGACGCTCCCTGCACTCACCTTGCAGCTCCTGATCTGCAGACAGATGCCCTCAGCTTTCTGCAGGATCTCCTCGATGTCCAGCTTCATGGAGAGCTCGTTGATGTGCTGAAACACACAGGTCGGTGAACAATCTCAGGTGTGCACAGATCTCCGGGCAGCTTTGGGGCGATGCTCACCTTCAGGATCTCGTTGAAGCCGTAGTTCTCCTCCATGATCTTCTGCTTCTCTGAGTCCAGGATGGCGCAGCACACCAGCAGGTGAAAGTTCTCGCAGGGCAGCCCGGTCCACATCACCTGAGGATGAACCACACGTGAGACCACAGGAAGAACGACACCTGTCAGCACCTCCGACCCCGCAGGAGGACACCAACCTCCCAGAGCCGCAGCACGTCCACGAAGCTCAGTTCCCTCTTGAACCTGATGAGCAGCCAGCGGAAGCAGAAATACAGGTATCCTGAATCCTGAGACTCTGAGACACAGACAGAGGGGGCGGAGTCATTCAGAGCCGCCGCTATTCACAGCAAACACACACGCACAGCTGCAGGCGGCGTACCGAGGTAGTTCCAGAAGGCAAGGTCGAGCAGCCTGAGCAGCGAGCTGAGCTGGATCAGCTGAGTCTTCATGCCCTGCATCTGCTCCTCAAAGTTCTCGTGCTGCAGGACACACGGCGGTAAATCAGCACGCGGTTAAACGTCCGAGCTGTCAGAGCAAAGATCAGACTCACCATCTGGTCCATGAAGGCCACGAAGCACCAGAAAGCCTCGACCTCATTCTCCATGACGTAGAGGATGGGCGACAGCAGGTCGCTCATGCCCTGAACGTAACCTGCAACACAGAGAGCTTCCTGTCACGACCAGGAAACGGGAAGCGGCGCCGTACCTGCGGAGGCAAAGCGTTCGCTCACCCAGGTCGAAGTCGTACATGCAGTAGGTCATGAGGATGTCGTGCAGCAGGACCAGGCCCGGGTTGTCGATGCCCTCGTAGAAGCGGTTCGTTCGGTCTGTTCGGTTCACGTCCTTCTCTGAGAGCGCAGACACATACGTCACATGACCTTTGACCTTTACCCCCTCACGGCAAGCTGTACCACCCAACTCAGAAGACCAAAGCGGTCGTTGCTCAACTCCCGCAGCTCTCCCTCCACCTCACCGCGGCAGTAACTGAGCATTCACTCGAGTACCTCACTGAAGTACTGCGTTCACTCCCCGTACTGCAGTATTTCACACGTAAAAACTCCTTTAACTTTACAGGTAACGCCTCAGATCTGATCCCGGCGACAGTGTTACGATCTCACCCACCTGCTGCACCCGACTCCACGCTGACATCATCTCCAGCATCAGAGCAAGAATCAATCGCTCATCAATGCTTCTGATTCTTTGGCACATCAAACATCACAAACACCTTCAAATGTGACGTCATCCACCCGCTACACTGGACTGCTCTCCATCAGGAGCCCCGCCCAAATAACCAAACAAGGCCTGAGCCGAGGTGCTGCTCACCGATCAGACTGCGGTAGTCTCTCAGTCTGGAGTTCCTCCTCTCCTGCTCCTCACTCACAGATTTCCACTGCAGCTTCATCCTGAAGTATTCATCACTGACACACACACACACACCCCTCATGTTAACATGATATACACACCAGTCAGGGTAATCAGGTATGTGTGTGTGTGTGTGTGTGTGTGTGTGTGTACGTTTTCTCTCTCTGCAGGGTCTTCCTCTCCTCGTGCGTGCTCTCCCAGGGATAATACCCCAGCAGGAACTTCCAGGCCTCCTTCCTGAGGGCGTGGCACAGACCCTGCAGACGACACAGACGCGTCAGGGCGTGGTCTCTGCTCGTTTCAATCAGTGTCACAGGTCAAAACACCAACGAGTGCTTTACAGTAAACTCAGGCATAAAAACCAAAGTGAAGATCAAACAGCCCAAAACTGAATAAATGAGTGATGCTGCTAAGAATCACGTCAGCTGATTGGTTCAGAGCTGGACACACCCACAGACACGTACGTACCCCCTTGAAGACGGCGTGTTTCAGGTCTGGGACATCCTTCATCCTCCCGTCTGCATCCTGGTGTCGCGCCCAGTCGTCTGCAGTCAGCGGCGACTTCCTGCTCACCTCGGGCCTCGTGCCCAGGTCGATCTGACGGGGTCAAAGGTGAGCAAAGAGCATCACACGGCTGACACACCCGCTGCCACGCGTCTGCCTAACAGCCAATCACATTAGACCCCTCACCCTGGTGATGACCTCGAAGCCCGGCTCTTCCTGCTGGTTGATCTCCAGCCCCGGGATGACCTCGCCCAGCAGGTCGGCCACCTCCTCTGGGGGGCGCTGTTGCTGCTCCTCCATCCCCCGCAGCGCGTCGAATAAGTAGTTTGTGACTTTGGAGAAGCCGCCGAGCGTGGTGACGTACGGGTCCCGCTTGAACTTCTGCAGGAGACAAACGCAGAGCTCATCAGCCGACGGACGCCGGAACAAGATGGAGCGCACGACTCCAAACGTCATCTGAAAATAAATCCTACGACGTGTTTTCACAGACAGAATTCTACGTGTGAAACCAGAGCAGCCAACAGCCCACCGCAGCGACCTCGCTCACAAAACCAACACACAGATTTATTTAGTTTGAAATAAATGCGCTGATGCACAGCAGCTTCCACAGAAACATCTGCGTGAAGATCACACGTTAATGTGTCCGTTTAAATCACCATGGTAACAGCTGCTGAACCCCTCACTCACTATGAGGACCATGTGATGCTCACACTTTTATGTGCAGCATGTTTCAGTGCGACAGAGTCCCTGTGCGCACGTCGCCACACTCCATGACGTTGACACGTCGCATGCTAAAACCTCATAAATGTGTTTTTGTACCTGCAGTACACCACAGGAAGCTGTGGGGGCAGCATCGCTGCATCACCTGCCCAGACTGCACTCAGCACACAAATAATCGAAGAGAAATCAGACAGGTTAATCGACGACCAAATAATCTATAGTTGCACCCCCGTGTGCGCGCGTGTGCGTGCATGTTTGTGCATGCGAATCCAGATGTTTGAGCCTAACAGCTGGCAGTGAGAGATGGTTAAACTTCTTACGTGAACCAGGCCGAAGTTGTTGTCGTCCAGAAGGTTCTCGAAGGACTGCGACAGAGCTTTGTTTGGCGTGCTGACCAGCAGGCACGTGTGGTCGCTGGGAGACCTGCAAACAGGAAACATGTGACCTCAGTAACAGCTCACAGGATCAACGCCGGCCTTCTGATAACAAACGGGTGCTTATTATTCACGGCGCGAGCGGCAAATCAGACATCAGAGGAAGCGCTCGTCTCTTTGGGGTGTACAGATTCTATCAGCCAATCAGCAGGCAGCACGTGGGCGGGACGTCATTATGAAGCCTGATAAGAACTTTAATAACAGCTATCTGCCCCCGCCTCACCCGATATTTGGATCAGAGGGACGGGAACGCTGCCGCACGCCTGTGGAAATCAGCCATTAGCATATAAATGACCCGAGAGAGCGGCGCCGGCGCCAAATCCCCCCGCAGCCCCCACCCCAAGGTGGAGTAACATTTATATGTCTTCCTGACTGAGAGTAACTTGAATAAACTGTCTGTGACACAAACACCAATAACTTGATCTGTATGTGAACCTGACCAGCCCCCCCCCAAACAAAACAAAACAAAACAAAAAACAAACAAAAAAAAAACAAAAAAAAAAAAAAACAGCCCTCCTTGAGGTGGAGGGCGGGGTCAGAGCTTAACATCAACCGCTGGACTCACTCTGTGAGCAGAGCGAACCTCCTCAGGCTGTCCAGGAACGCTCTGCTGCCACCCTGGTGGAAGTGCAGATGTGGCAGCGGGGTGGAGGAGTCCTTCAGCTGCAGGATGATGAAGGTCCAGCCCTCCTCCCTCACCGTGACGGAGCGGAGGTCACTGACACTGAAGGCGAAGGCCAAGCGGCTCCTCTCGTGGCTGCTGTTGAGAGAACCTGGAGACAGGAAGCAGGGATTAGAAAAAACAGGGATTTCAAAATAAAAGCTCAGATCAGCTGATGCACCCGTCTGGCTCAGGCTGCTGAGAGTCTTCACGACCTGCAGATGCAGCCCGGCAGCTCGAGGCTAGGCTGCAGTCGACAGCATTAAAATTCCTCATCGCTGCCTCATCGTCTCTGAATCTGAGTCACGTGATTCCAACATGCCGAGCAGGTTAAAGCAGCCGCTCACCCTCCATGTTGGAGCTCCGCCTCTTCCTGAACGACACGGCGTTCACCATGTCCCACTCTGTCTCGTAGCTCAGCTGAGCCTCCAACAGCTGCTGAGACTGTGGACGGTCCCCTGGACACTGAGCCCACTCCACCACCGAGCTCGAGTCCTGCGCACACACACTCTTAAATCACCTTTACATGAAGTTTTATGTTTTTTTTGGTTTGTTTAAAAATCTGTTCTTGGAAACTTTGAAGTTTGAATGTAATCAAATCAGGAAATTCGGTTTGTTGATACTCAATTTGAGTCAATAAAGTTGAACTCTACTGAGTGGGAGTATTTGGACAAACCTTCCCAGCACAGAGCATGTTTGAGGGGTCGACGCCGTCCTCCAGAGGTCTATACTCCACCACGATCTCGGCGTCCTGACGGCGAGGACACACATTGACACATTACTTCATCGATCAATCAAACAAATCACAGGAGCGTTCAGGAAGAAAGAGCGCTTCTGTTCCGATCGCATAGATCTATAAACAATCAATAACAGTGACAAACCGGAGCTTTATTCCAGCCAATCATGTGCAGTTTAACAGGTCTTTGATTAAGCAATCAGGTTATCGCCCTGGTATCAAACATGCTGCTGGTGTGTGAGGATGTTTTTCTCTTCAAGTCGTTCCATCGCAGAGACATTCTGATACTTAATCGATGACCAGGCTGACTAATCGATACCAGAGTGTGTCGGGACTGTTACCTTTTCAAGGATCCGGAGGGTTCCTGAAACCAGGAAGTCTGGCTCGATCTCCTCATCACTGCTGGGATGGAGGAAGACTCCCTCGTGTTCAAATATCACCTGTGGAGCAGAGTCACAGTGAGGTCAGCTGAAGGATCAATACAGCAGGCAGGAAGTCTGATCACATCACATGACGTCTGAGGACTCAGGGCATTGTGGGAAAAATAACCTGCGATACAGCGAGAAGGTGGCACACCTGTTCACACCTGTGCCACCCGCAATCAGAGCTTCAGATAAAACCACTGATCAATACTAATCAAAACAAATCAGTCAGGTTCCCCTGAGATCAATCACGCAAACTTGAAGCTGTCTGCTGAGGTTCACCGGTCCGCCCAGGGACCACTGCACGCTAGCTTAACCCAGCCTGTCCCCTGAGAGCCCCGACCCTCAGCCCTACGCCGCCCGCAGACAGCGTCCGGGCCGGAGAGGCGGACAGAGGCCGGCGGATAGCCGCCTCCCGAGGCAGCTGCGGTCGGTGAGCTCAGTGGCTATCCGAGCAGCGGCGGCGCAGAGCCGGAGGACAGAGCTCCCGGCCCGACAGGACGGAGCTCTCTTCTCCCCGCCGCGGAGCTCCGGCCTCCGCGGCAGAATCCCGGAAACGCGATCATGTTTTACCTTGAACGCAGGCTCCGCCGCCATGTCTGGACTCACTCTCCCAATGACGACGGAAGCTCACGTGACCACCAACTTCCAAAACACAACCGACAGCTCAGCTTCCGGTTTAAAAAGGTCAGCTTCCGGTTAGAACCACGCCCACTTCAACGGGTCAGCTGACGGCCCAAAAAAAAAAGACAAAAGAGCTTAAATTGAAGTAAAAACTGACAAACGCACGGATAGATGTTACAGCCCAGGGGCGGATCTAGAGAGATTTTCTTAGGGTGGCAAAGTCGAAGCCCCCCCCCAAACACTCATGGTTACATACGGTTACATGATTCAAATGCAGTAAGTATGCACGTTTTTCATATAAATATAGTCGATAACTTAATTATTGTCTGTAGCCCACATGATT
The DNA here is from genome assembly GCF_057381845.1 of Rhamphochromis longiceps. NCBI lineage: Eukaryota > Metazoa > Chordata > Actinopteri > Cichliformes > Cichlidae > Rhamphochromis > Rhamphochromis longiceps. The sequence continues at coordinate 71,285,147 of NC_140563.1, forward strand.
ACACACTTTAGTTACATAAAACATGTGAGTTTTGATGCTATGTACTGTATAGCCTGTATGATAAATAAATATGTAGCCCAATAAGTATAAACTCCAGAAAGCTACACAACATGGGGCGCTTCATTTACAAACACAAGTCTAACTTAAGTTTCACTGTTTTTGTTAGAAAACAGTCACATTGTTGCAGCTTAAATTACACAAAATGTCAGAAATCTGCACCGTCATGAACAAACATGTAAACCTCATTTTTCATGATTTGTTGGATGAACCCACTGAGGTCTGAAATACAACCGGACATTTGTGACTCCTTTGAGTTTACGTTTGTATTTCACCCTCAGATTGTTTCATTTTATTTTTCCCCCATTGCCTTGTTTGGTATCTTTTCAACTCAACTGAATTTATTTTTTTTACTTTCTTTTTATTGTTTTCTTTAAACATTATACAGGGGGGTAACAACAAAACAAAACAACAACAACAAAAAGATAAATACAACAGGTAGGATAACAAAACAAACCCATGTTGGATCTCCTTGTTTCTACAGTTTGATCATTTCTCATTATCAGTGTGTTGGTCTTTATCCTGTTGGGTTTATGTACTCAGTCCATTTCTCCCACTTTTTATGGTATTGATCTTCCTGAGTCCTTATTCTGTAGGTCAATTGTTTGTATTTCATCTATAATTTTGATCCATTCGTTAACTAACTACTTAATTAACGCTCTACGTCTCTGACCTCTGCTCCTCAGTCGGTTTCTTTCTGGTCTCAGTTTGTTGAGGACGCAGACTGGATAAAGGTCAGTAACAAAGTGAAGAGATTTTATTTGGAAAATTCACCTTTACTCAGTTGTTATGGAATCATGTCACTACGTTCATCTCTAACAGCATCTTATCAAAATCTTTTCTACCAAAACGTATTTTGGTTTAGACTTTAGTGAGAGACTCTCATTAATCAAACTCCACATCCATAAATGTGACTTCTCCACTCTCAGGACAGAATCGGAACAATTTGTTCCTCTTACAACAAGAAAGCTTTAAAACCATTAATAATCTCACGGTGTCTCTCGCCTTTCCCTGTTTGAATCTGCATTTCTGTCCTATTTATTTGTACATACTCTTCCACTGTATCATAATTTTGCACTACAATTTTACATCGTGCAGTTTTCTGCTTTTTCTTGAAGATTCTGTTGAAATAAAGTTGGAGAAAAAATTGTTTCTTTCATGAGCAACACATCCCGACATTTCAAAATAAAGTAAAGTCTGGAATGATCAAACTCTTAGAAATGAGACAAAAACGGATTAAAATGAGGTTCAATGTTTTTATTTCATGCTTCACAGTGACTGCATCCTCCTGGAACAGCTGGCTCCACCTTTGGCCACACGTGAAAAATGTCTTCGTCAGCCTAACAGTTTTGATATTGTCACACACTGATGACATCATCAATGAACCCGATCAGTGTATTGAGACACAGCAAGAACTTTATGCTGAAAGGTGAACACACCTGTGGTCTGCAGGCACAGGTGAGACGCCTGCTGGCTCTCCTCAGTCAGAGGCTGTGTCCCAATTAAGAGACTGCACGCTTGAAGTACGCGCACTACGCGTACTACAAGTACGAGAAGTGCGGAAGTGAGAGGCTTGTGAAATGGGACGGTATACGCTTCGTCCTGCTGTTCAGGTTGCCTAGCAACCATGATACTAACCGCGAGACACGTTACATACAGCTTTGTTTGACAGAAATGAAGGAGAAAAATGTTTTGTTGGTCATTCATTTTTGTCATGACATCACTTTAGTTGAGTATCTGAGGCTGAGACCACGGCACTGTAAAACATGATTGTTGGGCTTCATTTCTGTGCTGAACAGGGGCGGACGTGGGGGTGGCTTACTGGGCTTAAGCCCGGGTTGTTTTGTCAGAAGCCCGGGGTCTTTTGGAGTGTAATTTTTTCATAGTTAGATGCCTGGCTGACAACTGTATAAAACAAAAAGTACACACAATATTCGAAGCACATAGTGCACACTGTGGGAATTTACGACTGTGCGTGAATCCCCCCTGATATTGGTATGATCCGAGCTCAGGCACTAAGCGGCTGTCTCCCAATTCAGGGTCTGCAGCCTTAAAGTATGGACTTCAAGGCCAATTACGTCACAGCGGCGCGACGAAGGCTGTCCCAATTCAAAGGCTGCTCGAAATGCGGCCCTCAAATGCGTCCTTCATTTCCCTGAATTTTAAGGATGTGGCAGTGTAGACTTCGTGGCCCAACATATCCCAGAATGCATAGCGTGGCGGTGGGTGTGGATAAATTTGCAGAAAAAAAACGGCGGATGAGGGGCGGCCGAAGAGTGAACTTTAAGTACTGAATATGACGTCACTTATTTATGTGCAAATGTTTAATAACGAAGACCATTAAACATTACTGTTGGCCACATGTCAGCAAAGTTATGTGACATCAGTGACGTTTGTACTAACTTGGTTTTAAAGCCTTTACTTTAAAATATACGCCGTCCAATAGCTGAGCTTCATCTCACAGAGAATGATCAAAGCTCATGTAGAAACAAACAAATGAACAAAAGATTTTCTCCTTCATCTCTGTCAAACACAGCTGTATGACACGTTTCCAGCTGTTAGTATCATGGTTGCTAGGCTACCTGGACACCGCAACGGAGGCTTTTTTTAAAAAAAAAACTTTATTGACAAACAACAGTATCAGCGCAACGGAGGCTAGACCGGCCCATTACACAAGCCTCGCACTTCCGGCCTGAGCGGTCTTTGAGTACGCGGCCCTTGAGGATCGTTGAGGCTGCGTACTTTAAGGCTGCAGACCCTGAATTGGGAGACAGCCAGCGACTGAGCGAGGGGGCGGGACAGCTGCTGCCCGTGAGTGCGCTGTTGGAGAAACGGAGCCAGCCATACTAAGGAGAGCTTAAGTTTGACCAGGTACCAAAGCAAATCATTCGTACCGTACAAATAATGTAAATATGACGGTGCATCACGAAAGATTGATATCAAACTGATCACTTGACCAATATTACGTTATTGCTCTTCAAGTGAATCAACAAATGGCGAAATGAAAAGCCGAACAAATGCTGTTTCTTTAGCGAGTTTTAGCTTACGTGTGTTTATTTCATATTTTCAGTTCTTACCCTCCCCGACTAAATCGGTTTCAGTTATGTACTGAAAGATAAGAATGGACATTAGAGGGTTCTTTCAAAGAAAAAACTCAGGTAAATGTTATTTTATATATTATGCTTTGTATGTTGTTCAGTATATTTCTATGCAAAACAAGAGGGATTTGAGTACACAGCAGGATATTCACATTTGTAACCAGATATTTACACTTTAGGGAGAAAACATTTTTACTGTACAACATCAATTTAGAGTAAACTTTTGTTTTAGATAAATATTGAAATATCTTTTGAATTAGTTAAATGTCAGAATAAAGAGAGACAGAGCTTTCTATTTTTTAATCACTTTGATCAAATTTAGGAGTACATATACACTAAGTTTATTGTTAATTAATAAGAAACTCCAGACGATTCCATTCTGAGCTGAAGAAGCTTCTGATAGGTTAGTAGAGTCCATGTGAGTAAACTGGTGGCACAGCTGTGGATGCATATAAGGCAAAACACAGAGCCTGTTTCTGTGACATGGGAACATCAAGAGATGTCAACCAAAACACCAGGAAGAGAACTGTGGAGCTCCATAAGTGTGGCTCAGTTTGAATACAATTTATTGCCATTTACAATTAAGAAATACAGACAGTTTCTGTCTTTACTCTTAAAGTTAACAAATATGTTTTTATATTTATCTAAAAAAAATAAACATTTAGTCTGATTTGATGTTACAATTAAAAAATTGTTTTTATCTGAAGAGTAAATATCTGGTTTCAACTGTATATTTGATGATTGTCAGCACAAAGAGAGGAAGAGGGGAGCAGAGAGAGAGAGGAACAGAGAGGGAGAGGAACAGAGAGGGAGAGAGAGGAACAGAGAGGGAGAGGAACAGAGAGGGAGAGGAACAGAGAGGGAGAGAGGAACAGAGAGGGAGAGGAACAGAGAGGGAGAGGAACAGAGAGGGAGAGAGAGGAACAGAGAGGGAGAGGAACAGAGAGGGAGAGGAACAGAGAGGGAGAGAGAGGAGCAGAGAGAGAGAGGAACAGAGGGAGAGAGGAACAGAGAGGGAGAGAGAGGAACAGAGAGAGAGAGGAACAGAGAGGGAGAGAGAGGAACAGAGAGAGAGAGGAACAGAGAGAGAGAGGAACAGAGAGAGAGAGGAACAGAGAGGGAGAGGAACAGAGAGGGAGAGAGAAACAGAGAGGGAGAGAGGAGCAGAGAGGGAGAGGAACAGAGAGGGAGAGAGAGGAACAGAGAGGGAGAGGAGCAGAGAGGGAGAGAGAGGAGCAGAGAGAGAGAGGAACAGAGAGGGAGAGAGAGGAGCAGAGAGGGAGAGAGAGGAGCAGAGAGAGAGAGGAACAGAGAGGGAGAGAGAGGAACAGAGAGGGAGAGAGAGGAGCAGAGAGAGAGAGGAGCAGAGAGGGAGAGAGAGGAGCAGAGAGAGAGAGGAGCAGAGAGGGAGAGAGAGGAACAGAGGGAGAGAGGAGCAGAGAGAGAGAGGAGCAGAGAGGGAGAGAGAGGAACAGAGAGAGAGAGAGAGGAGCAGAGAGGGAGAGAGAGGAGCAGAGAGAGAGAGGAGCAGAGAGGGAGAGAGAGGAACAGAGGGAGAGAGGAGCAGAGAGAGAGAGGAACAGAGAGGGAGAGAGAGGAGCAGAGAGAGAGAGGAACAGAGAGGGAGAGAGAGGAACAGAGAGAGAGAGAGAGGAGCAGAGAGGGAGAGAGAGGAGCAGAGAGGGAGAGAGAGGAGCAGAGAGAGAGAGGAACAGAGAGGGAGAGAGAGGAACAGAGGGAGAGAGGAGCAGAGAGGGAGAGAGAGGAGCAGAGAGAGAGAGGAACAGAGAGGGAGAGAGAGGAGCAGAGAGAGAGAGGAACAGAGAGGGAGAGAGAGGAACAGAGGGAGAGAGGAGCAGAGAGGGAGAGAGAGGAACAGAGAGAGAGAGGAGCAGAGAGGGAGAGAGGGAGAGAGGAACAGAGAGAGAGAGGAGCAGAGAGGGAGAGAGAGAGGAGCAGAGAGGGAGAGAGAGGAGCAGAGAGAGAGAGGAACAGAGAGGGAGAGAGAGGAGCAGAGAGAGAGAGGAACAGAGAGGGAGAGAGAGGAACAGAGGGAGAGAGGAGCAGAGAGGGAGAGAGAGGAACAGAGGGAGAGAGGAGCAGAGAGAGAGAGGAGCAGAGAGAGAGAGGAACAGAGAGGAACAGAGGGAGAGAGGAACAGAGGGAGAGAGGAGCAGAGAGAGAGAGGAACAGAGAGGGAGAGAGGAGCAGAGAGGGAGAGAGAGGAGCAGAGAGGGAGAGAGAGGAGCAGAGAGGGAGAGAGAGGAACAGAGAGGGAGAGGAGCAGAGAGAGAGAGAGAGGAACAGAGAGGGAGAGAGAGGAACAGAGAGGGAGAGAGAGGAGCAGAGAGAGAGAGGAACAGAGAGGGAGATGGAGAATGAGGACAGAACAGATGAACAAGAGCAGGTGAGACACACATGTCAGTCACATGGTTGTTTACCAGAAGTATCAGCGTATCACAGGTCCTCATGTATCTCGTACCTCGTGTTTCTTTTTAGGTTTGTTATTTTTCAAATTCTATATTTATTAAGTTCTGCAGCTTGTTTGCACAACAAGGCTAAATAATTATATAAACTTTTCTCAATCTAAATATTGTACTTTGGTAGAATTAAACAATAAGTGTAGTGCAGGTCTATGATGATTTTTACTGCTACTATCATCTAGTTCTGATTCTGGTTCTGTCTTGGTTAAGTCCTCAGTAGTCCTGATTTTGAACTGTTGTAGTCCTGCTTTAATTCAGGATCAGTTCTGGGTCTGGTTGAATTGGGGTTTAGTCCTCGTGTCTTGATGTCTGGCTCCGCCTCTGGTGCTGAACAGTCATTTAAGATTAGTTAGTAAATAACAATTAGTTAAATGGTAAATGGCCTGCATTTGTATAGCGCTTTTCTAGTCCATAGGACCCCAAAGCGCTTTACACTACATTCAGTCATTCACCCATTCACACACACATTCACACACTGGTGATGGCAGCTACATTGTAGCCACAGCTGCCCTGGGGCGCACTGACAGAGGCGAGGCTGCCGGACACTGGCGCCACCAGGTCCTCTGACCACCACCAGTAGGCAAACACGGGGTTAGTATCTTGCCCAAGGATATTTGGCATGCAGCCAGGAGGCAGCCTGGGATCGAACCACCGACCTTTTGATTAGTGGCTGACCTGCTCTGCCACCTGAGCTACAGCCACCACCAATGTTGTTCATGAGACTAAAGTCAACTCCCTGTGGCAATGTAAATATAATATGGCCAATATTATAGTATTGTCAGATTATTATGATTGATTATATATATATATATATATATATATATAAAAAAAAACACCCAGCACGCCCCTGCGGGCGGTTTATCCTTCAAGCTCGGGTCCTCTACCAGAGGCCTGGGAGCTTGAGGTTCCTGCGCAGTATCTTAGCTGTTCCCAGGACTGCGCTCTTCTGGACAGAGATCTCCGATGTTGTTCCCGGGATCTGCTGGAGCCACTCGCCTAGCTTGGGAGTCACCGCACCTAGTGCTCCGATTACCACGGGGACCACCGTTACCTTCACCCTCCACATCCTCTCGAGCTCTTCTCTGAGCCCTTGGTATTTCTCCAGCTTCTCGTGTTCCTTCTTCCTGATATTGCTGTCATTCGGAACCGCTACATCGATCACTACGGCCGTCTTCTTCTGTTTGTCTACCACCACTATGTCCGGTTGGTTAGCCACCACCATTTTGTCCGTCTGTATCTGGAAGTCCCACAGGATCTTAGCTCGGTCATTCTCCACCACCCTTGGGGGCATCTCCCATTTTGACCTCGGGACTTCCAGGTTATACTCGGCACAGATGTTCCTGTACACTATGCCGGCCACTTGGTTATGGCGTTCCATGTATGCCTTGCCTGCTAGCATCTTGCACCCTGCTGTTATGTGCTGGATTGTCTCTGGGGCATCTTTACACAGCCTGCACCTGGGGTCTTGCCTGGTGTGATAGACCCCAGCCTCTATGGATCTTGTACTCAGAGCTTGTTCTTGTGCTGCCATGATTAGTGCCTCTGTGCTGTCTTTCAGTCCAGCTTTGTCAAGCCACTGGTAGGATTTCTGGATATCAGCCACCTCCTCTATCTGCCGGTGGTACATACCGTGCAGGGGCCTGTCCTTCCATGATGGTTCCTCGTCTCCCTCCTCTTTCTTGGGTTTCTGCTGCCTGAGGTATTCACTGAGCACTCGGTCAGTTGGGGCCATCTTCCCAATGTATTCTTGGATGTTCCTTGTCTCATCCTGGACTGTGGTGCTGACACTCACCAGTCCCCGGCCCCCTTCCTTCCGCTTAGCGTACAGCCTCAGGGTGCTGGACTTGGGGTGAAACCCTCCATGCATGGTAAGGAGCTTTCTTGTCTTTATGTCAGTGGCTTCTATCTCCTCCTTTGGCCAGCCTATTACCCCAGCAGGGTATCTGATCACGGGCAGGGCGTACGTGTTGATGGCCCGGATCTTGTTCTTACCATTCAGCTGACTCCTCAGGACTTGCCTGACCCTCTGCAGGTACTTGGTGGTTGCAGCCTTTCTAGCGGCCTCTTCATGGTTCCCATTTGCCTGTGGGATCCCCAGGTACTTGTAACTGTCCTCTATGTCTGCAATGTTGCCTTCTGGTAGTTCAATCCCCTCAGTTCTGACTACCTTCCCTCTCTTTGTTACCATCCGACTACACTTCTCCTGCCCACCGATGCCTTCTTGTTCCAGTAGCCCACTTTTCGTCAGGGTGCCCTGGTTCCTCAACACCTGACGCGGACCTTGTTGATCCGGGCGACGTCCGAGCCGGCATGCCTTCATATTTATCTGTCTCGCTCATGTCTGCGGTAGGCTTGCTTAGCATAGGGGGTCTAGCCTTAGGACCCTTACTGGATACAGACGCCCCAGGCAGGAATCGAACTTGCGATCCTCTGTTCGAAAGGCGTGTAGTCTAACCACTACGCTATCCAGCTGATGTGTGTGTGTGTGTGTGTGTGTGTGTATGTATATATATATATATATATATATATATATATATATATATATATATATATATATATATATATACACACACACACACACACACACACACATATATCACTGACTTTCAGCTTGTTGTGTTTGTATGACTGACTAATTATTAAACATTCGCACATAAATAAGTGACGTCATATTCAGTACTTTTGACAGTTCACTCTTCGGCCGCTCCATCTTATTGGGGAAATTCCACATACATAAATGTAAATTTCAAAACTCAACCCCATCATTTAATTTGTTTTTGATTGAAATTCAATATTACTTAAACTCTCTTAAATTAACTTCCAATAAAAAAGGTTTATCATTGATTGAAATTCATTCAGAAATGTTTAAGGAATGAGCTGTCACAACTTTCAAGTACAAAGTTGTTATGAAGTCTGTCACATTCCCCCCTTTTTTTTATCCTTTATTTATTTATCCTTCTTATTTCATTGTGCTGTATATTGTTACTCTTATTTGCCTTGTATGTCTACTGTACGAACTGAACTGGAATGACTGACTGTTCGCTTTATAATTTCAATAAAGTTTGAAAAAAAAAAAACCTCTTCAGCCGCTCCCTTCTGCCGTATTTTGCGGCAAAATTATCCACACCCACCGCTGTGCTATGAATTGTGGGATATATGGGACCACGAAGCGTGCACCGGACCACGCTTGATATTTGGGGAAATCGACGGCGCATTTGGAGTATGCGTTTGAAGCACACTTTGAATTGGGACAGCCGTCGTCGCGTGGCGGTGACGTAACCGCACTTAAAATGCGTACTTCAAGCGTGCGGTCTCTTAATTGGGACACAGCCAGAGAATCACGTCAAATACGACTGATGTGAATGTGTCACTTCCTGGTTGTGACAGGAAGCCGCTGCTGGAGGAAGTGACACGGAGGCAGTGAAGAGGCACACACCCTCTTATTTTAGAAAATAATTTAATAACAGGTGAATGTAAAAAACATCAGTGGCAGGACGCGCATCTCCTCTGCTGCTAATACTCTTTAATCAGCTGATTGACAAAACAAAAGCACATTGCACATGAGTCTCAGAGGGGCGTGGCCAACAGCGGCGGTGGTCGGTCCAGTCTCTGCATCCGCTCCCTTTCTTGCCGCGTCGCCTCAGTAACACTCAGTTTGTTTAACTAAAGAGTCCACAGACAGGCGACGGCGGCGTCCTCTTGACACACACACACAGGCGCCAAACACACCCTCAGCACCCCCCTCCCCCCGCCGGGTAAATGAGATATAAAAGGGAGGGAAATGACTCCAACTGAAAAGTGAGGAACTAAAGAAAGGTGATGAAGAGTGAGGGCGGCACTCAGCTCTCGATACTTACACTCACACCGACGCGCTCCCGGAGGGGGCGTGGCTTCAGCGGCCGGGGAGGGGGACGTCTGGCTTACCTCGTCTGCTCTCACTCAGTCACCTACAGCCTCTCATTATTGATCTATTATTGATCAGTCTGATCAGCCGTCCTCGCCGAGCGATGGGCCGACGCCCCCGCTCACGCTCACCCCCGCCCGCTGACAGCAGTCCCACAGCCGCCGAAGGCGCTCCGAGGCCCCGCCGTCCGCTGCCTCCAGCAGCAGACGCTACAAGGGTGTGGGGGGGACAAAGGGAGGGATAAACAAAGGTTGGGGGGGGGGGGGGGGCATGCGGGAGGGGGACGGGGACGGAGGGCAGGTGAACATGCTGTATACAGGTGAGTCAAACTGTTTATAGTCACATGGTCATAGAATACGAGGCAGTACAAGCCAATCAGCATGGGCCGACGCCCTATCTGAACAGCTGATCTCAGATCTACTACAGGGCCACACACTCTGACCAATCAGATTCCAGCATTTCTTTTCCCAGTCCAAGTTTTTAGGACCCCCCCCCTTCAGATCTGAGAGCAGCTGTCCAATCACAGCTTGTCTAATGTGATGTGATTATCTGTGTGTGTGTATATTACATGTTTCCACAGGGCTGCGCTCAGTGGGAGGTTCTGCAGGGCCTGCTGGAACATGTGACGCACCTGAAACACAACAAGGGGGCGGAGACAAACACCACTGAGTGCTCAGCTAGACTCCACCCTCTTTTCTTGATTTGATTCAGTCTCAGACTCACCTCAGCTCGCTCCTTTAGCTCCTCCTCCACAGCAATTGCTCTATGAACATACGCACACACACAATCAGGACGCAGTAATCATTGATCACTGATCTGGCGGGACTGTCGACACGCACTCACATTTTCCAGCTGCTCAGACACTTGGGGGTGTTACCGCTCAGCATCCGGGCCTGGAACTTCAGGTGCTCCACGTTCCCATCCAGCCACTCCTGGTGCAGCAACCTGAGCAGACACACAGCAGTGACATCGCTGATGTGGGCAGAGCTAAACTGTCCCTGCGGTCGGATGATTTAAATCCAACGACAAACAGGAAGTAGATGTATTTTCCATCTCATTACTGGAGTCAAATCACTGACAAGTGGCATTAAGCTCCACCCAGTCCTCCTCCAAGTGTGTACCTGAGGCTCAGCTCAGTGTTATTGGGCATAGTGTAGCACAGTCTCTCCAGAACCAGTGCATGCTGGGATGGCGGCAGGCAGCTCAGGTAAAGCGCGACCACCTGCAGAGGGAGACATGACATCAGCAGACTACAACTACAGACCTGCCGCTGAGCAAGGCAGCGAGCGCTCACATCTGTGTGACGACGGCACGGAGTCGTGACATCACGCAGGTGAAGATGGCGTGTGGCAGCAGACTCGACCTCTGACCTTGTTGTGGAAGCGGTAGCAGCTCCAGAACTCTGCGGCGTTGAAGGGGAGCTCGAGTCTTGAGGGGGTGGTGCTGAGGCAGCGCTGGACCAGGTCTGAGAACGTCCTGGACTGTGAGGCGGCGGTGGCGGCGCGGGCCTGCGGGCTGCAGCTGAACGTCAGGTAACTGCAGAGAGAGGGAAACTGTGAGCAGCAGGCGCGTGCGGTCGAGGAGGAAGTACCTGTGGCAGGTGAACTCACTCCATCCACAGCCTGTGAAGCTCCTCCAGCTGGGTGACCGCCCCCAGTGCGCGCTCAAACGCCTCTGCCGCGTCCTCCACCGAGCCGTGCAGCCACTGCCACCGACTACAACGACAGTGAGCACGTTAACCCTACTGCGCCCGCTTTCATCATCACCGCAGGACGCCATTTATGAAACCTTAAACACCAACCAGTGAATGAGGTGGAGGAAGCTCATCTGCTGGCTCAGCCGCTCCTGCAGCTCCTTCTTGATGACGGGACCTCCCAGCAGCTCGGAGGAAGAGGAGAAGCCCAGGATGTGCCTGAGGGAGGAAGAACAGAGCGCCATCAGCTGTCCGTGCGGACTACAGCTGGGAAGACTGAGGCGTCGGGACGTACCGCAGCACATCTACGGGCGTCCTCGGACTCTGCTCGTCCTCGCAAAGCGACAGCACGAAGCCTCTGAACAGCGGCGTGATGGCGCCCGCCTCCTCCTGTGGACACAGAGACTGTTCTTAGCGTCGAGAGGCGGAGCTTAAACTTTATTCACAGACTCACGGTCGAGCTCACCTGAGCCATGAGGAACTTGCAGCAGTGGTAGAAGACCTCGGCGTTGTGGGGGCATTCGGCCAGAGCGTGGAGCCACATGCTGACCGCCCGGTCGCCGCTCCCGCCGTGCAGGTGGAGGTCGGCCACAGCGTCTCGCAGAACGCACGACTCGGGACAGAACTCGAGCAGCGACTCGCACAGCGCGACGCCCTCGCTGTACCTGCGCACACACACAGCGAGGCGCTTCATAGACCACGATGTCACCGAGCACAAACAGATTTGACCTTTGACTTCACAGCTGTTCACAAACCTGACACGATGACATCACACGAGAGAACAAACATGGCGCACTCCGCACTGACCTCACAGGTGACCTCGCGTCACCACACCTGCTCCTCTGGTCAGGTACGGTGCGGCTCACTAACCGTGTGGCGAGCGTGACGAGGTCAACCGACCAATCACAGAGTCAGAGCGGTCTGAGGTGGGCGGGGCTCTGATTACTCGAATGTTCATCCCGCTTCCTCACAGTGTGATGTCAGCAGCGAGCTCACCTTTGTAGCAACTTGTAGAGGAAGATGAGGTTGGTGTGCAGAGGAAGGCAGGCCAGCGTCCTCTCGCTGTCAGATGCGTGGTCGTCGCTGCACTGACGGACGCCATCTGAGAGGAAACAGTCACACAGAAAGTAGAAACCAGTTAAGCTTAGGGAGACAAGAACCTCGCGTGTCTGCTGGGTCGCAATGCCATACCTTGGAAGAGAGCGATGAGGATGTCGGCAGGCGTGCTGATGTCCTGCGGCGTCCTCCATGGCAGCAGGAACGGCTCCCTGCTGACTACACGGGACGGGCCGGACTCCGCGGGGTCATACAGGCACGCCGGCAGTCGGTCGAACTCTGTCAGGTGGATGTAGGAGAGCCAGAGCAGCGCCCGGTCGGCGGCCATCAGGTGGTCGGCGATGCTCCGGTCCTGAGGTGACTTCAGAGCGTTCTGAGAGGAGAAATCCAGACAGCAGATGTCACGTCACATTAGTCCCGCCCTCTGGAATACAGGTGACAGCCAGTCATGTGGCCCCCAACATGGCTGCACACTGACGTAAACAGCTGTGTTTGTTGTTTGTTTTTTTAGGAACCTGATTCTTTAAACTCTGTGAAAAATGTTCGTCCCACTCTGACGTTACGTTTGTGGTGCACAGCGTGAGGCAGGTGCCCGAGGTCGCGGCTCACCTGCAGGACGGCGAGCGCGCTCTCCAGCCGGCCCGTGAACAGGCTCAGCTGGACTCTGTAGAGCAGCGCCTCCATCAGCTCGAAGGACAGCATCTCTGTGACTCCAGACGACGCCTCGGCGAGGAGGAACTGCAGCAGACGCTCGCACACGTAGTCTTTCCCTTCAAATGAGCTCTCCAGGTTCAGGTACTGAGCAGCAGAGGTCAGAGGTCATTATGACATTTACCTGATAAACAACGCTAAAACCACCAACGCGCCACTGTTAGCCCGCTGAGCTGTGCGGTGAGCTAGCGGCTCCTGCGAGCAAACCACGCTCACTTACGTTCCACCACACTCTGTAGTCAGGGGCGTGCTCCACCGCCATCTCGCACATCTCCTGCACCTCCTCCCGGCTGCCCCGCCTGGAGAACAAGGACAGGTAATGGCTCCACACCTCGGGATTATCGCAGTTGCTCTCCAAAGCGCGTGACAGCGTGTTCAGGGCGGCTTCCAAACACTCTGCCGCAGAGCTGCAGGGGACAGATTCAAGGTTAAAGGGGGTGGAGCTCCGCAGCACAGACCTTGAGGTAGGCGGGGACTTACGTCTCGCTCTGACTGAGGTATTTGAAGGCGAGCTTGATCCACAGCTGAGTGTCTCGGGGGCTCTCCAGGACGCTGGCCTCCAGGTTGGCGATGTCGTCCGTCTCACTGATGAAGTAGCGTTTGTCCTCCGAGGTGACGCACGCGTCCAGAGCAGAGAGGCCGGCGTGAGCGCCGCTGTCTGCACGCACACAGACACACGTGAGCTCACTCAGACCTGCCACGGAGGAAACGACGAAATCCTCCCCGTTCACTAACCTCTGCCAGGTGTCACGTGACCGGCCGCCATCCCCTCGTCGCCGCTGCCGTCGTCCTCGGGACTGAGGTCACTTTGCGTCGATGGCTTCGGCCTCCACCTCCTCGCATCCTTGTAGGTGGTGTAGGGCGGGACTGAAGATGGAGGGGACAGGTGAGAAGCACGGAAGCGGCTGGAGCAGTGGGCGTAACGTTACGGGAATGCTGACCTACCGTGGCGCTTGCTTTCGTTGACTTTGCTGACGAGGAGGACGGCCTTCTGGTCGACGCCCATGCGGTCCTTGTTAGAGCCGAACAGCCTCTTCATGTACTTCTCTGCAAACAAACACAAACACCTGAGCTTCCACGTGACACACCTGCCGACCACCAGACCGAGGCTTCGCACCCACCGCACCTGTGGCGGCGCACACGTCCTCGTCAGAGCTGCCGTCGGAGCAGCTGATCAGCGACAGGTCGTAGGACAGGATGTCCTGGAAGAGCTGGTTTCCGCTCAGAGTGCAGTTCCTCATGTGCTGCCTGCGGCGCAGAGGGACAAACATTAAACAGGAAGAGCTACAGACTCAGGCGGGTAACATTATCGTCACGGTAACAGGGCGACACATCACGCAAACGTGCCGCTGCGTTGTTTTACTTTGTGGTGTGACGTCCACCAGCGATCAGCGGGGTGTGTGCACACTCAGCGGTCAGGCTCAGGAATATAACCCGCACGTGCCCGCCGTGAGGTTTCACAAAGACATGCAGTGATTCTAGTTGCTCCGTGTTGCTGGTTAACCAGCTTTTATCCGACTGTTCAAACTTTAAACTGTTCTTCTCTCTCTGCTGATGCCGGCTATATCTTTTGGTGCTCATAACTTTCACACTAGGGCTGGGCCATATTATACCGTTCACGGTAATACCGGTATAATGTTAGGCAACGATAGGAAAATGAAATATCGCGATAGAATATGAGTAAAACGCACATGCGCAGTGGCTTTGTTTTCATACGCACATGGCCGATTGTTGAGTGAAACAGATGAACCAGAACTGGTTTGTAAAAACTAACCCAACTTCCGTGATGTGGAACTGGTTTGGTGTTTGTCCGTCAGATACACGACAAAGCACATTTTTTGCAGAACATGCAAGCGGCCGTCGTTATTGTCGTATTTGTCGGACTAAGATGCTCTTAAATCTGGGAGTAATCTGGGTCCTAAACTCCGTATGCTTCAGGTCAAACGAACACTGCAGCATCACTGAGAGTTAAAAACTGTCTAAATTCTTTCATCTTTAATAAAACGTTCAGCATTGCTGCTTTACCAGGGGTAACTATGAAGTTTAACTTCCAGGCATCCATGAAAACAAAATTTATTACATTTAACGGAATTAGAAGTTAGCAGGAAGCTAGCGGAAGTTAGCTCGCTAGTTTCGCTAGTTAGCTAAGCATGATATAGCATGTTCTGACTGAGAGATTTCTGAAAAAATTCAAATGTACAGCTCTGCTATCACTTCCAACATAAATGAAGACAGGAAACTAAACAGCAGTGACGTTTGTAGGGTTACTGAAGTTGGGCTAGCTGGTATATAATGATGTGCTACGTGATCGCTAGCGACACAGCTATGTTAGCATAACATAAACAGTGAAGCTGGAGGACGAACACTAACACTTTTCCACTTATAAAAGTTAACGTGAAGGTTCCTGATGGTTAGAGACAAATGCAATCGCATGGCAGGATGCTGTAAACGGACCAAACTTCAGTCAGGAGAACAACTGAGATAATCCATCCACAATACGAGGTTAGTCATTAATACACTGCAACAACATGGGAATAGAGCAGCTGCCAGAGGATTCAACATTAATGAATCAATGGTACAGAAGTGGAGGAAGCAAGAAGAATGAGTTTAATAAAGTTTGATTTATCTGACTGCTTTGTTTCGCTTAATGTGCCTTACAGTGGGGCAAAAAAGTATTTAGTCAGCCACCGATTGTGCAAGTTCCCCCACTTAAAATGATGACAGAGGTCAGTAATTTGCACCAGAGGTACACTTCAACTGTGAGAGACAGAATGTGAAAAGAAAAATCCATGAATCCACATGGTAGGATTTGTAAAGAATTTATTGGTAAATCAGGGTGGAAAATAAGTATTTGGTCACCTCAAGCAAGGAAAATCTCTGGCTCTCACAGACCTGTAACGTCTTCTGTAAGAAGCTTTTCTGTCCCCCACTCGTTACCTGTATGAATGGCACCTGTTTGAACTCATCATCTGTATAAAAGACACCTGTCCACAGCCTCAAACAGTCAGACTCCAAACTCCGCCATGGCCAAGACCAAAGAGCTTTCGAAGGACACCAGGAAAAGTATTGTAGACCTGCACCAGACTGGGAAGAGTGAATCTACCCGTGATCTCATCCCGTGGGGTCAAAATGATCATGAGAACGGTGAGCAAAGATCCCAGAACCACACGGGGGGACCTGGTGAATGACCTGCAGAGAGCTGGGACCAAAGTAACAAAGGTCACCATCAGTAACACACTACAACGGCAGGGAATCAAATCCCGCAGTGCCAGACGTGTTCCGCTGCTGAAGCCAGTGCATGTCCAGGCCCGTCTGAAGTTTGCCAGAGAGCACATGGATGATACAGCAGAGGATTGGGAGAATGTCATGTGGTCAGATGAAACCAAAGTAGAACTTTTTGGTATAAACTCAACTCGTCGTGTTTGGAGGAAGAAGAATACTGAGTTGCATCCCAAGAACACCATACCTACTGTGAAGCATGGGGGTGGAAACATCATGCTATGGGGCTGTTTTTCTGCCAAGGGGACAGGACGACTGATCCGTGTTAAGGACAGAATGAATGGGGCCATGTATCGTGAGATTTTGAGCCAAAACCTCCTTCCATCAGTGAGAACTTTGAAGATGAAACGAGGCTGGGTCTTCCAACATGACAATGATCCAAAACACACCGCCCGGGCAACAAAGGAGTGGCTCCGTAAGAAGCATTTGAAAGTCCTGGAGTGGCCTAGCCAGTCTCCAGACCTCAACCCCATAGAAAATCTGTGGCGGGAGTTGAAAGTCTGTGTTGCTTGGCGACAGCCCCAAAACATCACTGCTCTCGAGAAGATCTGCATGGAGGAATGGGCCAAAATACCAGCTACTGTGTGTGCAAACCTGGTAAAGACCTATAGTAAACGTTTGACCTCTGTTATTGCCAACAAAGGTTATGTTACAAAGTATTGAGTTGTATTTTGTTATTGACCAAATACTTATTTTCCACCCTGATTTACCAATAAATTCTTTACAAATCCTACCATGTGGATTCATGGATTTTTTTTTTCCACATTCTGTCTCTCACAGTTGAAGTGTACCTCTGGTGCAAATTACTGACCTCTGTCATCATTTTAAGTGGGGGAACTTGCACAATCGGTGGCTGACTAAATACTTTTTTGCCCCACTGTATAATCCCGTGCACCTTATGGTCCGAAAAATGCATACTGCACACTGCAGTTTAATGTTGCAAAGCACCTCTTTTTAACTTCAGTGGATATTATACATGGTTATGCTCAGGATATGTCAGCCCATTTCTACTGGAAATGCCTTTTGGTTAAACTTTCAGCAAGGAATTTGCATTTGCACTGTTACATTTTTATAAAGCTTTAATGTACATAAAAACCAGCTTCTTGTTTAAGTGAAAATAAATGGAAGGTTGTCTTTTTGCGCTAGTAATGTTGTGGAGTTGTATTTTGTCTCGCATCAATTATATCGTCAGTTATATCGTTATCGCAAATTTTCAAATATATATCGTGATAAATATTTTTGGCCATATCGCCCTGATCTATTTCACACTTTTTAAAATATTAAGATTTCTATGCCGTTCTTTGGCCCATTAAAATGAATGAACAAGCGTAGAGCTGGGCGATAGAATGATAACGATATGTATCGCGAAATAACTTTTTCTTGATAGAAAAATTAAACTATTGCGATAGACCTCGCCGCTCTTGTCCTCTTAAAAAAAAAAAAAAAAAAGAAGGACAGCCAATCCAAATGAAGTAGCGCAGAGCCGAACCAATCACAGCCGCAGTGTCACGTCACGTGACTTGTTACGTACAGCACAAGTGCCAAGCCGCACGTGTGTTTGTTTGGGAAGCAGCCAGCCGCCGTGCCGCCGGGTAATGGAGGAAATGAGTGTGCCGACTAGAGAAACATCAACCGAGAGCGTGACCGAAGGTTACCGAAGAGAAAACAGATGATGGTTCCAACGCCGGAGAGATTGTCGAACGGAAGAGCCATAGAAGCTCCGTAGTGTGAAGGTATTTCTGCTATTTCAAGACTGACAAAAACAGAGCAGCTGCACTGTAAATGTGCCGAAAGCAAGTCTGGAAATACGATAAAGCGGTGCAGCTCAGTCTCTGACTGGAAGCGCTAATTCATCATTCGGCTTTTGTCAGACTAAAGTAACTGTTACAACTGTTTGAAAAGCTCAGCTATACAACAAGGAGAGATTGAGAATTTCCTTTTAGTTCTCAGTTTATTTGATATTGACAAAAGTTAGTCAGTTTTGTCTGTTCTTCTGTAAAACAAACTAAGATTTATTTTTAGAATTAATATTTTGTTTCTAAGTGGAATTGACAATTTAGTCTGTTTCGTTTGTTCTATTTTGAAACTTAAACGCTTTAGCGGCTGCCTTTTGTGTAGTTTGCAATATTTGCCTTTATTTATCTGAAAAAGTCTTATGTTCCTTAAGTACATCTACCCTGTTGAACTTATTATGGGAAATAAATATTTAAATAAAAACAAGCTGCTGATTATTTCACATTTTACTTGTGAGCAACGGCACATTTAAATCTTACAAATATAGTTATTTGGCTTATATCGTGATAGATATCGTTATCGCCTGAAATGAAAAACACATATCGTGATATGAAAAAAACCGCCCAGCTCTAAACAAGCTCAGTGCGATGAGCAGCGGTTCTCAGAGCAGGAGGCCCGGGTTTGAATCTCGCCCGTGGAAACATGTTTCACGAGACAGCTCAGGGAATCGTCTTGTATTTCTGCTAATTCATTACAATTCTGCAATTTTTATGATTTCAGCAGCTTTTCTAATGTGTACTTCAGCTTCTTCAGCTTTTCAGCAGATTCCACTACACGGCATTCACACCGCACTTTCGCAGGAAATGCAACTTTTTCTAGCTTATGTCTGTGAGCACAAAGCTGACACTGGGAGACTTTGTGTCAAAGTAACTGAGGATAAAAACATGAAGCAGACTTTCCTCACTGCAAAAACTCAAACTCTTACCAAGTATATTTGTCTTATTTCTAGTCAAAATTATCTCATTACACTTAAAATAAGACACAATCAGCTACAGGGCAACATTTCAGTAAGCTAAAGGAACTTGTTTCAAGACAGTGAATCTTGAAACTAGAGAAAAACTAGAGATTTTTCACTTGTTCCACTGGCAGATTTTTTCACTTAATACAAGATATTTTAGCTTAAAATAAGTGAAAAAATCTGCCAGTGGAACAAGTGAAAAATCTCTAGTTTTTCTCTAGTTTCAAGATTCACTGTCTTGAAACAAGTTCCTTTAGCTTACTGAAATGTTGCCCTGTAGCTGATTGTGTCTTATTTTAAGTGTAATGAGATAATTTTGACTAGAAATAAGACAAATATACTTGGTAAGAGTTTGAGTTTTTGCAGGCCTGCCTTTTTATAGCAGATAACCTTAAACATATTCTGCAGTCGATCAAACACTGAAGAAAACCATAAATCAACATGTGAACGTTACCTGAGGTTTGATTACAGAAGCTGAGCGATCGTTTAGGTTTAAATTTCTTCAGTTTGAACAGCAGAGATGAGGCTTTGATGTCAAAGTAAAACAGCGAAAGTCATGACGAAGTTCATCAAACGTGAAGCTCAGTTTGATCTGCTTTTGCTGCTGGTTCAGTGAACTTGGGTTAGAATAATGATAATAATAATAATAATAATAATAATAATAATGGATTGCATTTATATAGCGCTTTTCGGGACCCCTCAAAGCGCTTTACAACACCACTATTCATTCACTCTCGCATTCATACTGGTGGAGGCAGCTACAGTTGTAGCCACAGCTGCCCTGGGCAGACTGACAGAGGCGAGGCTGCCATATCGCGCCATCGGCCCCTCTGGCGGTTAGAGTGATGCAACCTGCAGCTTCAGGATCTGTGAGCTTTTGGCCTTCAGCCCGACGGCGTGTCTGTGGACGTGCCGTCAGGTGAAAGATCCACGCTCTGTTTTTACATCCTCGTAGCTGCTCTCACTTACTGCTTTAGCTGTTTGTTGAAATATTTCCTGAGCTTTAACCGGAGATACATTTAAATGCAAAAATCGATTCAGGATTTAATGAATTGATATCACGTTATTCAAATAGTTTGTTTTGTTGTTTTACACCCCGCTCACCATCTGCAGCCATCGTCGTTGCACGTTCCCGTGAGGTCGAAGCGGCAGAAGCACTTCTTTGCTTCGATGGCGTTGCTGTACGTCACCGAGCTCAGAGACAGCTTCTCCTTGGTCCTGTAGTACGGGCTGAACCTGAGCGGGAGGACACAGCTGTGAGCCGACCGCACAGACCACATACGAGCTCTGCTGCTGTCGGTACGACGGAGCTACCTGTAGGACCTGAAGGCCAGCAGAGGGCTGTGGTACGGTCCGAAGGGAAGCGGCCTCAGCTCCAAGCCGCCCGACGAACTCACCGCTGTCTCCACCTCAGCCGGAAACACCTGGATGACCGGACACAGAGCGTTAGCGTGAAATTCCCCCGAGACCTTCAGCTGCCCCTCTGACAGTCTCCGCTCACCTGTGCGGCGAGGGCGGGGTCCACGTCCTCCCCCAGCACCTGCAGCTCCATCAGCAGCAGATCTCCCAGAGGTGTCTTCTGTCTGTACAGCCGCTGCAGGGCGTCCACGTCCAGCCCCGCGAACATCTCGGCAGGAAGCTCCACGCCTGCCGAGCCACTGGGCAGCGCCTTCACGGGCTTGGCGGCAGTGCCGACGTCTTTGGGCGGAGCCGAGCTCGTGGCGTCCAGGTGGGGTTTGGTGAAGGAGCAGCTGGACTGACGGAAGGAGGAGCGACGGCCGCCTCTGGCCGCAGCAGCGGGCGCAGGTTCTGGTTCGTGATCCTCGGCCTCTGCGGGGTCCTCGCTGTCCAGCGTCAGCTTGTCCTGGGAGAGGTCGTGCAGCGAGGGCTGCGGCGGCGGCTGGACCTGAGGGTCCGGGGGCGTGGCGGATCGCAACGGCGGCTCTACGGGGAGCTCTGGCAGGACGCCTTTGTTTCGCAGCACCTGCGCCTCCTTCAGCTTCTGGATCTTCAGCGCGTACTCGGACTCGAGCTGCTGCAGTCGTTGCTTCTGAGCGATGAGCTCGGCAAAGTGGCGCTCAGAACCGCGGGGCGCTGCGTCACGCCGCGGCAACTTGCTGAGCTGGAAAGGATAACGTTACGCAGGGTAAACACACCTGCACACAGCGGCGCTCCATCAGAGCTTTCTTATAGTTTTATCGGCGGGTGCATGTAACCACCAACGCCTCTGAATCCATGGTTACCGGCGCCGTGAGGAGCTGCGTGAGCGCAAGCGTCCTCTGTAACAGCCCGAGTTCGTTTAGCCAGCGCCTCCCCACTGTGGGTCCCACCCTGATCCTTGCCTCAGCTGTTCATTAGCTGACTGGATGGGTAATTAGCTTTATTAGCTAACCAGCCAGCTAACTACAGCTAACTGCCTCACCTGTAAGTTTCAACAGCAATTCTTCATGCAACTGTTTTTTCAGAATAAAAGCCTCTCTGGCTGAGTGTTTCTCTGCTGAGGAGACAAACACACAACCTGCAGGTTCCACAGAGAAACAGGAAGACTCACCGCGGGCCGGCTGGAGTCCGCTCGCCGTTTGGGCGCCCTGCCGGCGGCTAGGTGAGCCTGCACCAGCTCCTGCTCCAACCGCACCGCCACCGTCTTCTTCACGGAGACCCGCTGCTCCACCCGGTGGACCTGCAGAGGACGTGGAGGCGGTCAAACGACACCAAACAAAGAGACTTCACAGCAGCCAGGAGGAGTCTGAGCTTCATGTCCTGCATCTGAGTGCCGCCGTGCTGACGCCACAGTTGGGGCGGTAAAGTTGGCGTACCTGCTCGCGCAACTTCCTGAGGAGCGTCTTGTTGGCGCCGACGATCCTCTCCGACGCCTGCAGCTGCTCCCTCAGTTTGGCCACTTTGGCCTCGGCGGCCTTCAGCGACTCGTTCTTCTTCAGCTCCTGCTGCAGCAGGTGTCGCAGCATGGCCTCGTCTCTCTGCAGCAGCTCCCTGAGGGCAGCAGACTCCCACAGTCAAAGCGGCGCCACCGAAAACCTCACACCAGCTCCCGGTGTGTTTTAAGATCTCACCTGTGTTTGCTGAGCTTCAGCTCGGCCTCGCTCAGCTTCAGCTCCACCGCTGGCTTCAGGGAGGAGTCGATGGAGTCTGCAGTGGCGGGCGAGGCGGAGCCACGAGGGCTCTGTTCCTTCATCATCCTCTGCCTCTCCCTGCTGTGAGCGTGCACACCCACAGAGTTAGTAAAAGTCTTTGTGTGTGTGTGTGTTTGAGAGAGGTCACGTGGGTACCTGGCGATCTCCTCTTTGAGTAGGCGGTACTCGGCCTTCTTGGCGTCAGACAGAGCCTCTGGCGTTCGGACCGGGTTGTTCTCCTTCTCAGAGGCCGACGCTCCTTTTGGCTTCGCCGCCTGAGAAATAAGAAGTTCAGAGTCGTGACATCATCACGCAACGCCGCAGACACATTCCGGCTGCACAACGATCGTCGTCGTGCCCGGACGGTTCAGGTGAACGCACTCACCTCCACCGTCCTTCGGGCCTCTTTGATCATGAACTCCAGGCCGCCAAACACCGCCTGCGATGAGCTGCAGGCGTCCATGTCCGAGTCGCTGTCGTCAGAGTCGTTGAGAGAAACCACCACCGTCTTATGTCTGGGCAGCTGGACAGACAGGTGAGGGGCAGACAGGTGAGGGGCAGACAGGTGAGGGGCAGTTTCAGGCTCCATGTTTGTTTCTAAATAAGGAGCGGTGTGCAGCGAGCCTCTTACCACAAGCGGTGCTCTGGCGGCGAGGTGTGCTCTGGCGGCCTTGTTTGGGCGGGGCTGAGGCACCGTGTTCAGACTGACCGTGCTCAGGTTTCCTCTGGGTGGAGGCTGAAGGTCTGCAGGGGGAGGCCCACCTGGAGAAGGAGGAGCGCTGGAGCTCTTCTGCAGAGAGAAAATCATCATCATCATCATCATCAGCACAATCTAAACATGACATCATCACGTGACGCCGCGGACCTCCGAGACCACCACCCTCTTGTTGGCCATAGACATCAGGCAGGTCTCCCTGAGGAGCATCTCCTCCTCCTCCTCTTCATCAGCAAATGGAGGTTTTGGGGGGGGCTCCAGCTCATCTGGGGGAGGGGGGAGGGGAGGAGGTGGGGGAGGAATGGCGGAGAGCAGTGGGGGGAGGAAGGGCTGCGAGAATTCCTGAGGGGTGGAAAGAAAAAAAACCAGACATCAGCGAGCTCCTCGGAAGGTAACCGTGGTGATGAGGAGGAGGGGGCGTACCATTCCGAAAGGAACGGGGTCGGCGCCGTACAGGTGAGGGATGCACGCCGCCTCCTCCACAGACAGCAGGTTGCTGTGCGTTGGCGACGGGACTGAAACGCAGACAAACCAGTTTAAACGGGAAACAGGAAGCGAAAGGTGCGTCAGGTGCACCTCCTGCCCCCTTACCTGGCGAGCCCGTCTCACTGTCCGTGTCCATCGCCACCTCGTCGTAGTTGTCGTACTGGTAGAGGTTCCCCGAGGTGTCCAGGCCCGGCTTGCCTGCAGACTTGCGGTGGTCCCGGTCCCTGGACTGAGCAGACACAGGTGAGTCAGCACAGGTGAGAGTCAGGTGACCACACTGGGCGTGCGCACACGGCACCTTACCTTGCTGCGCGTCCTCTTCCTCCCACCCACCAGTTTCATGAAGCGGTTATATTGTTCGTCCTGGTTGGACAGGTCGCGGATTCGCCGGATCTCGTCCTCCCGCTTGCGGCGCTCCTCCTCCTCCTGCCGTCGCTTCTCCTCCTGCTCCCTCTGCTGCTGCAGCTTCCACGTCCTCACCTGCTGCTTCCTGAACGCCTGCTTTGCCACCGAAACTGTGAGACACGTCACACAGGAACACTCAGAGCCAATCAGAGCTGGCCGCTGTTTTTCCGCTTCACTTCTAAGCGTGCTCACATTTAAGGCGGCACAGCCCGCACATCTGTCTCACCTGGGCTGATCTTCTTGGTGATGTGAGCCTTCCCCGGGGGGCGGGCCCTCTCCAGCGGGCCTTTAGGTCCGGCTTTAGGACACGGCTTGAGTCTGTCTCTGTCCTGAGGTCTGGGCCCGGTCTTGTTTCGCTCGCGGTCCCTGTCCTGAGGTTTGGACCTGGTCCTGGTCCTCTCTGTGGCGGCTGCGGCAGTGGAAGCAGACCTGGTGGTGACCCTCTGCCTGGCAGGTGGGGCGGCCCCGGGGCCTGAGCTCTTCTCCTGAGTGGCTTTAGTGATGCGTTCTTTGCTCCGCCTCATCACCTGCTGCTCCTTCTGCTGCCACTTCTTACTGGCCGACTGCAGAGCGAGGAGACGCAGCTGCAGCTCTGACAGCTCCTCCTCCTCCACCACCACCACCTTCTCCGTGGCCTGACCACACACAGAGGAGACGTAACGTGACACAAACCAAACGCCATCGAAGCGAACGGCTGAATCTTTTCCCTGCGGGTAGCAGCTGCACGGCCTCACCTTGTCTGGAGAGTCCTCGCTGGACGCCGACGACTCGCTGGGACACGGCGGCGGTGGTTTCTCCTGCTCCTCCATGATGCACGGGTCACACGGCCTCTCGTCTGCGGGCTCTCCTCCTTCTGCTCGCTGTTCTCCCTCACCTGGACACACATTGCACAGGAAGTGAAAACACAGCGTCTTCATCAAAGGTCGCCTGCTCCTCACTGCACGGTGCTAATCAAACTCTGGTTTGGGGGCCGTGAGGGGACTCTGCAGGGTGGACCGGCGTGCGTTGTCACAGTTTTCACTGCTGCATGAACCGAAGATCCCGGCAACATGACGACCTTCAGTTCCATCGTTAAAAGGCTCATTTTTTAGATTCGTTCTGGCAGAAAGAGGCGAATACCCTGTCATCCTGTTACAGCTGCGGGGAAGAAGGTGGAACTTCCTGTTTAGTGACCCTTTAAAGGACAAACAGCTGAGCTGAGCCTTGCACTGGGCCTCTCACGGTCCTGACACACACCTGGCACCTGGACCGTCAGGGTTCAGACACTGAGGCCGTACCCAGACTGCAGAAGCGTTTGTCACACTCGGGCCGAGACATCCCCAGCTGACCTCCGGAGCACCATCTGGTGTTAGCTAGCTCGTGAGAACTTGAGCTTTTTCTAAGAGCTCGCGCCGTGTGAGCTTGTAATACCTGAAAAATCTCTCTGCCCCATTAAAGTGACAGAACAGCGAAGTGGACAGATCAGCAGGTCACATGTGCGACATCAGCAGAATCCCACAGCGCCCCCTACTGTTGCAGTAATAAGCAATGTGGCAACCAACCCCGGTCCACCCTACAGTGAAACGTCCTTTCAGAGGATCAATCGGAGAGTCTGCTGCATCGGTACGGTGTACACTCGTGCCGGCGGCCTCAGTCTGCTCACCGCCGCTCTCGCGCGTCCCCTCTTCTGCTTCTTTGGCACCTTTTCCTTCCAATTCTGCTCCGTTATCTGTGATTGGCTGATCCCCTTCACCTGTTGACACACAGAACAGGAAGCTGTAGAAACACTTTACACAGCAAACAGGAAGTGATTGGTCCTCAACATGGTTTAAGTCGCCAAACAGGTAAAAAGGGGCGCGTCTACAGCTGCGATGTGAAAGCAAACATTCGGATAACGAACTCACCATCAGGCTTCGCCCACTTCTTCTGCAGCTCGTCCAGGTCGGCCGGCGTGGGGAGTTTCTGACGAAGCGGTTTGATGTTGAAGGCCTGGAACACTTTCTTCCTCTCCAGCTCCGACACCTCATCCGCGGCTGCTGCCAGACTCAGAGCCAGGCCCGGTTCAGCTTTGGTGTCCGTTAGAGCGGCGGCTACGCACTCCACCACGTCGTCCCTGACTGGTGACGTCCGTGGCTCCAGGGCCATCGTCTCCTCTTTGCGGATGCACTCGAGTTCGATCTGGATCTGTTTGTATTTGGACAGCAGATCCTCGAAGGACTCGTCACCACTGCTCTCCGGCCTGGGAGCGCCGTGAGCCACCTTCCTGAGCCGGTTCCTCCCGAGAGGTTTCTCTGAGGTCTGCGTTAAAGAACGCTGATCAAGAATTACTGACCAACAGGGATCAATACTCATTTCATTTTTAAAGTCATGATTTAAAAGAAAAAATATTAAAAAATAAAATTTTCAAAAAGACTTAAATCTTTGCTACCAACGAAAAGCTTCATTTTTAAGAATGTGTAAAATTAAAAAACGAACAAATTAAGAAATCCTCACAAAAAAAATGTCCATGTAAAAGAAGCAAATTTCTCCTATCATCGGATTATTGATCGCAGATCAAATGGCAGAAAACTCGCAGCCCTCTGAAAACTAATCAAAGCTTTCTCAATTATGGAACTCATGATGTCAGTTCGTCAGCTGAACCTTTGATTATTGGCTTCACATCCAAACATTATTTATTAACGCACTGTGTGTGTGTATTTGTAGTTTGTAGAAGGCTGACCTCTAAGCTGTTTGTTATACACTGCACCATCTTTCATCTGTAACACTAAAACTCCGCTTGTGGGATCAATAAAGTATTGATCTATTGATTTGGGCTTTTCACAGCTGTCTTCAAGATCTTTTCAATATGATCGATCAATCAATACATGAACGAGGAAATAATCGATCACTGATGTAACCGTGTAGCGGATGAATGAGGACAGCTGATGGGGGAGTCGCAACCACACATACGTCATCACAGCGCCGGTTTCGTTTCCTGCTGTCACGCACGCACCTGGTGGAGTGTGAAACGTGAACCAGTCGAAGCCCAGAACACTCACAGATCAATGGGCTGTTCATTAAACCAATATGTAATCAATGAAACCCTGACCGGCTCCTCGCGGGCTGCCTAATTCAATCACCGTCCCGGGGGAGAGGGCACGTGACACAGCAGAAAGGATACGCTTCCTCGCGGGGGAGCTGTGGCTCTCTCCGGGCAGGTACCGTCCGGGAGGCGGCCTGCTGTTGCCCCCCCGGCCGCCCCGGCTCCAGCCCCCGGGGCCTCCGTTCGGCATGCCGCGGTGCCGGAAGCGTCCCAGTGCGCCGTGGCTCCGCTCCCAGAAGCTGGACCGCGGCCCGGGCTCCCCATGAGAGCCGAGCCCGGGAGGCTGCTGCTGCGGTGGCGGGGAGGGAGGCCGGTCGGGCCCGCTCGGCCCGCACTGCTGCCGGTGGCCGGGCGGGAATGGGCCGTGAGGGCCGAGGCTGTAGGGCATGAGGTGGCGGAAGTCCGGCGGCGGGTGGCCCAAGTGCGGCGGCGCGCCGTGCGGGTGCTTGTGCGGCTTTCGCGGCCGAGGAGGAGCACCGCCACGGGGCCTGCTCCCATCCCCCCGCCGTGGAGGCGCTCTCTCCTCGGTGTCATCATCGCAGATCTCTCCGTCTTCTAGCTCCCCGTCCTCCGCGGGGGATCGGTTCGGAACGTCTACGTCCATGTTGGGGTGACCGTCTGCAGCTCCCTGCTGGGGCCAAACTCAGCGGCGGGACCAGGAGCTCATTCCGCGGCTCTGAAGCAGCTTCGCGGAGGTTCTCTCCGCTCTGACCGTTAGCTCTCTGTTAGCGCTCTGCTAGCTCCGCTGCTACCAACAATCACCGCGATAAAACCCGAGACTTCGCGAGACCGGAAAAAGCACGTAAAAGCAGAGCTGTGGGTTTTTCTCTTCCTCCCGGGAGGCGGGGACTCCGCATGTTGTTCTTACATTATTTATTGTTTTTATTTTGTTGACAGTTTTTGTTTGAGTATGTTTTGTTTTAATTTAATTTTAATTTATTTTGTTTTTTATTGTTTTTATTTTTTAGTTTCTTGTTTTTTATTTGTTTGTTTTCATTTGTTCTTATTTAATGTCATGTTTATTTTGTTTATAGGTTTCGTTTTGTTTCTTTTTTTTTCTTTTTCATTTATTGTTTTAACTGGTAGCAGGCTGCAGTGCTTCCTGTCCGCTCAGGCCTCTGTGTGACATCACTGATGGTTATTCTCTGTTCCCTCAATCAGAATCAGTCTCTGTGTGTTTCTGTTAAAGTGGCCACAGCAAGAAGGCCAGATCTACCACCAGCATATATAATAAAGTGAGAGCAGTGTGTTTTGAAAGGAGAGCTTATATTTATTAATGCGGTGAATGCAGAGGTGAAGCCAGAAGAGGGTGGCGATGAGACACAGTGAGGAGCAGGAGGAAGGTGTAGGAACTGAGCAGAGGAGCAGGAAGGCGAGCAGGAGCAGCAGGTTGAGGAGGACGGAGATCAAGAAGATGAAGGACACAGTGGAGTGGAGCATGAAGTCCTCGTGGGAGGTTCTGTGTGGAGCTGCAGGTGGACACAAGTCAGGAAGATCATTGGAGTCACGTTACTTTAAATCACACAGGTGGCCTCGGTTTCTATTAATAATTTATTATTGATTATTTATTCTGTGAATTAAAATTTCAGTTTTCCATTTTAAGCAGAAGGTGATGCAGCAAACGGTGGATGGTGACTCAGAGTGGTTCTCACAGCTGCTCGATGACCCCAGTTTCCTGAAACGGACATAAGTCACAACTGTAATCGCTCTGTGTCACCTGTCAGTGTGCTGGTGTGGATGTGGACTTTGCAGCTGCAGGTTTTCAGATCCTTTCGAACCTTCCAGAGAGACTATGCTCTTCCTTCTTTGTTCTGACAAAGCTCTGAGAAAGTTTGGTACAGTTTCAGATTTTCAGAGCTTCAGTGGGTGTTAAAAAACATTCACGGTGTTTCCTTTCTGCTCTTGGTGAAGCATGAGAAAATGCTGATGTGACACGAGGGTAACGTACGAACTCAGGGGGTCAGAGAGCAGTCGGACAGACGAGTGATCCACGTTGTGACCAGGATGTTTCTGTCAGGATGAAAAATTAAACAACTGAAAGCTTCACTGCCAGCCGGAAAGACTTAGTATGACAGGTGAAAACTGATCTGACAGGTTTCCACTGAAGGTGTTTTCTGGGAGCACTGGGATGTTGTTGTTCTGAGGAAAACTCAGGGCAGTTTGTAAATCAAAGCCAGAAGTGTTGTTTTAAATAAATAAATAAATAAATGTTAATAACGTGAGGCCCAGTGGGAGCTTTGGCTTTAACATCACTTGGTTTTCAGAGGAACAAACATTCATGTGTACAGATTTGATTCTGCTGACTGAGCTGCTCTGATGCCAGGTCAGAGACAGACTCTCCAACAAGATGTTCAGAGCGTATGAAGGTGAGGCGGTTCAGTCGGCATCAGTAAACACCAGGTTTAAAATCAGATATATATATTATTATATAGATCCCTTCCCAGACGCCTTAACGCCCACTCACATCCTGGGCCATCTGACCTCAGGAATTCGCATGATAAGGTGGGGGCAGGTTTCACAATGAGCTCACCCAAAACTCTGGCTGATTGGGACCCACACCCAGTTTCACACCTTGGCTCAGGCGATTAGAGGATCATCAGGGGTCCTTTTGTCCCTCTGTGGGGGGAAACTCCCACTAGGTTTATATCTGGGACTCTCCACCATTTGACCTTAGAACTGAAGAAGCTTCTCGGATGAGAGGTGAAACGTCTTCAAGCAACTTAAAGAAGTCCAGACGCTTTTCTTTGCAAGCTCCTTTGTCTCTGAGTATTGCACACCTTGTGCTTTTGGGCACTCCAGTGATGTTGCAGCTCTGAAATATGGCCAAACTGGTGGCAAGTGGCATCTTGGCAGCTGCACGCTTGACTTTTCTCAGTTCATGGGCAGTTATTTTGCGCCTTGGTTTTTCCACACGCTTCTTGCGACCCTGTTGACTATTTTGAATGAAACGCTTGATTGTTCGATGATCACGCTTCAGAAGCTTTGCAATTTTGAGACTGCTGCATCCCTCTGCAAGATATCTCACTATTTTTGACTTTTCTGAGCCTGTCAAGTCCTTCTTTTGACCCATTTTGCCAAAGGAAAGGACGTTGCCTAATAATTATGCACACCTGATATAGGGTGTTGATGTCATTAGACCACACCCCTTCTCATTACAGAGATGCACATCACCTAATATGCTTAATTGGTAGTAGGCTTTCGAGCCTATACAGCTTGGAATAAGACAACATGCATGCAGAGGATGATGTGGACAAAATACTCATTTGCCTAATAATTCTGCACTCCCTGTATAAAAGAAAATGTCAATAAAAATACAAAAAAATCAGCTCTGAACTGTTTGCTTTTTATGTTTTGAGTTGTCTTGATTTTCAATTCAATTAAATTCAAAATTTATTTGTATAGCACATTTAAAAACAACAGAGTCGACCAAAATGCTTCACAATTGGTTAAAAACAAGAGAAAAAAATAGAGAAACAAATACAGGTAAATAAGAAGACAGTAAATTAACAATAAAAACATAAAACAGGCCTGATGGTACTCATACTGAACTCGAATTAAAAGCCAAAGTCAAAAAGAGTTTTAAGACGCGATTTAAAAGACCGAATAGACTCTGAAGTACGAATCTCCTCTGGCAGATTATTCCAGAGTCTGGGTGCTGCTACTGCGAAGGCCCATCTCCTCTGTGCTTCAGTCGAGACCTCGGTTGTGCTAAGAGCATCTCAGTGCTCTTTGGGGTCGTACATGTTGAGGAGTTCGTTTAAATAACAGGGCGCCATATTATTTAACTTTAAAAGTAGGTAAAAGAATCTTATAATCAATACGATATTTTACAGGGAGCCTGTGTAAGTTTGCTAAAACTGGAGTGATGTTCATACAGTTTTTAAATACTGAAGCTGGCCCTACACCTCTGAAAAATGAACGATCGGGGGAAGGAGTTCAGAGAAAGAAGAAAACTCACTGGGTCAAAGTTTCCGTCAGGAATATAAAATCCAGTCCCAACGAGATAAAAAAGTCATTTAGGATGAAAGTCTTGTTTGACGGTGACCTGTTGTTTAGCAGGCCCATCCGAAGCGTGATTGAAGTGTTGCTAACAGGAGCACGTCCCAGTGGACGAAGGTTACTGAGATTCACGCCACCTCTGTAGGACTGCACCCATCGCCAGACAGGTGAAGGCTTCGTCGGCAGGACCGAGGGAGCAGGAGGTCCAACAGACCGGATCCAGCAATGGAAGCTGAATCTGTAACTGGACTGGTCCCAGAGAGGACGAAAATATAGTAGCACATCTGTAAGAGTACAAGGTTTCTTTACTCCATGTGATTTCAGGAAAGCCTTGAAGCGTACCAGGATGCCACCTCGTTTTCCCCGTCTTCTAGAGCGCTTCCTGCGAAGAAGGGTAAATGGTAAGCGATGTAGGCAATCAGGTAGATAAGATTTTCTGGCTTGCTTTCCAAATCAAGCATTCGGGGTTTTAGTGGCCGAAGGTTCAGAAGAGTTTGGCGATCATAGCCGAGTAAAGCAGAGCCATCAGGGCAACATAGAAGAAGATAGGCAACAACCAGCAGACACAACCCAAAGAGACGGCTTGTCGTGCACGCTGGCACCATCTTGGGGATTTTTAATCTGTTTGATGCTTTTTTCCAAGACAAGGAAACAATTCAAATTTCCAGTTACCCTCCACAGTGACTCCACTTCTGTTATTAATTCTGCTGATAAGGAACTGTTCAGATTTGAAGCTTTGCAGGAAACTCGTTTCATCAGGGATTTCTGAGCCTTTGATGAAACGAGCTGGGGGTTACCTGCAGGGGTAAAAGGGTGGCATGGGGTGGCAAGTGCCACCCTAAGAAAATTTCTCTAGATCCGCCCCTGGTTACCTGTAGAGCAAAACAAATAGAGCTTGAAAATGTGACGTCAAAACCACAAAGGATTGTAGGTATGAGTGGCAAGAGGTACTAGCGCATGCAGGCTTTCAATTGAAATCAGTCACACAGCGATAAAAAGAAACACAGAAATGTCAAGAAGCTGTTGTATTATTAACTGCAATAGCCGGTCGCATGACAGCCACGGGAAGCCGACGGGTAAAGAGATCGGTTGTTATCAGATTACGTCGTTGAAGAGAAATTGTTCGAGCCATGTTTCCGAAGTAACAAAGAGGCGACGGATGGTCTGGATTGCAGCCATTCAAAGATCAAATATAACGTCCCAGAACACTCCAGCTCACAGGTTAGTCTGCTCCAAGCATTTACACGAAGGTCAGTCTGCTGTTGTAGTTGTTACGTAATTTATCATAATTGTTGATGTAGGTTACAAATAAGTCTTATATTGATTTGAATTGAATTTGTTGCACTATGCTGCTTTGTTCGCGGTGGCTTTGCGGGCTAATGTTTGTTGTGTTTTGTAGGAAAACCAGCCAACAAAATGCAGGAATGTGATCCAGGTGGATGAAGGAAAGGGGAGGCAGGAGGAGAGCCCCGAGGCGGTGAACTGAACTTCAGGTAAGAAGTTATGACCTGCAGTCTATCTGGGTCAGATATAAACCAAGTTTAGGTGGAGTTTATTTTCGTTGTGCTGACTTTTTCGTACTGTGTGAGCTAGCATGACGGAGTTTCTATACAGCTGGGTGGGTGCTATGATGTTACTGATAGTGAACTTTATTTTATTCATAAGGTTAATTATTAGAGTTTCCAACCGTCCCCTAAAAAACGTAATCATCTCGTATTCAGAAAAAATATTACACGTTTCGTATTGAAGTGAAAAGTAACACAGTTTGTCCCGTAATTCAGCTACAATGAAAAAGGCACAAAGCTGCAGTTATTCTGTGACTTTGCTGCACAGCTGCC
Source organism: Rhamphochromis longiceps (assembly GCF_057381845.1). Taxonomy (NCBI): domain Eukaryota; kingdom Metazoa; phylum Chordata; class Actinopteri; order Cichliformes; family Cichlidae; genus Rhamphochromis; species Rhamphochromis longiceps. Next base: position 71,317,815 of record NC_140563.1, read on the forward strand.
TCTTCTTCTCTCATCCTCTCCCCTCCCTCTCCTGTTTCTACTTCAATCATGAAACTGATCAATGATCAGCTGATCGGCTTTTCTCTCTTGTTTGTTTATCGCTCACTTTGCGCCGAAAGAGGAAACCAGCGGATGTCGCGCTAAACAACAGCAGCACGTTTAAGCTTGATCAGCTGTTGTTAGAATTTATTTAATATTAATTTCTAGTATCAGCTGATGTTTGCTGGAGCCACAGCTGTAAACCTGCTGGTCATGATGTCGGTTTGGATATGTGGTGAGAGGGAAACATGAAGATGAAACCAGGAGATGTCCTTACTGAATCATGTCTTTTATCCTGTCTTCCTTCTCTCACCCCAACCAATCACAGCAGATGGCCCCGCCCCTCCCTGAGCCTGGTTCTGCCGGAGGTTTCTTCCTGTTAAAAGGGAGTTTTTCCTTCCCACTGTCGCCAAAGTGCTTGCTCATAGGGGGTCATATGATTGTTGGGTTTTTTTCTGTATCATGAAGCGCCTTGAGGCGACTTTTGTTGTGATTTGGCGCTATATAAATAAAATTGAATTGAATTGAATAGAGCTGAACAGGTGATGGAGAAACAGGTTTACCTTTTAGGTGACAGGAATGAGTTGAAGTTATGAACTGTTTCTGAGAGACAAATAACACCAGGATCCTTTTTTATGTAGCTGACAGCTGGTAACTGTGCAGGGGCGGATCTAGCAAAGTGTTGCCAGGGGGCAGGTCGGGCATTAACAGGGAGAGGGGGGCACAAAGAAATACTTTTCTTTCTTATTCTCATTTAAATTGTCTGGCTTTTAAAAAATAATTATCTGAATCTTATAACAAACGATTGATAGATTGCGCATCTGCAGTCTGGTGTTACCTACATCTTCCTATTCAGAAGGCAGGATTTCTGAGTTCTGAGTACAATCAAAGCACCACGACTGCAGTTTTTGTGTTGGATGTAAAAAGCGCACATGACGCTGTGACGTAGGCTAGAATCTTGGCAGCGGTCGACGACGGTCCAGGCGTGGGATTTCTCTCGTGGAAATTTGCACATTATCTTTTCCTTTCTGTTGGTAGGTGGCACAGTGCACTGTGGCAGGATAGTGCTAACATGTAAGCAAGCTAGAAGACTGGCAGTCTTACTGGGTATCCAGTTAGCAACACATTAACAAGAGAATTCTGAGTAAAACCAAAGTTACTGTTGGGTCTGTGTTTCCACAAGCCCCGCTAATTTTCTTAGTTAGCGTATTGTCTGTCTTGTCTTAATGTTGGTTTAAAATGGAGCACTGTAACAAAAAATAATTTCCCCCAGGGATCAATAAAGTATTCTGATTCTGATTCTGATTCTGAATTCTAGAGACTTATTCATCATGAAGAAAACAAGACAGTCGATCAATCAATTATTTGCGCAAGGGAGGCCTCGTCTGTGTCCACCACGAAAATGACCCCCAGATCTGACCTCCTCCTGCTGCCTTTTATTGAGAGACAGTTCACACAAAACACGTCAGAACAAAGCCACGCCCCCTTGGTTCTAAGACAAAGCATTTTATGTATATGTGTGAACTTCTGTAAGAATGTGTGTGTGTGTGTGTGTGTGTGTGTGTGTGTGTGTGTGTGTGTGTGTGTGTGTGTGTGTGTGTGTGTGTGAGAGAGAGAGACCTCCTGCTGACCAAAGGGTTGTAAACCCTGGAAGCTTACATCAAAAGAAACAGATCTTTCAGATAGGATGTATCTACAATAAAACCTCCCCCAGCACAGAGTGGTTGGAGAGGTGGTCAGGATCAAAGGAATGGCTTTGATCCTACTGCTTAAACTAAGACTGTACAAATTTAAGAAACACAATGGCAACATTCAACAATTAGACTTAACAGTTACTTTCCCTAATAACTAGTTACTTGAAAGTAACGAGTAACTTGAAGTAACTGAGTTACTTTTGATAGAAGTAACTAGTAATGTAACTAAGTTAATAATTTAAAGTAACTTACCCAACACTGGTTAAGAGAGAGAGCGATATCAAAACAGCCATGAAAAGTCCCGCAGTGTTGTATTGAAGCAATCAAGTGATGAATAACTGTTTTCCAGTATGTTGTTTTGAAAAAAACTTTTTTTTGATTGTTGATTTGTTTTTCACCGAAGCAGCTAATAAAACAATTTTGCCTCTTTCTTGTAAGATTCTAGACTTGTAGTCAAGACCGCTTAAACCAAGACCAAGACAATACCAAGACCAGAGGGTATCGAGACCAGGACAGACCGAGTCAAGACCGAGACCGAGACAAAAACATCTTTAAACTGCAGCCAGATGCTGCTTCGTTTACGGGTCTCAGGCATATTTATGTGTTCTTGCTCTCGCACAGCCCTCCTCACCGCTGTCCACTGTCTCACTCACTGAGAGGACAGACGCACGCTCCACTTGACTGTCGCGTCTCTCACCCTCTCTGCTTTTCACATAATGGTATTATCCTATATCCTCGCATGTGATTGGCCACAATATGGCGGGATTGGAGCATAGCTGAGCCACTGTGTGAGAGCTGAGCAGCCAAAGTAAATTAAGTGAGGAGCGGCTCTCGCTCAGTGGGAGTCGACTCTGATTCACTACAAAGCGCTCTGTAAGCACAGCTCTTAGAGCTGACGCTTTTGAAATGACACATTATTGAACGTTACGTTGTGTGTCATGGATACTGGTGACTCCAAATCTCCCGACCACTATGTCGATCTGAGACAGAGAGACTGAGACAAAACCGAGACCACGTAAAAGTGGCCTCGAGACATCCAGCTCTATAAGATTCTATAACAGAATGAAACAATAATGCCAGTAATAAATAAAGACAATAAATTGAATGAATTACCAAACACTTATTTTATTTCTATTGGATCTGAAAATGTTGTGTAACACTACAACCTGAAACGACACATAGATGTGTCGGCCTGTAACAGCAGCTGTGAGATGAAATCGTCCAAATCACCAAAGTAAACTGGAGCTGGGCTTGTTGCAGGATCTGAAGTTACTAAACATTTTGTGAGTGTGTGAACTCAAACTTAGGACCATATAATAATAAATATGTGCATGATGAAGGTTGTGCAGCACGCTAACGTCCTTACTCCACTCTGTGCTCGTGTGGGTCTGACTCTTTCACTCCTTTGATTTTTTTCCTCGTACCTTTTTTTTGCCTCTTCGTCATGTCTGTCTTCGTACGGAGCTGCCGAGTTCTCCGTCGTTTTGTACATGACTGTTTTTGGGGCAAATAAAATGCAAGTAGGGATTAAAACCGCAGAATTAATGATTACCGGTGCTTAAAATGCTGGCGCTTGATGCAGTGTTTTGACACAACATACTGTTAACAAACACAGAGGCTTGAACAGACATTAAATTCACATCCATCTGTTTCACTTTAAACATTTAAACATTTACGTGACATAAAGACATTAAAACTCACGTTAAAGTCACAGCAGAGCTTCTGTTAATTATTTAGCTTCCAGCCGGAGGCGCTGCTGCAGCAAACACAAAGGTGAACAATGCTTCACCCCAGGGGAAAATGACAATCGAGTAATGACCAAATATACAGCAGGTTTAATAACAGAATGATGCTGGTTAACTGACCAAATCTGTATAAGAAAAAAGATAAATATTAGATACACATCAGGTTTAAAAACCAAGTGAAAAAAGATTAAGGTTTTTTTAGTTGCTGATTAGCGATCAGATAAACACCAGATAAATATCAGGTACATATGAGGTTAACGCAGATAAAAGGTAAACTGGTAAATCCTCCCCTGGGTCCTGATCCCCTCTGACTCTAACGACACCATGAATGCTAACATGAACATCGTTGTTGTGTTTACATACACTGCTAAGATGGTGAAGGGTTGCTTACAAGGGGGACTGAATATGAACATATACTCAGTTACCAGTAGGGGGCTCTGTGACTAAGGATGATGGAAGGAGAGAAGAAGTGAAGTGTATGGTGAGATATAAAATGGCGAACTACTGCTGAATATATACGTTCCATTACAAACCAAGCCGTCTCCGTTCTTCTGTCGAAACACCACAAATTGGCGACGAGGATGAGTGCATCAGTTCCGAGTCCACCATCTTTTCTTCCACATGTGGGTGAGCCGCCGATTCCATTTACTACATGGCGGAAAATATTCGACAATTACATGCTAGTAATCAATGCCACGGGAGACGCATGGCCGGATGCTAGGAAACGCGCTGTTTTGCTACACTGCTTGGGCCCGGAGGGACAGCGGTTATTCTACACGTTACCGGAGCAAGGTGATACATATGTTGACGCCATGAGCGCACTGGAGAAGCACTTTGTGCCGAAAGTGAATGTCGTGGCGTGCCGTCATACATTCAGACAGCGTATTCAACGAGCGGATGAGACTGTTTCTCAGTATGTGGTGGCTCTGAGAGCATTAGCTTCATCTTGTAACTTTGGACAAATGGAAAGTGAAATGATAAGAGATCAGTTGATCTCCAATGCTCATCTCAGCGCTGTGAAAGACAAACTGTTACTGGAGGATGAACTCACACTGGATAAGGCTCTAACTATTGCGAGCCAGGTAGAAGCAGCAGTCAAAAACGCTACTCTACTCTCCACACCCGGCTCGTGTCCGACCGCGCCTGTTCAGACAGTCGACGCGGCAAATTCCCACTCTCACCAGAGGAGAGGACCTCGCCCCGCTAAAGGCTGCACTCCAGACCAACGCAAACAGGGAGGTTCAAAGCAGCAGCAGCGGAAGTGCTTCAGGTGTGGTTCTCACAAGCACTTAGCTAATGATAAAAACTGCCCGGCTGCTTCTTCAAAATGCAATAACTGCGGGAAAAAGGGACATTTTGCCAAGGTATGTAAGTCGTCAGTCAGTGAAGTGAGAGAAGTAGTGGTTCCAGAATTGGCAGTACTGTGCGTGCAAGATGCTAAAATGATGGCAGCTATTCAAGATAAGCTTACCTGCACTGTCGACATTGAAACTGTACAAGGTGGCTCTAAGACAGTAGAGCTGATAGTAGACACTGGAGCTTCTGTGTCTATTCTGCCAGAAACTATCTACAGACAGTATTTTGCAGACTGTTCACTGGTGCGACCTAAAGTCAAACTAGTTACTTATGCTAAAGATGAGTTGGCTGTGATGGGTTGTCTGCCTGCATCAGTTGCACTGCATGCACAGAATGAAAAAGTTCCTGCTTCCTTCTACATTGTCAAAGCTGGTTCCCCGCTATTAGGCCTCGACCTCATTAGAGCACTGAACGTCTGCATCGTCGGAGGCAAAGTGGACCGTATTCAGGATGAAACTGCAGATGAGCCGGATTCGTCTAACCAGAAGTCTGCTGTGTACAATGTTGATCCTATTCCACCAGCTCAACTTGGATGTGTTAAAGGGTTCATCCATAAAGTACAGGTAAACAACAATGTGCGGCCTGTACGCCAAAAGCTGAGACGCCTGCCATTAAGTGTACGTACAGAGGTGTCAGCAGAACTCTCTCGCTTACTCAAAGCTGGCATAATTGAAAGGATCGATGCAGCTGAGTGGGTGAGTCCTTTGGTCGTGGCCAGAAAGCGAAAAAAGGAGTTGAGACTGTGTGTTGACCTTCGTGAACCCAATAAGAGCATTATTGCTGACTGCCATCCTCTTCCTCATATGGAGGATCTGTTTTCTGACTTGGCAGGTGCCACTCACTACAGCCAGATTGACCTCAGCTCAGCATACCACCAATTACCTTTGCATCCGGAGAGCCGCAAGCTGACTGCTTTCATCACTCATGAGGGACTGTTCCAGTTCACACGTGTCCCATTTGGCCTAGCATCAGCACCTTCGGCGTTCCAGAAAATGATGCAAACGGTCCTGAAAGATCTGCCTGGTGTTCGCAACTACTTGGATGACATCATCGTCTACGGAACATCAAAGGAGGTGCATGATACACGCCTGCAAGCTGTTCTCCAACGTCTCAGAGATGTCGGCCTGCAGATTAATGCTGGGAAAAGTTCCTTCTGCCAGTCACACATCACATTCCTGGGCCATGTAATCTCAAAGGAAGGCCTACGTCCAAGCCAACATCACCTTACTGCTATTGCCGAGGCTCCTGCTCCAAAGGATATGGCTGCATTGCGCTCGTTCCTGGGTTTGTCATCCTGGTTCAGTAAATTTATTCCAGATTATGCTACACTGGTGGAACCACTGCGACAGTTGCTGAAAACAGACATCAAAGTTGAACTCCAGTGGAACGAGGCAGCGCGTGAGAGCTTCAGTGACCTGAAAAAACTCCTTCTGGAAAGTCCCGCACTTGCCGTCTATGACCCTGACTTACCTGCTTTTATCACCACAGACGCATCAGACTATGGGCTAGGCGCTGTGTTGACACAGTTACACCCAGATCAAGTGGAGCAGGTTGTGGCGTTCGCCTCCCGAACACTGTCTCCTGCTGAAAGAAAGTACTCCACCACAGAAAAGGAGGCGTTAGCCTGTGTCTGGGCGGTGGAAAGGTGGCGTACATATGTATGGGGCCGCAGATTCACGCTTCGTACTGACCACCAAGCTCTTACTACCCTTCTCAGCACCAAAGGTATGAACAGAGCGGGCATGAGAATCGCACGATGGTCTGCAAGGCTGATGTGTTTTCAGTATGATGTGCAGTACCGTCCTGGTGTTCAGAATGTCATCGCAGACTGCCTCTCACGGGTTCCCCTGATGTACTCCAGCACTGACATTGATGCTGAAAAAGACCTTCTCTTGGAGATAGCTGAAGTTTCTCCTCTCTTGACAGCGACACCGTTGACGGATTTTAAAGCTGAATGTGAGGACTGCCCTGACCTTTCTCTGCTGCAACAGGTTATCCGCTCAGGCTAGCCTAAGGTGAAAAGGTCTCTCCCACCTGAGATACAGCCGTATTTCCTGGTGCGACATGAACTTGCTGTGGAATCACCGTTGGTTTTCCGGGGGACACGTCTGGTGGTCCCAAGGTCCCTGCGGGAAAAGGTGATATGCCTCGCACACGAAGGTCACCAGGGCATAGTTCGCACAAAGCAGCGGCTCAGAGAGCTTTACTGGTGGCCATGCATGGATACTCAAGTCCATGCGATTCTGTCATCGTGCTCAGTCTGTCAATTGTGTGACAAAACGGCCAAAACTGCTCCTACTCTCTTACAGCCGGTTCCGTTTCCAGATGGTCCCTTTCAGCATGTGGCCGTTGACATTGTTGGACCTTTTGACCGCGGGTCGCAGGACTGCAGGTTTGCCATCACACTGGTCGATTACTTCAGCAAATGGCCAGAAGTAGCCTTTACTTCATCAGCTACTACAGACACTGTGATTAGGTTCTTGTCTTCAGTTTTTGCACGGGAGGGAAACCCTTGTGAGCTTACCACAGATAATGGACCACAATTCACTTCATCTGCCTTTGCTGATTTCCTGAAGGAAAGGGGCATCAAGCACATCAGAACAAGTGTGTATCACCCTCAAGCGAACGGGTGTGTTGAAAGATTCAACAGAGTGCTGAAGGACTGTGTTCAGGCTGCACAGGTGTCCCAGAAGCTGTGGAAGCCCGCCGTGACAGAGATGCTACAGAATTACCGTGCTACAGCTCATGCAACGACTGGAGCAGCTCCGTTCCAGCTTCTCAGAGGGAGACCCATGAGAACAAAGCTAAATGTCCTGCCGTTTCCCAAAGACACAGGACAGTATGACCAATGCAGGGCCAGAGTCTCTCACCAGCAACGTAAGAGTAAACGCTACACTGATGCAAAGAGGGGGGCAAAACCTCCCCAGCTTGTGGTCGGTGACAGGGTGCGGATACGTAAACCTTTTCGAGTGGGGAAGGGAGAGAGACAGTTCACTGATCCACTGTCAGTGCAGCAACAGACTGGACTGAGCACCTTCATCTTGAGTGATGGAAAGAGATGGAATGCAGCCCGTCTCTCACTCTGCCGCGCAGAGAATGCTGAGCCGTTGCAGAAACTCCTAAAAGACCTTCTGTTCCTAACAGACCGAGACAGTTACCAGCTTGGACCAAGGATTATGTTATGAAATGAGTTTAAAAAAAAAAAAAGAAAAGAAAAAAAAGTGAAAAAAACACGCTTGAGCTGTTGGGTGCTAATGTTAAGTTCCATACTGCTAGTTCTGAGGTCCAAGTATAATAGAGGATTGATTTACTGTGATTTATTTGTGAGTTTTGTGACTTAAGGTTGTTAAGTTACTACAGTAACCTTAACGGTACAAGTATTCATTATAAAGGACGATTTAGGCACCATAACAAGATTGTATGTTAAGATCACGGGTATAGTTCAAACACCCAGTAATGTTATAAGTGAAATAGGTATTGAAAATGCTGTCTGGTTGCAAAGTTTACTACTGATAATGTTCTGTGCAAATAGTAATGTTGCCATACTAAGTAAGTAATACTGAGGTAGTAGAATTCTGTGAGAATGAGGAGAGATGTTGTGTTTACATACACTGCTAAGATGGTGAAGGGTTGCTTACAAGGGGGACTGAATATGAACATATACTCAGTTACCAGTAGGGGGCTCTGTGACTAAGGATGATGGAAGGAGAGAAGAAGTGAAGTGTATGGTGAGATGTAAAATGGCGAACTACTGCTGAATATATACGTTCCATTACAAACCAAGCCGTCTCCGTTCTTCTGTCGAAACACCACAATCGTGTTATATAATTAGTAAGAGCTAAAGCCAGGACGGAGACCAGACACCCGTCAGGGAGGTGAGCTCAGAGCTTTGTCACATGTGAGAATGTTGCGATGTGGCATCTACCAAACAACCATTTTATTTATTGTTTATTTTAGCATTTTGCTCATTCTACATGTTGGCGTCACCGGAACGAAACAGGTGGTTTGTTCCTGTGTTCAGACCCACATTCTGGCTTCAGTGAAAAGATGCGTGCCCCATCGTTAATTAGAGAGATGTCGTAGTTACAGTGCAAGAATATCATCCCTTTAGTGTTTTGTGCTTATATTTATTTATTTGCTTTGCAAAGGCCCGTGGGGCTGTTGATATTCATTCCTGTTGTGTTGACAATGTGATTCTCGGGGAGCCGTGATGTGGTTTCACTGTTTCACCGGTGCACCATGAGCTCCGTGCTCATGCTCAGCTTTGTTGTTCGAATAAAAGCTCCCTTCCTGTGACTGTGCGGTGTATAGGGCACGGAAATGTGCCATGTTCTGTGGAAATGTGGTTTGAGGAGACTTGTCCCAATCCAGGTTTTAATTTGGACCCGAAACAGGAAGCACTTTGTGATGTCACGAACACAATTTACGTACAGCATCAGCAGCTGGCGGAGGGAAGCAAAGGCTCGGTCAGGGACGTACCCGATGGTGTTGAGGTTGAAGAAGGGAACACAAAGGCTACTGCGCTTTCTTATTTAAAAATGAAATTGGTTGGCAAGATGGCGTCGTAGCGCGAACACCCGTCTCGCTGTGCTCCGGTGAGGTCCCCCGATTATCCGTCTAAAATACGTGTTCACCTGGTGAAACGTTACAAATGTGCGTGGGAGTAACTCTATAATGAGTCTGGACGACTATTTTTCTAAAATGCCTAACGTCAGGTCTAAGAAAAAGACAGCTCCGGTTGTGCAAGCTAGCGACATTGTGGGTCCTATGGCGGCTGAGCCTGAAGAAGCTAACGCCAGCGACACAGAAATCTCCGCTGACGCTGAGGAAACTGGGAGTGATATCGACCCGAATATCCTTGCGGCTCTGAGTAAGATAACTGACAGCATTACAACTTTATTGGATGTTAAAGTTGATACTGTGCTGGCCGCAATCCGTGAACAGACGTCTCGGATCCAGGCTCTGGCGACACGGGTGGGAGACGCCGAGATACGGATTTCAGGCGTGGAAGACACGGCAGGTGTATTGCAGGCGAAAGTGGCTCGACTCGAAAAACAAGTAACTGACATGGCAGACCACATGGACGATTTAGAGAACCGCAGCCGCAGATGTAACCTTCGCCTGGTCGGGCTTCCCGAGGGCACGGAGGGAAATGATGTTGTCGCCTTCATGGAGTCATGGCTCCCCTCCTATCTCGAGCTCACAACTAAAAATGGGAAGATCAAACTAGACCGCGCTCACCGCTCTCTAGCACCGAGGCCGGGCCCCAGCCAGCGCGCCAGACCCATCATTATGAAGCTTCACAACTTTGCTGATAAACAACGTGTGATGGCCGCAGCTCGGCGCCTGGCTACGCAGCCGAACCAACCAACAAGTCGGATCAAAGTCTCCTTCTTTAATGATTATTCAGCGGCGGTAGCCAAGAAACGCAAGGCTTTCGACGAGGTGAAAAGCTGCCTGAGGAAGAAGAATGTGGATTATGCGCTTCTCTACCCCGCCACACTGAGGCTGTTTGCCAACGGCAAGGAGAAGAGATTTAACACACCGGAGGCAGCTGCGTCCTACGCGGACTCGCTGCCCTGAATCCCCGTAACCACCGGAGTACTCCTTTTCTTCACACTATGCCTTAATTAACCGGTGTGAGTACTTGCCGAATCTAGGCGTATATGACTCTTTTTTTTCGTCCTCGCTGCTTATAAGCGACCAGGTGAAATCTTCCACCCCATCGGGCACCGGACGGACTGTGTTTTCGTCTATGGGTAGGCGTGAGTTACGCGCGTGCAATGCCCTTCGGCTTCCCCGACGGGCAGGAGGAGATTGGTTTTTCCCTACATGTTTAGTAGGGCTGTTGCCAAATCACTGTTCTTTGAATGTTCCGTCACACAGCTCTTTCATGCCTTTTTTATTTTTATTTTATTTATTTATTTTTTCAACCAGGGTGTGGTGAACCCTTTGGCTCAATATGCTTTGTGTGATACATGAATGAGTCTAATAATGAGTAGGCTGCGAATATGCACCTGGAATGTACGAGGGGTTCACAGCCCTATTAAGAGGAGGAAGATATTTACTTGTCTAAGAAAGGACGGTGTAGATGTTGCTATGTTACAAGAGACACATCTTGATAATAATGAGCACTTGAAGTTGCAACAAGGATTATATGGACAAGTGTTTTTTTCATCCTTCACTACAAGAAGTAGAGGAGTGGCAGTGTTGATTAGGAAAAATGTACCTTTTGTAGTAACTGATTGCGTTAAGGATCTGAAGGGCCGCTACGTGATAGTCAAAGGGATTTTGCAAGGCCAAAATATCTTATTACTGAATGTTTATTTTCCACCTGCCCACCCGACTACCTTTCTTACCAAAATGTTTCTGGAATTAGCCCCATTTCTTCCTAACTCTACCGTTATTATTGGTGGTGATTTCAACTTAATGTTAAATCCGCTTATGGACAGATTTCCACACAGCATTGCAACTCCTTCTCCTCAGGCCAAAGCGCTTCACGCTCTATGCGACGAGTTTGGACTTGTTGATGCTTGGAGATATACTCACCCCTCCAATAAGCAATACACATTTTTTTCGGCTCCGCATAGGTCCCAAACTAGAATTGATTACTTTTTTCTCCCGAAAACTGACTTAGGTTCAGTAGTATCGTGCGACATAACAAGTATAATCATCTCAGATCACGCTAGGGTAATCATGGATCTCGATCTTAAAGCTGCGCTTCATAGGTCCCGCCACTGGAGGCTTAATACCATTATTCTTAAGGATGAGGAATTTACCTCTCACTTCTCTGCAGAATTTAAAGCGTTTTTGGATATCAACACCTCCTCAGCTACTACTGCCTCTGTTTTGTGGGAAACATGCAAAGCTTATGCGAGGGGCCTAATTATTTCGTATTCTGCGACAAAGAAGCGACAACGGATGGAGGAACAAAAATCTTTAGAGAGCGAATTGATGGATAAGGAGAAAACATATATTGCCTCCCCATCACCACCATTATGGCAAGAAATAACCGCACTCAGGTCAGCGCTGAATTGCCTTCTTACCAGAGATGCAGAGAAGAAACTTAAATACACCAGACAGAGGTTCTACGAGCATGGAGATAAGGCCGGTAAATGTCTGGCGTACTATGTTAAGAAGCGCGCAGAATCGAATACCATTGCAGCGATATCTGATGAAGGTGGCCACAAGGTATATGAAAACAAACTGATAAATGACTGTGTTAAGAAGTTCTACGAAGCCTTGTACTCTTCTCAACAAGTCCCGGAGGGGGAGCAGCTGATGCATAATTTCTTCACCCAATTCGACTTACCAAATTTGTCAGAGGAACAGAAGACTGCCCTTAACAGCCCTATAACTAAGACCGAAGTGTTTAAGGCTATTAAATCACTGCGAAGTGGAAAGTCGCCAGGGCCTGATGGCTTCTGTTGTGAATTTTATAAACAGTTTCGAGATATTATTGTGGAACCGCTTCTTGATATGTTCAACCACTCCTTCATTACGGGTGAATTCCCGCAGACACTGAAGGAAGCCAACATTTCCCTAATTCTAAAGAAAGGGAAGTGTCCTGATTTGTGCGGATCCTACAGACCTATAGCCCTCTTGAATGTAGATAGGAAACTGCTTTCTAAAATTCTGGCCACCCGCTTAGAAAATTTTTTACCTGTGCTGATAAGGGAGGACCAGACAGGCTTTATAAAGGGTCGAAACTCAGCCACCAATGTTAGACGCTTACTGAACGCTATTGTAGCTTTCAAGCAAAAATCTATTGATGGCCTGGTGCTTTCTCTCGATGCGGAGAAAGCATTTGACAGAATTGAGTGGTCTTATTTGTTGTATACTCTGGGCAAATTCGGCTTAGGGGAGAATTTTATAAAATGGGTCAAAGTTATCTACAATAATCCACAGGCAGCAGTCCTGACTAATGGACTTAGGTCTGATTACTTCAACACTCATAGGGGAGTTATGCAGGGCTGCCCCTTATCGCCCCTTCTATTCGCTCTGGCCATAGAGCCTCTTGCTGAGGCCATAAGGGCGACGCCCACAATACGTAGTTTAGAGATTGGACAGCTGTGTCATAAAATAACCTTATACGCGGACGACATCTTGATTCTTTTGACTAACCCTGTAACATCCGTACCCAGTCTCATTGAGGTGATTGACAGGTTTAGCCGTTTCTCTGGCTATAGAATCAATTTGGCTAAGTCAGAGGCCATGCCTCTCGGTACTCTTTTCACAATGCCGGCTACTGTTCCTTCCTTTCCTTTTAAATGGTTTCCTAATGGATTTGTGTATTTGGGGATCTTTATTACCCCGTCTCTCGACCAATTGTACAAAGCCAACTTCACACCCTTATTTGGCAAACTCAAACAGGACCTAGAGCGGTGGGCGTCACTTCCTGTCTCCTGGCTAGGACGCATTGCCCTGATCAAAATGAATGTGCTGCCCAGGCTATTGTATCCTATCCAAATGATCCCCGTCTTGTTCTCTAAGAGAGTACTGAAGGACATAAATGGTTGGCTCACCTCTTTCATCTGGAACAAGCGCAGACCCAGACTCAAGATGGCAGTGTTGCATCTGCCAAGCTCCAGGGGCGGCTTGGATCTACCTAATATTAGATTGTATCAGCTTTCTGCCCATTTAAGATTTGTGAGCGACTGGGTTAGGGGTAAAACCTCAATCTGGTCGGATATTGAGACAGCTCTGTCACAATGCAAACTGAGCGATCTATTATTTTGTAATGATTTTAACGGAATTAAGACCCTTTGTACAAATCCTGTAACAATCAACACCCTAAAAGCGTGGCGAATTGTCCGCCGTCTTGAGGGAAGATCGAGAATAACATCAACCTTTACCCCTATAATGAATAACCCTGCTTTCCCTCCGGGTTCTTTGGACCCCGGCTTTCAACGATGGTCTGATAAGAATATTAAGTCTCTTGGTGACCTTTTCTCGGGTGGTGAACTCATGTCGTTTGAACAACTTGCCAACAGTTACGGCTTGCCTAGACAGGATTTCTTTCGTTTTTTGCAAATACGACACTATATCACTCACAATACAACCCTTGCTGAGCACCCTGAAGTATCTGATGTTGAGAGGGTTTTGTTTGGGCAACAGCTGACGGTGTCTCTGAGTTCATTTTACCATGTGCTTAATGCTTTGACTACCACTGATGCGCAGGGGATTAGAGGTGTGTGGGAGAGGGAACTGTCGGTAACCATAGATGAAGATAAGTGGGATACCGTTTGGTCTCTCGCAAAAAGGATTTCAATTTGTACTCGGACAAGAGCAATCCAATTTAAGATTTTACACAGATTACACGTATCCCCTCACCGCAGACACCTCTTCAGCCGCTCTCTTTCCCCTGTGTGTCTTAAGTGGAAAACTGATGTAGGGACTTTAACTCACTGTTTTTGGTCCTGTTATAAGCTTCAAGAATACTGGGCTGACATTACAGGTGAACTGGGGAAAATCTTCCACGTTGATATAGAGATGGACCCTTTGTCCCTGATTCTAGGTCTTCCAAGTGACCGCCTAAAAGCGGCGGCCAACAAAAGATTGTATAACACTCTAACATTTGCAGCCAGGAAAAATATCCTCTTACAATGGATCAACGATAGGACTCCCACTGTCTGTGGCTGGCGCAAAATAGTTTTTGAACTGATTCCTCTGGAATACCTCACACACGTTATACACCACAGTGTGGGTCAGTTCTATGGGATGTGGCACCCCTTTTTGGACTATATTGGACCGGACCTTTCCGCTATCTTATTCAAAGGACTACTACACTCGTGATCACCACCCGGGCGCTGTAAGACTGACTCACCACCTCTTGTATGTTATATTTTGTATTTTGTATCTTGTATTATGCCTTATTTAAGAGCTGTTGTGTACGTTTTGTGTTTGTACTGTTTTGTTGTTCTGTGTCTACTGTCGAGACACTGTCGTGTTAAAGGAAAATCTGCAATAAAAACAATGATGAAAAAAAAAAAAAATGAAATTAAAAATAAATCAATGGTAAATGGACTGGTTCTCATATACCACTTTTCTGCTCTTCTGAGCACTCAAAGCGCTTTACACAACTTGTGCATTCACCCATTCACACAAGCACATGTTCATAGTGCTTTCTAAATAACATTCACACTCCACTGGATGCATCAGAGAGCAATTTGGGGTTAGTATCTTGCCCAAAGATATGTGGCATGCAGACTAGGGGAAGCCAGGAATCGAACCACCAACCTTGCAATCAGTAGATGGCCATTATTACTTTGATCCCAGCAGAATGATGGACTCAAAGGTAAAACTGGTGGAGTATTGGAGCATGCGTAACACACACACTGGTTGTTCTGTGGTGAATGACATCTGTCCATACAGTTAGGTGTAAATACCTCAGAAATAATCCCAACACGAAGCAGATGTGACTGAAATGTAGCTTTGACAGTCACAGCATGTCAGACAGCTGCAGCCCGCTTGCAGGGTTGGGGTCCTCTGCAGGAGGAAGGAGGCTTGCTCAGCCAGGTTATCAGCAGTAATCTGGAGTATTGCTTCTGGTTCAGTTTAAACGAGTTCCTCTTCATCAGCCACTGATGAAGAGGCTCGTCACTGCACTCAGAGGGTCAGGGTCGACCTTTCTGTCCCAACCAATGACTGTAGAAAACGTCTCTACAAAACATCTCTATCGCCCCCTGGTGTCTGTCTGCAGTATAGGTCATAAACCCCGCCTCCTCCATGTTAGCGGATTGGGACTGGGGCAAAGCTGGACTGGGACAAAAAATCGGCCCGGGCATTTTGACTAGAGACCAGCCCACCAGGATAAAGATTGAAAATGTGACGTCATTCAGGGGTAAAACCGCAAAGGATTCTGGGAACTGTGGCAAGAGGTACTAGCGCACGCAGGCTTTCAATTGAACTCAGTTACACAGCGATAAAAAGAAACACAAAAATGGCAAGAAGCTGTTGTATTATTAACTGCAATAGCCGGTCGCATGACAGCCACGGGAAGCCGACGGGTAAAGAGATCTTTTTTTTTTTATCGGATTACGTCGTTGAAGAGAAATTTTTTAAGCCATGTTTCCGAAGTAAGAGCCGACGGATGGTCTGGATATACCAAATATAACGTCCCAGAACCCTCCAGCTCACAGGTTAGTCTGCTCCAAGCATTTACACAAAGGTCAGTCTGCTGTTGTAGTTAATGCGTCATTTTTCTTAACATAATTGGTGATATAGGTTACAAGCAAGTCTGGCGCTGAACAGAAATTGTGGCGCTATGCTCCTTTGTTTATTGTGCATAAATAGTGAATTGTCCTGACACAATATTGCGTTTCGCTTCTGTTATTATGGTACATTGACAAAAACATATACTTTTATTCACAGGATAAAACAGGTTTTTTGTATCACTAATTGCCCAGTACGATTACAGCATACAGTATTATTGTCACTGCTACATTTCTGTGATGCTACCAGAAATTATTTCCACTACTAATTAATTACCGTTGAGCTCAAAGGTTATATTAATAAACGGTTAACGAACGTGTATTTATGAAGACGATTTGTGAGACTGGTAAACTTATGATACGTACGATGGTCTTTACTTTCTACACGGTGCATTTCAAGGTCCTGCACCCATCCGTCGGTAAACTGTACCTGGGCTTGTTGCAGTGACCTGAAGTTACTAAACTTCATGAGTGTGTGCACTCACTCCAAGAACCGTATGATTATAAATATGAGCGTGGTGAAGTTGGGCAGCACACTAACGTCTTTTGTCCCTCTGTGTGCTCGTAAGGGTCTGACCCTTTCACTCCTTTGATTTTTTCCTCGTATCTTTTCTTTGTCTTTTCGTCGAGTCTGTCTTTGTACGGACCGGCATTGTTCTCCTTTGTTTTGTACATTCCTTTTTTGTACGGCAAAGAAAAAACAAGAAGGTATTGGAACCGGAGAATGAACGTTTTGCGGTGCTGCAAGTGCTTGCATTTGATGCGGTACTTGTATTGTTTTGCCACGAGTTCCCGGCATGCAGTGCGCGAAAATCACGTGATTGCTAAACAAGGGGGCGGGTGCATCCGGCCTCCTCGGCTGAAATTGGTCCAGCCCAGAGTCGATCATGACCAATTGGCCAATCCAACACCTTTCGTTATATATACCCTTCCTAAAAAAAAAATTTAAAAAAAATCCATCGGCCCATAAAAACAAAAAATCGCCAGCGGTCCACCGGGCAAATGCCCGGTATGCCCGATGGCCAGTCCAGCTATGGACTGGGGTCAGACTAAAATAAATTAATTCTCCTCAGATAAATTTTTTCAAGGGATGCAATCTGCCAATTTAGTAAACTGTACTATAGTGATGGGCAGATGAAGCTTCATGAAGCACTGAAGCTTTTCATCCAGTTGCTTCATCCCAGCGCAAAGCTTCTTGAAGCTTCATTTGCTCTAGTAGGACACCTACTGGACGTAAAAATATTAGTTGGCATGAATTTGAAGAGTGTGGCCTTTTGCACACAGCCTGTAAATGTCAACAACAAAAGGAGTGTGTAAAACATCTATATTGTAGTGATGGCAGTATACTGTGTATATTTATGCTGGCATTATGGAAAATGATCATTTACTCAGTCCTGGCTGCATGCCAAATATCCTTGGGAAGCGTATCTGTAACCGGAAGGTCGCCAGTTCGATCCCCGGGATCTCTGTCCTGGTCGTTGTGTCCTTGGGCAAGACACTTTACCCTACTGGTCATGGCCAGAGGTGCCGATGGCGTGATATGGCAGCCTCGCTTCTGTCAGTCTGCCCCAGGGCAGCTGTGGCTACAACTGTAGCTGCCTCCACCAGTGTGTGAATGTGAGAATGAATGAATAGTGGCATTGTAAAGCACTTTGGGTGCCTTGAAAAGCGCTATATAAATCCAATCCATTATTATTATTACTAACCCTGTGTTTGCCTGCTGGTGGCGCCAGTGTCCGGCAGCCTCACCTCTGTCAGTGCGCCCCAGGGTGGCTGTGGCTACAATGTAGCTGCCATCACCAGTGTGTGGATGTGTGGATGACAGGATGTAGTGTGAAGCGCTTTGGGGTCCTTAGGGACTGAATAAAGCGCTATACAAATGCAGGCCATTTACCATTTATTTACAGTTAGTTGTTATCGGCATATTTCATTTACTGCTTTCTTTTAATAATTTAGCACTGAGTTCTGAGGACCTGCTTCAATCTGCAGTGTTTAATTCATGATGACAGGAAAGAATCTTTGATGAGATGAATATAAAATAAAATGAGATAAATATGAAATCAAATGAAATCAAATGAAATAAACATAAACATGAAATAAAATGAAATGCAATAAATGTAAAAAGAAATGAAATAAAATGAGATTCATATGAAATTGAATGAAATACAATTAGATAAATAATATCTAAATTATATAATATAAATATAAAATAAATTTTAAAATGAGATGATGATGAGATAGCTGTTATTTGTCAGTTGCAGTCGCCCACAACCGAGAAGACAGACCTTGCAGACCGTACATACACAAACATCGCATTGGGGAGACACGTCAGGGTAGGTAGCAAAAGAAAAAGCAGAGAAATGTGTAACACAAAAGGGTAAAAAAGCACAGATATCATCACACCATAACACAATAAAACACAGACAAGCAACATGGGAGAATATTCTAGTGTGTACTAAATAATAAAATGAATTAGATAAATATGAAATTATTTGAAATCGGTTGAAATAAATATATGTTTTTATATCAAATAAGATCGTGGTTCAAGAGTCGGGAGTTCGTCTTGTAATTGGAAGGTTGCTGGTTCGAGCCCCGGCTCGGACAGTCTCGGTTGTTGTGTCCTTGGGCAAGACACTTCACCCGTTGCCTACTGGTTGTGGTCAGAGGGCCCGGTGGCGCCAGTGTCCGGCAGCCTCGCCTCTGTCGCAGAGCCTGTCAGTGCGCCCCAGGGTGGCTACAATGTAGCTGCCATCACCAGTGTGTGAATGTGTGGATGACTGGATATGTAAAGCGCTTTGGGGTCCTTAGGGACTAGTGAAGCTATACAAATACAGGCCATTTACCATAAATATGAAGTAATTTGAAATACAATGAGATAAATATAAACTAAAATGAAAACAATTAGAAAAATATGAAATAAAATGAAATGGAATTATATAAATCTGAAATAATTAAAAATACAGTGAGTTAAATACAAAATAAAATGAGATAAATATGAAATGATTTGAAATTAAATGAAATAAAATGAAATTAGATAAATATAAAATCAAATTCGGTAAATATGAAATAATTCGACTTCCACCCAGGTGACGCCCGGCGGCTGCCAGTCTTCAAACCTGCAGGGGGGAGGACAGGCGCTCCAAGCCCAACCGCCTCCAGGAGGTGAGTGTCAGGTGGAGCAGGAGCTTCATTCCCACTGAGGAGAAGGAGGAGGACAAGGAGCTGCTGAGGAAGCCCGAGCTGCTTAATGCAACTCACAGAAGGAGGGAGGGGGCTTTAATGTGAGCCATACCCCCTGCTGGGTGCTAGTTAGAGGGGCGGAGCTTAGAGGAGCTTGGAGATGTTTGTGGGTCAGGTTCTCATGTCTGAAACACATGCTCCTCCTCCTCATCTTCATCTCCTGCAGGAAGTCTCTGGGCGGAGCTGAGCTGGGTGGAGCTGACCCACACCTGAGCAGGTTGTCTGTGAAGGTTCTCAGTCATCCAGGTCATCGTAGTCTAAGGAGCTTGGAAAGAAAAGCGTCTGGACTTCTTTAAGTTGCTTGAAGATGCCCCAGACACTCTCAGCTTCCTCTCATGTTCCCGTTTCATCAGGCGAGCAGCGCCCCCTGCTGGCAGACGTTTCAGTTACACCTGTGATCACAAAGTCAGGGTGGGTGGTGCATCTGACTGCAGGTCTGACCGTTAACCTGTTCAGGTCCTCGGATAGATTTGATTCAGCCCTGCAGGGATCTGCAGAGGAAACCGAAGAGGAAGATTACAGACTGTATATCAGACGATGGTAGGATGACAGAGCTCTCTGAGCCTCACCTGGTCTCACCTGGACCTCCTCCATGAGCATGTCCTTCCTGTTTCTCCACCTTCACAGCTCGCTGTCATAAATCTCGCCCTCTCCGTCCTTCACCGTGGGGCAAGTCTCTGTTCAGGAAACGCCGTTTTCCTCTGCAATCAGACACTTCCTCAGCCAATCAGAGAGGACCTTGGCTATGGGCCCAGACCCTG